>NW_021940836.1:1466149-2015459 GCF_001715985.3 Manacus vitellinus
AGCGGGCGCCGCGATGGCTCCGGCCGCCGACCGGGAGGGTTACTGGGGCCCGCCGACCTCCACCCTGGAATGGTGCGAGGAAAACTACGCCGTGTCCTCCTACATCGCCGAGTTCTGTGAGTGGCCGCTCCGGCCCCGGCTCCTACCCCGGGGGCCGCGTCCCTCCGCCGCCTCCGTGCCCCCCTCCGTGCCCTCACCCCACAGCGGGGCAATCCCCCCTCCTCCCTGGCCCGTCTTTCCTGTGGAATGACGGCGCCCCTTCCCCTCATCCAGCCCCGCAGGGTGGAAATGGGTGTTTCCTGCCGCCTTCCACTACAAATCCGTGTCGTAAGGAGGGGGTGGTGTAGCCCCCTCTCTCCCCCCCGTGTTGTTTGGGTCCCTGTCCCAAGTGTGTCCCTTCGACCTGTGTCCGAGGGGATGGTAGGGCAGGAGAAGGGGTGTCCGGGGGCCTGCGGGGAGGGCTGAGATGGGGTGGCCGGTGAGCAGGTCCTGGCATTATCACGGGAGCTGGGATGATTGTGTGGCACCACATGGATGGGTGAAGAGGGGGGATTTCACTGAAATCGTGCTTGGGGTACCATGCTGTGAAGCCACATGGGTCTGCAGCTCTGCTCCCCTTGAGAAGGAAGCATCTGCCCAGCTTGGACAGTCAAACCACATGAAACTATTCGGGAAAAGGTATTTTCATGCAGAAGACACATCTTCATCCAGGGGAGATACCTTCCACCAACTAGTTTTTGGTCGGTCATGACCATCATCAGTCAAGTTGCTCTGTTGCAGGTGGTTATCTTTTAGGATAGCTCAGAGCAGTGGCAAGAGAGCAGGTCATCGTTTTGACCTCAAAACTGTTATTCAGAAACAGTAGGGATTTTAGCTGTATTAAAGCACATTTAGGGAAGGAAGAAGGTGCTTCAACTACAGGGCCATCCATCAGGTGTTTGAGAAGGGGGTGTATTGTATCAGGTGGTAAAGGATTAAGACCTATGTCACTGAGGTTTTGTTGAAAAATAAATATTTCTACATCCTGGACAGTGACTTGTAAAGGGTGTAGTAGCTATAATTACGTGCTGCTGCCTGACGGACGCCCTGTACTACAAAAAAACTTTCACACGTATAAGGTAGGCGGCTGCTTTTGAAGTGCTAGGGCCCTAGGAAAATAGTACTAAAGTAACCAGGCTCTCCTACCCTGAAGTGCTTGGAGCAGGCAATCTGAGGAGGCCTTTCGCATAGCTGGGATGCTTCAGCAGTGCTTGGAAGAGCTTGGCATGCAAGAGATGGAAGGTTCTACATGTCCATGCCAGGCTGTGACTCCTGGTTGCAAACACTGACATGGGTGAGGAACCAAAATGAACAGTTGTGAAAGAGGTTTCAGAGTGTGGGAATGGGAAAGAGAACAGGATCTGAAATGAACAACAGTAGCATAGGCAGCACAGAAACTCAGAGGAAAAAGGAAGTTGGTGTGTAGATTTATGGTGAGAAGAGTCAAGGTGGCTGAAAAGGGAACAAAATGAAATACCCTTAAATGGGACAAACCTAGAAGTTTTTAAATAGAATGAGACTTTTGCAGAGTGTGTATTTTTATTTTCCTCATAGTAAAGCATAATTTGTTGGATAATTCTTATAGGGAAGAGGAAGTTCTGTTGCTTCATCCATGTAAAAATAAATTTGACTAGCATGTAAATTTTTTAAATAATGCCCTTATTGTTGGCCTTGTGAACTGATGCTTTTTGTCCACTTCTAGATTATTCAGTATAAGGAAGATGAGGATGAGATTAATGGTAGGAGGTGGAAAGGCTTGTGTTCTGAAGAAAAAGGGAGTAATTATAGAAGGTCTGATCCCTCCTTATGGTTTTTGTGTTTGGGACTGCAGTTTGTTGGTCTGTCAGTTGCACTGAAAAAACTGTATAAGGGCTGTGCTGTAAATTAAAACATTTAGATGGTCTAAATTTAAAATGCAAAACAGTAAGTAAGCCCACTTGGGTTTAGGGTTAGCTTAAAAGTAGCTAATTTCAGTAGAGATGTCAAGATGGTTTAAATTTTCTTCAGCAGTAATTATCTTAACAGTGCTTTCAGGGTCCAGGAAAGTGATTGTTTGTTTGTTTGTTTGTTTGTTTTGTTGTTTGTTTTTTTGCCATTATATGAACACACTACATTTAAATCTTAGCCAGATAAAGTGGTTAACAATGTATCTTTCATAAAACAACTAAGGGGTCTTTCCCAACTTTCTCTGAAACAATTAATGTGAAGCTGATTACTTTGCAAGATCAGTTACCCTGAAATCTAATTGCTTTAAGAAGAGCTGAGAGAGTCGAGGTCTCTGTGGCCAAGTGGTCTTCTGTCAGTTGGTGTGCCCTTATGGCCTTCATATTCTATCAAAAAAAAAATTCAAATTCAGTGTGTAAACAAACCAGAAAGTACAAAAATATATTTCTCATCAGCTTGTATTGTTTTTAGTGCTACCTTACAGAAAAGTGAAAATCGGTTTCTGACTTGGTACTACTCAGTTAAAGCTGATGATATTTTAAAATTTTGCATTAGATGTTATAAATCAAGAAACTGGTGGAGGCCCAAAGCTTAAGGATACCACCGGTGTGTTCAAACCAAATATTGTTTTCCTTAAGACTGAAGAGCTAAACTGAAACGTTGTTGTGCAAATTACATCTTTGTGCCATTTAGCGATTTGCTTTTAGTATGCTACTTTTAGTACACATTGCTACATTGTGTTCCAAAAGCCCACATGCAGTTCTTTGCCATTCAGTCCTTAAAGAGCTAGTCTAAGTGATGGCAGCTAATCCATTGTATGTAATCAGAGATGTGGAAGTGAGGTAAGCTGGTGTTGTAGAACTGCCTGTTTGCATTCTCTTGATGTACCCCAAGCACAATGACCTGTATTCAGAAGTTCTTTTTTTTAATAATGAAAAATGCTTTTTCTTGCCTTTCTGAGTCTGTCTCTAGCCAGTTTTCCTCCCCTGTGGAGGTGGATGACTAACTGCTCTACAACCTTCTGTATAATATTAAACCAATTGAAATGGGAAACCAGTTGAAAAGAATAGTTTTGTGAGCTTCACTATGCTAAACCCTAAAATGACTCTTACATCCCATACTGATCAAACTACTGTATGGTGTAGTAATTCCTTTTTCAGGGGTTCCCAGGACTTCTTTTGGACTGACTACTGTGTGCTAAAGGGCAAGTAGTAGAGATGCTCTCTTTTCCTTTTTTTTTTTTTAACTAATCCTTTCCAGGTCCCAGTGCTTGAATGCTGAATTACCCAAACTTTTGTACACTAAATTATGAGAAATAACAATAATAAAGGATAAAACCACCATCCTGCCACCCAAACAAACAGAACAAGGGCAAATGTAAGTTCTGTTCTTTAACATTTAGTGCTCAATTGTTACAGTTTACTCCTTTTTTTTTTGACAAGGTTGATGTTTCAGTACAGTTTAGCCCACATACCATTAAGGTTTGGGGGTCTGTTTTGATGTCAATGTCTATATGACACATGCCTTACCCTTCTTGCATTCCTGTCATCCCTGTAATAAGAGTTTTTGTTGTAGAATACAATGAATGAATATAGCTAATCTTCACAGATTTTCTCTGCTGAAAACATGTAGAGTAGTATCAATTTAAACAAATACTTTAAATTCAAAGAAGCCCTGTATGGTACAGGAGGGCTTATAATTTTCAATCAGGAGAGTCATAGGGCTAAATTTGTTGTTGTTATCAACAGAGTGCTGTGTTTCAGTTTGGATCAAACTTGAGTGATGTTTCCAGTTATGTGAAATACTACCTTGAGCTATCATTGTCCACAAGTAATATGCATCATCTACAACATGACTGGTTTTGAGAGAGTATATCTTTATGCTGGCATTTA
Source organism: Manacus vitellinus (assembly GCF_001715985.3). Lineage (NCBI taxonomy): Eukaryota > Metazoa > Chordata > Aves > Passeriformes > Pipridae > Manacus > Manacus vitellinus. Next base: position 1,470,025 of record NW_021940836.1, read on the forward strand.
CAGCAGCAAGAATCTAGACTATTGTTTTGGGCTTCTCAAGGAATTAGTGAAATAATTTCTTTCTTGGCTTTTGGTCTTGTCCCAGTATGTTCTGATACCTCCATATAAGAAAATTTTTTTAATTATTATTATTTTATTACTACCAGAGTTAAATCCATTGCTTTTTGTTTTCATTGGAGATCTGGTAAGAAAATACTTGTAACTGGGCTTTCCTTATTGGACTCTTTATTTAGGAACCCTCCCCCAAATTATGAGAATCTGCCCATATTTCTAGCTATTTTTGCTGCTCTTGCTCAAATCCTTCTAATTTTTGCTTAAGACAAGAAATAAGAGATTGAGATGAGTGTTACTTATGTTGTTAGATGTGAGATATCTCATTATTTCACATCTTGGATGGTGTAGACTGGCATCCAAGCATTCTCTACATTGTGAACAGTGACACAAAAATACTGTTGTTTCTTTTTAGACATTGCTCAAAAAAGGCTGCTGCCAAAGATGCACAGATCTCTGTTTTGCACGGGAATTGTTCCTTTAGAACTTAACTTGCAAAATTTACTTGAACTTAGAATAATGTCATTAATATTGAATTTTTACTGCCACGTATGGACTGTCACTTGTTCCCCTTGGGCATCCTGCTCTATTTTTCCTTTTTTACCAGAGGCTTTGGAAAGCAGGCAGAGACTGTTAGGCTAGGTACTGCCCATGTGAGTTTAAAAAAATAAAATAAAGCTAACTGTCTGCCTTCAAGAGCTCTGCCTGTCCTTTCAGTAGTAAAGTGGCAGGTGAAAGAAACATCATTATGTTTAATTGGGTGTGATTGGCTCAACTACCTGGCTGAGACTGAATGATTTACACATGACATGACAGAGATGAGTTCTGCACTGCAGTTTAAGGCAAGACAATGTCACAAGTTCAGAGACTTTAAGATGTAAAGGGATTAGAGTGTGTAAATTTAATGACCTAAGTGGAGGAAGCCACATCTCAAGTTTCCTCTGGAAATTTATCAGGCTCCTTGAGGAAGCTCCCTCCACTGGGGGGACAATGCAGGCACAAAGGTAAAGGAAACATTAAACTAATTGATGGTGAGTGTAAAGTCAAGTAGAGTGTACAAAACAGTGCCCAGCTGTGGAATGTATTTTAGGATCAACACTGTAGCTCGCTTTTTGTGCTGTAGACAAAAAAAGTTGAAAGAAGGGTTCCTTCCTTCAAAGAATAATATAGCAGAAGTAAAATCATAAGCCAGATGGATGGTCTCTGCTTTCATGGTTTCTTATTTTTTTAATGATTTTGAGTATTTTTGAGTCAGTGGCAAATACAAATTGCATTAATTTATTTCCTTTCCCAGGTTGTAAAGGTATATACTTGACTTAAGCCTGAAGATAATCTCTTTGCACTGTTTTGATGCATTTTGCCACAACTAAAGATTGACATATTATTTTTAATTCTTCCTTTTTTTTTTCTCTTTGACACTTTCTAATCCATGATGCAACTCTACCTTTTATCTCTATGACAGCTTAATTTTCTGTTTTCTCGAGAGTTTCATTGAAAGACAGGGTCAAAGGCTCTTGGAAAGTTGATTTGTCCAGTCATCAGTTCTCATTTATCCATCTCATTATGGATATGCTTAAAACTTGGCAGATGCTGTACTAATGGACCACATGTGTGTTTATCTACTAATACTTGTGTAGTGATTAAGTGACAATAAAATTCTTAAATATGGTTTAGCAAAGCGTTTGATTACTCTGTAATTAGTGCTTCGTATTCAGCACGTGTACAGCTGGCAGTTGGACATCTGCCACTCCAAATGGTAACAGAGCAGTTACATTTTTACAGTTTAATTTTTCTTATGTGCAAATTAAGGCAGAGAGGTTCATGAACTGCATGATATGAATTTGCAGAATATATATTTGTAGTTAGAAATAGGAAGATTAATGTAATATAAATGAGGGTAAGGGAACACTACTGACTTTTAAATTACTTTAAATGAGCTTTTAGTCACAGATTAAAAACAACTTGTCATAATTGAAAGACAAAAATGTCTTTAGTAGGGAGTATGTTGTGTCTTTGTGTGTGTGTGAAACTTTTACTTTTGTTATGTACTTTCCATATTTGCTGGAGCCTTTCACAGATGGAGAAAGATGTTTTTTAAAACAATAGAAAGATTTAATCATCACTGCAAAAATATTCAAAATAACTCTGGGAAGTGTCTCAGCAGTATGTGGTCATTTTATCTTGCAACACATGCAGGTGCTCACACACTTGACTGTTTCTCTGACAAGATCCAAGAGGATCATGGAAAGGTTTGTGGCTCATGAAAGGTTAAGAAAACGCAAAGCATTTTTTTAATTCAAAATATGTATCAAAAAATGACATTTATAATGGAAGAAGGGAACTCACAAGTGGTTATCAGGGAAAACCTACCTTCCTTGGATTGCTTTTTCTAGGGCTCTTTACACCTGCCTCATTAATTATGGACATTTTTTCAGTCCATTAGCAGAGAAGCTGAGCTGCTGCATGAATTAAAGGTGCTTGATTATTCTGTGGTTGTGGAAGTACTTCAGAGAGGGAAGAAAGAAACTTCTAGAGAAGGTTACAACTGGAAGAAAAAAAAAGAAAAAAAACAGAGCAACACTTCTTTAGTGTCAGTCTTTTACCATTAATGATCTAAATATCTTAATATAGGCAAGCTCTGGGTAGAATGTCAGTGATTTTGCTGGGCACTGTTTAGATTTAAGGTTTCAGACACAGACCCTTTTGTGCACTTGAAAATGCAATAATAAAACACTTGGAGTTTTTGTGCTAGCTCAAAACCCTCAAGTGTCCAATGAGGATATTTTTTTTCTGTTTATAAAATTGAATTTCCTTGAAGAAATATACTACATGTGCACTGTGATCAGTGACTGCAAAACTGACATTTCTGAATTATCGATGCAGTCAGCATCTGCAGGATCATTATCTCCTTTACGATCAGGTCCATCATCCTCTGGCAGAGCACATGCTTCAGTGTGTCTGGAGTTTGGGAGGCAGAAGTAATCCTTTCTGCCAATCCCAGTGGAGAGATGCACACTTTGTGTCCCGCTAGCCCCAACCTTACAAGGTTCCTCTTCAATTCCTTGCCTTTCCAGCAACTGGTGACTCAACCTGCCCAGCACATTGCAGAGCTTTCCTGAAGGAAATTCCAAACTTTATTTCAAAATTGAGATTAGTGTCCAGCAGCATGTCTATTTCCCAGCTGTGTCCTAGGGCTTTGTTTTATTTTATTCAGTTTTGCATTATTCCTTCATTCCTTTGTTTTCCAAATCTTGTGTCCTTGGAGTGACCCTGGAATAATACATGCAGAGTGCATGTTTCTTGAAGGATCTCCTGCTGGCTTTGTGAGCAAAAGGGTATTTTCCCTTAGGGCCTAAATCAGGTACCATTGTCCTGATTCTCTTCCCTAACCAAAGGAACTGGAGAAGGGGACAAGAGTGTTGGCTGATTCAGCTGGGCAAGGTTTGGAACGCTACTTTGGGACTTGACTTTTAGGTTTGAGAAGGCAAAATTAGGAAAAGATATGGTGTTAGGGGTGAGCTGAACATCCGCCTCTGCCTAAAGGATGAGGTGAGTGAAGCCAGGACACTGTATATAACTCATACTAGCTGAGCCTCCTCCTCCATTTCTCCTTCACATCTGCTTTTCTGTGAATCCTGGATATATGGCACAGGACACCAGAGGATGTTTCCAACTAGTAGGATTTCAAGGTATAAACTTTATGGTCATAAAACATGACCCTAGAAGCTCTCTGATTTATATGGTTTTATTGAGCTCATTATTTGCAGTGGAAGCTCAAGATGCCACTACTCTGTAGGCTGGATTTTTAATAATTGTTAATTCCAGTTGGATAAGGATTTTCATTTGGGCAAGAACTGGCATCTAGGAATCAGATGCAGCACTAGCTCAAAGAAGTCTTGTGGAGCACTGAGCATTAAAATTAGTCTGTACACTGTCAATCTTGGGACAGAGTATTTCTGTATTAGATCCATCATTTGTTCATCAGGTTTTCTTCATCTTCCCTAGTCAACACCACCGTTTGTTCAGGCAAAGACCTGCTTCCCGACTGGAAGGCATGCTAGCTATCGTGATCCCCTCTAGTGGGTATTTTAAGCTTACAATGAGGATAACTGAAAAAGTAAAATTACTTGCATGTCTTTGAGAAAGGATCTGTGGATCTGGCTTTCTTTGATATCAAATGGGTCATCTACAACAGGGAGCTAAAATGACCAACAGAACTGATTTTTTTTTTTTTTTTTTTAATCACAGAGTGGAATTCACATTTCTCCTAGGTAAAATTGGTGTATTTTTCCTCTACAAGTACATGCCCTCTCTTACACAGCAAACCTTCTTATGTTGTGTGATTCTCATTACAGACTTGATTTTTCTTGGAGGGCATTTCCAGTGCTGTTCTCCTGCCAAAGACTTTCAAGTCTGGTGCTGGCCCCAGACCACAGCAGACAAGCTGCTCTGGGGGTTATTGCACTCAGGAGGAGAGCTGCAGGGTGTATTTCTACAAATATTCCTGCATTCCTCCTACAGGGTATAGATTTAATTTTTTTTTTTTTTTTTAGGTTTTAAATCTAACACACTTAAGAAAAAAACCCACAAATACATAAACTCAGAGTTGTTCCAGGTAATATTTTGTTCATGAATGAAAATTGAAGCTTTTATCTTTTCTCTTTTTTTTTTTTCTTCCCAAGTCTTTTTCACACTTCTGGAAATGACCCAAATAAACAGGGAGAATTAACATACGCAGTGTGCTGACCAGTGTGTGAGTAAGCTGCCTGGTCAATCGGAGAAGCAAAACTTTTTGCTTTATTTTTTTTCAATTTAGTACCAGAAATTTAGAAAGAAGGTTGGCAATGCAGTTCTTTTCATAGCACCCTGTACCTGCAGATGGGCACAGTTTAGTGCCATCTCTATAAAGCTGCACTAGCATATTTTCAGTGGAAATTTGTGGCTTTAGAAGTAGCAGAGTGAAAACCAGAGGATCGTTGCTGGTTCGTGTCATTTGTGCCTCTTTCGAGCTGGTGAATGCAGTGTCCCTAATAAGAATCAGTTCAATTGAATTGTGTCAATGCCATGGAAAGCAGCATAGAAGTGCACTGCGGTAGTGAAATCATACAGCAGATGTTGTTTTCGTTCACTTAAACAAGCTGCTATGGCTTTGTGATCTGTGATATCACAGTTGCTTTTCACTCAGAGGTTTGGTGACTGTTAAATCTTTCAAGGCCCAAGTTTTATATTTCTGCAAGGCTCCTCAGAATATTTTCTTCAACACAATATCTAATATCAGCACAGTACTCAAATGCTAAAACTCTTGAATCTATCACAGTTTAATTTTTTGTGTCCCCTTTTTTCTTTTTTTAATCTACTATGGGCTGTGGAGAAATATCTTAAAGCTATTTCCGTTTCTTAAACGCATTTCCTTCCAAGCTCCTCTGTTCTTTTTCCTGCTTTTTAACTCTTCCATGCTGATTCCCATGCTTATTTTTTTCTACGTTTGTCTCAAATGTTTCCTCTGAAATTTTTCCTCTGCCAGTCTTTGGGCCACTATTTGTGCTGAGAACTTGGTTAATTTGTATATGGTTTTCAACTATGTTGTATCATTATTGGGTAAAACTGACTTCTGCCCAAATGCTCACCACCCACCTTATGAACTGTTACTGTATAGATACTGTATGAAGTTATCACAAAAAGACAGTGTTTAAAACTTGAACCTTCCATGTGTTTTATATCTCTTCCTCTGTTTGTTTTGGATTGTGAGATACTTAAGGTAGGGACTTTGATCTTACTGTCTTTGTGGAGAAGAAGCTTCATTTTCCCCTCCAGATAGATGGCTTTTGCCAAGGTTTGTGGGCGGATAGACAACTGCCAATTTTTTTTTCTTTTCGTTTTTCAAACAAGAACAAGAAACTTGTCTTGAAATTACGATTCAACAGTGACTAAAGAGTACAGTTGGAGTTAGAAGTTATGAAATAGGAGTGAAAACCTTTGGGTCTTGGGTTAGTGAATTAATTGGGTACTGTTGAAAGTTCTTGCCAGAGGTTGTTATATTAAATGGAAAAGGTTATGAAGACTTTAGAGAAAAGGAATACCAAGTAAAAGAGATAAAGTTAGGTATTTAGGAGCAAAGAAGATGACTCCGAGGCATTTCTGAGATCAGTTGCCTTTCTTTTATCACATGTTTCATGTAGCCTTGGGACTTTTCATTTAAGGCAGCCCTGGAAAAAAAAGATAGTTACAGAAGGGATTTTTTATTAATACTGCTGATAGAAGGGGGAATGTCACCAATCAGTATTTGAGTGGTTGCTGTGTATCTGAATCATGCTGTGGTTGCTGACTGGTTTCATTATCCCCATGTGTTTTTCTACATTTGTCACGTAGCATCTCACCTTTGGTTTCCTACCATCCAAGTAGGGCAAAATGCAAAAGAATGACATGAGTCATTAGCAGGAGAGGCTTTAATTGTTCTGGACACTGAGGGGAAATCCACACTGATAGCAAGAAAAGGAGGAAAGCTAGAGGTTTTGGATTTTGAAGAAAGGCCACTCAAGTTAAAGCTACAGATACCTGGACAAGAGCACTGGCATGCATTATTCTCTGCTGTTCACCATCCAGTAAGCATAATGGGCTCCCCTCAGGCTCAGCTCATATGTCACTGCATAGTGCCTGTAGGAGCCCCAACAAAGCCTCTGAGCTGATATCCACAGCTTCTGTGCCTCAAATTGGCATCTCTGTAGGGAGGACTGACAGATGCTGGGCAGATGTACTTGGTAGCTCAAAGCTGCCTGCTGCCAAAAGCTATGCTTTCTGCTCTGGACAGACCTTTAGTCTTAAAGGACTTGGTGCAGACACTGAACATGAAGCCAGGACACTGGCACCAGCACAGAAGAAGAAAGGTTGGAAGGAATTAAGAATGATGAAAATCAAATAGATGATCACTGTAACATCATATTGGTCACTGCTTAGTTTTAGCAGGGGCTGAAGAGTAAGTTTTGTCATCTCAGTTGTTTCCTTCCAGTCTGACATCATCAATCTGCCTTAAAATAACATATAAAATATGTTTTATTTTGTTTTCCAGTAAAGGCTATAATGGAAGAAAATCTGCTCTTCAGCAACAAGCTTATTGCATGTAATATTCTAACTTTACATCATCTCAACCTAATCTCTTTAGACTTTGATTGCATTTTCCAGCTGTAAGCACTTGCTTTTAGTGAGCTTTCTAGATTGGTATTTCAAATTATCTACCTATGTCAACTGTTTTTACTTTAAATTTGCTTTCAAAATCCTTCCAGGTATACTTGAAAGTAATTGGTCTGTTTACTATCATCTTAGATGCATGTTTATTAGAGAAATGATGCTCTCTTTTCCATGTGGCTTCCCATACTCTAGGAAAGAAATATTAAAATATTACAGGATGACATATCGGCTAGTTGTAATGCAAGTTTATTTCTTGTAATTGTGGATATCTTGAACTGAGAATAAAATGTCCTGGAAAGAAGCTGTGTGCTATCACATTTTCCCAGGCTGCTTCCTGCAGTCTCAAAAAAATGGCCACTGATAGCATTTTTGTTACATCCCTAAATATTGTTATTTTTCATGTAATGCTCCCTTCAAAATGCATAACCCAGTTATTAATACCTCAGAATGCCCTGCACTCGTGCTAGGCATGGGTTTGATAAACATAGTTAGAGCTACAGTAAGATAATTGGCTTCAAAAGGGAGGAACACGGCTTTTTAACTTAGGTGTTGTAGCTATCTTTATTCTGGCCTGTCACCTCGGAATATTTTCCTTGCAATTGCTTTCATAATTACCTGTTAAATTTCACAGTTGGTCCTCCATTTTTAATCTGCCCTTTTAATGCTCTTCTGGGGAGCAGCAGCTCATGCTGATCTCAGACTTCACTCATGAAAGGCTTTAAGACAGATCCATTTGAAAAAAATTAGCAGTTATTCTTTCTCAAAAAAACCCATCAGTACAAGTTCTGGGTCTTTAGATGCTTTTTCTTCATTTGCAATAGCCTTTAAGAATTCCAGGAGGAGGCAAAGGAGGACTCGTTATGCTAAAAATGAGAACTGGTAACAAAAACATTTCTTCTGGAAAGTACTCAGCTTTCAATCTCATGTCCTTTCTGCTTCGAAGCTTTATTTATGAGGTGATGTGGTGAACTCATTCATTTTTATTGTGGCAGATAGGGAAAGTCTAGTAGCTAGAGGAACACTTTAGTGTTTGCAAGTCCTGGTTTCAGTTTTATGCAGGTTTCTTTGTGACTCGGGCACCCTCATCTAGCCTGTCCTCTCCTTGCAAGGATATTGAGAGGTAGTACACAGAAGGCTGTGGTTGCTTAGACCCTTTAGTAAAGGAGACTGAATAGGTAACCAAAGTTTTTTGGGTTTGAAGGGAAAGAGCAAAAACTTCTTTAGCTCAGCAATAAATGTTTCACCATCTAAATTTTAATCTGCATGATAAACACAAATATTGCGCTTCTGGGATTGCAAGGGTGTCTTCAAAGGTATCCATTTCTTATGAAGAAACAAGTAGAGCTTTAAAATGTGAATTTGTGTAGTATTAGCTTTCACTCATTTATCAGTATAATATACACAAGAAGCAAGGTCAATATTAGTAAAGTCTCCTGTTAGATTCTAATTTTCAAGTGTCTTTACTACACAGTAGCAAAGCACTTTGCAGAGAGGCGGGTAAGGGAAAGGATAGCTTAATTGTAACCTAGAGCAATTCAGAAGCAGTTTATTACAAGTGCTTTTGTAAGACGTACATACCAAAGAGGCTTGTGCATAAGAAAACACCCACACTCTACAGGTTTGAACTGAGCTTTCTTGTGTGTGCTTTGTTAGTCAGCAATGTCGAGAGCTTTTTCCTTCTAATTACCTTTTGATTGTTTTGAAGAACACAAATGTAATATGAAATACTGTAATCAGAGTAAAACAATCTACAAAAATACTAGCTGAACTGGTATGATGAATGTCAAGGGAATTAATTCTGTAGCTGGAATATGAAGTGTGTAAGGCCATAATGAGAACATATCAGTTGATATAGAATGTCAGAACCACTATGCACACTGGGAATAAAAATCAAATTGTGTTATGAATAGTTTTTTTTTTCCTAAATTACCTCATTACCCCTTCCCCAACCCAATAAATCACTGAAATGGTTTACCTCTTCAGAAGAATATCAGTGTACATTTACATATCCTGGAGAAATCGAGGCCCAGCAAGGCAGAGGCAGCCTAGAAGATGTAGAAGAGCTGCCCTGCATGCTGAATTTAGACACTAAAATCTTCCAGTTGGCCGCCAGCTCTGCAGCAGCAATGCTGCCTTCAGTTTTCTTGGCCTTGTCCCAGCACTTGGACTTACTGGGAGCAGTGCTCTGCTGGGGCTGAGACTCGTGAGACTGGAACGCAGCGTGCTCACACTAGTGGTATGCATCTGTGCTAACATTGAGGAGCCTGTGTTCCTGCCTCACTTGCTGCCTTTCTTTGCCCACAGTGCAGTGTTTTCTTTGTATATCTTGCCATGGGTTGTCCATTCTGTTTGAAACTCTTCCAGGATTCATGGCTTCTTCTGGGAGATGTTTCTGCTGCCAAATAAGCTTGGTTTCTAGATGTTCCAGCGGAACTTCCCTTTTCTTTGTGTCAGTGTGTTAGTGCTGATCAGAATGCTCTTCAGTAGTAATGCAAATAATATTTTTTTTCAGTCCTTCCCCTATGTAAATCTGTTGGATTCCATGTTGCTTTCTTGTAGCTTCTGCCTGGCTAAGATTTAGGAAGCTTTTCCTTTGTAAATCATCCTAGGTTCTTTTCCTTTGTAAATCATTCTTTTCCTTTGTAGTACTCCTAGTTGCTGTATCTGCTCCCTCCCTCCCATTTGTTCCTTACAGTTTCTCTCATAATAGGATGACAACATCTGTACAGAGCTAGATTAATGCATATTGCTTTGTAATGTACTCAGTTCATCACATCTTTCTATGCTGTTTTATGTCTTTTAATTTTATGATTCCTATGATCTATATGAACTTGCTCTCTAGATTTCTAATAGCCTCTCTAATAATACATTTGAATTGTTGATTATCTTTACCCATTTTTATAGTTCTTAAGGAAGCTTGCATACATAGCTTGTACAGTTCAGTAATTCCTTCAGTATTTGTTTCCTTTGGTGCTTTTCCTATTTCTTTACCAGATATGTGATGGCCAATACAATTTGCAACTGAATTGCTGAAGTAACTTCAGTTAATTCCCTGGTAAACAAAATCGAAGCTTGCTTAGTATTTGGAAAGGAGAATTATACAAGGTGAAAAATTGATCTTGTCACTTAAAAATAAACACTCTAAACACCTCCCTGCTCACATTTTTTTTATTTTTGTTTTATAATTCTATTTTTTAAGCCAGCACTGGTCTTGTGCTTCAGCCTGGAGTAATGCTGTGTTGTATTTCACTGAGTAACAGGAAGTTTATATTGCTCCTTCATGGACATTAGCAAGTAGGGAGTTCAGTAATTACATATTGGCAAAATTCCTGTCAGGATGACTCGGTTTTCTCCCCTTGAGGTCCTTCTGAAATATCAAATGGAAACAGGAGTTTTCATTTCCTGACACTCCAAAGTGCAGTTATTGTAGACTTTGAAGTGGAAGATATTAAAACTGGCTGGTGGAAGTGAAAATCTAATTGCTGCACTGCCCTCCTGGTGATAAGCCGTAAACGAAAACAGTGCGAGATTGAAGTTAGGGGCTAAACCAGCCAATTCTGTGTAGTTGGTTCTTCTGAACAATCGTGAAATGCTCTTATTTTTAAAAATCAGTGATACAAACCTCCTCTGGGCTCTGGGTTACTTATTATTGACTGATAGTATATAGCATCTACTGTATGGCAACTTGTTGCGTTTTATTCACAATAATTTCTCTGACACTTTGAATGTTGTGGTAGGCAAGCTATGAAGTGCTTATATCTTAGCAAAAACTCCCATATTAGATTTGAATAAGTTTCTTATTCTTATAAGGAGATACTCTAGATTCCTCCTCAGTCTTTAGACTGTTAGACTACCTACTCCTCCAATTCATATCTAATTTCCAAATACCTTTTTTATCTTTCACTGTTTCACCTTATCTGGTACTGCTGGGCCACAGGACTCACTTTTCTTTCACTGTCATTCTCTTTTTGTGTTTGTCTTTGGTTTCATATCTATGGAGTTCCTTCCAAGGAAAGGAAAAGAGTTTTCTTTACAAGAGGGGGTACCTAATGGTAATGGTTAAGCTCTCAAATGTGCCTCAAATTGCATTGCTTTGCAATTTCTTTAAACATGGTAAACTCTCTTATAATGAGCTGAAATACCAGACATTACCAAATGACTTTGTACAGAACTGCGTGAGGTGATTCCAGAAACAAAAGCCATGAAGTAGAATTCCTTATAACTGAAAGCAGCTAGGATGAATCAATTTCTGCATGATGCCTTCTGACAGGCGTTGTTTTTTTACAATATTTTTAATGTCTTCCTGCAGTGATGGAAAAGATAAAGCTACATGATCCAGGAAGTGCACTAAAATTGACCGTGCAGAGCCCAGTGATATCCAGACAATGAAATGGATGTTTTCAGCCTTAAAGTCTTGTTTGTTTGTTTGCTTGTGTTTTCTACTTAAAAGGATACTTTGACTTTATTGCAACTTAGGTATCTATTTTAGAAAGCAGCAGCTACTTCCCTTTCTCCTGTTTCAGTGAGATGCTGTTGTCCTTAAGGAGAGGCTGAAAAATCTTCCTGTAGTGAATGTTGTGTTTGTTAGTCCTGATTTTAAATGAGCTTTTTGTGTGTAGTCAATGTTTTAAACTGCAAACATTTTCTTCTTTCCTCTCTGAGGGTAACATTTAATTCTGTTGGTTTTGTCTTGTAGAAACCATAAGAGAATGAAAAGTATTCATTTGTTTGACAGAGAGAGAAAGAACTTTTTAAAATCTCAAAAGATCCTTGTTGTTGGTTGGTAAATCTTGCAGTCATTCTGTGCACAAACATAAAAGAAAGCATTTCTTAACACTGGGTGAATCATGTTGAACACCATGTCAAAAGCTGAAGATGATAATTTTTACTTCTTTTTTATAATAGCACTTTTCCTCCCTCACCAAAACCAGCATCTGTATTCTAACTCCCAATATTGTTCCAGATGTTTTTACATCCTGTTTATTATTTCTTTATGACCATGATCTGTTTCAACTTATTTACAACTTTACATGTTTTTTTTTTCTTTTTGACTCCTCATCCAAATTTATTGTAGAAGTTACTTTATAGTGTGGAATTTAAAAATGGAAACTTTATGAAAGTAAGGTACTTCAAATTTGTGTACTTCCCAACTGTCTGTGTAATGTCTGTATGACAGTAAACTGTATATTGTGCCTGTGTTTGCCTGTAGATACTATTTCCCCTTTTAAGTTAATATTCTTTGTATTTGAAGTCAGTCTTTGTACAGATCTTTGTGCATTTATTTTATATATATAAATATATATATATATGCTTTCTAGGGCCTGAAGATGACTCTGAATGTACATCCATCATAAAAAAGACTTGTAAGGTTTTGCTGCTGTATTTGTAGAACAGGGTGCAGATGTGGTTTAACACTTATACTGTTCTCCTTCCCACAGACAGAGGCTTGTTGAAATGATGTTTTGCATAAATTTGATTTTGTTCTGGTACCGTATGGCATTTGCTCAATGAATAAAACAGCACTTTGAAACAATGGTTTGCATTAAAACAGTCTCGAAGACTTCTATAAAAATTTGTGCAATCAGTCACACAGTCTGCATTTATCATGATTAGACATTAATTTAGCCCTGTACCTAGTCCTACGTATAATCTTTGTGGACATGGTCTGTTTTAGTACTGTGATAGGCCACCACATCATGCAATCTGATTGTGGAGCTTACTGAGCTTCACCCTGAAAGCAGGTTCATCATGCTGCCCATTTCTGTTGGGAACCAGTTGTAAATATTTCCACTTTAATGGGAAGTTTTCCTCTTTATTCTAGCCCACATCTATTTAGGATTAGTTTATATCTATTTAGTCTTTGTCAGTGTTATCCTCTCGTTCAAATAGCTCCCTCTCGTCTTTGGCACTGACCCATGATGTATTTACAGAGTGCAGTTTTAATCCATCCAGCTGTTTTGTTCAGGAGCTGAGCTGAGCAATTTTTGTCCTTTCTGAAATTGTAGGCTCCCATTCATCACTCTCATATGAGTGGTGCTTCTCTGTACATGATGTACTTTCTGTCTTCTTTTATCAATAGCTAGAGAACAGTGTATTCTACTACTGACTTGCATGAAGACCACTATTTTCCCTTCCTCTACTGGAAATAAATTTGGGGAGTTTGGTGCTTATAGTGATGGCTTATGGTCACTTACCATGCAATCTAAATTCACCTTTCTGCCTCTTCAAATAGATTAATTCTACATTTGGAATAAGGATTCATATTCACACTGAAAGGTGTGTTCTTGGCCACCGTATTTAATCCTATTCCTGTCATTTCAATCTGCAAGTTCATTCATTTCTTCCTCAGATTATATGATCTTCCTTTCTGTTGACAGAAAAGCTGAAAGTAAAATGCTGAGAAGCAGTCTTTGGTCACTAAAGAAAAATCAGGTCACTCTCTGGACCAGTATTCAAGGAATCCAGTACTGAAATATAACAGCACTGTACAGAGTTGAACCCAGGTCCATCCATGCACATTCATCACATTTTTGATATATTGTATTTCTATAGGCATAACCAATAATATCTTCTTTAATTATTTTGCATATCTTCTACCTCTTGCCTTAGTTGCAATTTCTCCAATCTCTGGTTTTCCCATGGAGGTCTACTGCATTATTTTTCCCCCCTTTTTTTTAGAAAGGAAATTTAGTGAAAAAGATTTTTTTTTTTTGACAGTTTGGACTATTTTCCCATTTTTAACTTCCTTGTCTATTCCCTTCAATGCTTGCTTCACTCCCTTGTTTGTTAATTAACTTTACAGTTGTGGGTCTGTACTTGCGTCACCTTTTTCTTCTTTCTAGTATTCTTTGCTAATATCTGTGCATATCCCTTTTAATGAATTTATAAGCTATTCTGTGTGAGGATAATCTTGTAAAGACTAGCTAGACTTTTATGAAAGTCCTAGGGACCTTGAGTTTGCAAGAGACCTTGCAGTTTTTGTTCTTGAAAGAAGTAATTTTGCTAGCACCATGCCAGAAGTCTGTATTGTTCCCCTGCCCCTACTTCCCCTATTAAAAAAAATTGTGCAACTCTCAATAAGTATATTTGCAGATAGGCTTGCCTAATCCATGCTACAAGTGTTCTGAATAATATGGGCCAAATAGTGCGGAGAAGGAGTGGCAGGAATTTGCAGATTAGGTCTACGGTATTTCCTTTCTCAGCAAGATGGTCCTAGATTAAATGCTCATAAATTTTTGATAATTTAACATAATTATAGCTTTACAGGAAGTGTTGAAACCTTCCCTTTCCTACAGAAGATTCTGTTTTCTGCGTTCTTACATCCATCTGAGGTTCGTTATCCTGCTGCAACTCTCTTCTGCAGTCACGTGCCTTCCCAGTTGCAGATGAACATCATGATATTTCTTTTGTTTGGTATTTTCATATTTGAATTTTTGCCAGGTTTATGGCAGTTTCATAACTAAGCGACCTTAAACAGTGACATTTATATAACATCTAATAGCTTCTCTTGAAAGTGGGCATAGTTGAGGACTGCTTTAGAAAGCAGAAGATTCACTAATCCAGACTACTTTTCAAGGCTGAATGACATCTTTGCATGATTTTTGGGAGAACTTGGGAATGGTCAGCGTGCCTCACAGCGGAGTTTTAGTGAATTTCTTCTAAACCTAGTCTCCACTGAGAGTGAATCGCTACCCATTGCAACACTAAGGGAGTGTGGTAAAAGGTTAGTGATTCCCCAAAGAATTTAAACATGAAAAAGGCCTTTTAAATTGGTATAAACTTGTATGTCTTTGCAGAAGCTGTTTTGATTTCAGTTGGGCTTTTTTTTATGTGGAGGAACTTATCACAGAACTGACTAGAAGAGTAAGATCTCTGGCACATCTCTGTTTAGCCTGGTATAAATTGGTGAAATTCGTGGTTGTGCAGGAGATGGTGTTAAATTATTAAGGAAGTGATTTAAAGAAGACCTGATTAAAATCAGATGAGAATTTTATTTGTTTGAGAAGACTGTCTCAAAATGAGATTTGTATCTACTTGGTGAGAATTTAGAAGAGCTACCTTGTTAAAGGTAGTCAGATACTTCTGCTCCATGTGTTCTGAAATAAACTTTTTTTCCATTTGGGTCTAAATTTTCTTAAAAACTGTAAAGTATGAATTTTTTTTTCCAGGGGGGCTGTAATACTTTAGGTTATATGAACATAGTTTGGTAGTTTTTGTTTTTCTTTGGAAAGAATCTTGGCAAGTAGGACTCTTGAAAAATAAGTGCTTGAATTAGGGGTATAATTCAGACAAGACCCACTCACTCTTGTTCTTTATTTTAGAATGTGAAATGCTTCTGATATTTTCTGCTGAATAAAAAAGACCAAAATAGGGAGTGTTTTTGGTGTCTCCATAGCCTCATACACTGTATTTTTCATTGGGATATAAGGAAATTAGAGTTTCAGTTTTATATATATTTAACTGATGATGTATAAAAGTGTGCAGTTTTATATAAGCAACATTCTGCCTTTTTTAACAGATTTGCTCGTTTTACCAAATTGCATAGCATTTAATTCCCATAACATAACCTTTATTCTCAAAATTATGATTTGTGGTTAAGCTAAAAAGCTGAATCTGCATCCCTTCTGCTGAGAGATGTAACATTTCTTTATGCTTCACCTAAAGTTGCAGTATTTCATTGTAATTTTCCATAGGCCAGCACAGTTTGAAAAAAAAACGCATCTAAATCAGATTGCCCCCTGGTACAAGAGCTGAGCTCTTTGCTTGTTCTTGCTTTCTCTGGTCTCTGCAACGTGTCATCTCTTTGTGTTGCATAGCATGTATCACAGAATGACAGAATGGTTTGGGTTGGAAGGGACCATAAAGGTCATCTCATTCCAAACTCCCCTGTCATAGGCAGGGACACCTTCCACAAGACCAGGTTGTTCAAAACCCCATCCAACCTGGCCTTGAACACTTACAGAGATGGGGCATCCATAGCTTTTCTGGGTAACCTGTGCCACTACTTCACCAGCCTCACAGTAAATAACTTCTTCCCAGTATCTAATCTAAACTTGCCTTCCTTCTGCTTAAGGCCATTCCCTCATCCTATCACTACAGGCCCTTGTGAAAAGTCCCTCTATAGACTTCTTGTAGGTCCCGCTTAGGTAATGGAAGACTGGTATAAGGTCTTCCTGGAGACCTTATAGCATCCTAGAATCAACAGGAGGGATGGAGAGCAGTGGTGTGTTGCTGAAGTTCAGGCTCTCAATAAGCTTTGACACTTGCCCATCATGCTGATCAGTAGCGGCTTCCGACATTTTATTATTCCTTATTGTACTGTCTTAGATTATAATCTGTGATGTAGCATCCCATCTGGTTTGTTCTGTGTGCCCAAAGTGACTAGCACACTAAGAGTTTGAAAATTGAACTGGTTTCATTTGGGAATGAGTCACTTGATGAGTTTCAAGAATCGGCTTTAGAAAAGAAAAAACAAACAAACAGTCTTAAAATACCGGCTTGAACTATTTGGGGCTTATATCTCTTCAAGGAATCAGGTTTTGATTCATAATCTGTGTCGTTAAGGTAATCCTATCTTTCTCCCTTCTGACAAGAAAGTAAGCACCATCTAAGTCAAACTGTTAGTTAAATTAGTATTTTATTACTATCCACACATGAAAAATGACAAAAGAGTTAAAATGTTCTTTGCCTTTGTGTGGTTAACTGTGTGTTATAAAAATTTAACTTTGTATTATGTGCAAAAGCAGAAGACAACTTTCAAAAAGGTGTAGCTTTCTGGATGAAAACTGTTGGAATCTGTCTTTAATGAGTTAATGCAGTTTTATTTAGTTAAATGTTGTTATATTTAGTTAAAAGTGCATAATACCCAATTCTAAATCTCTGCTTTTGGTTTCTGTCCTACAGGGAACACAGTGAGTAACCTGATTTTCATTCTACCTCCAATCTATGGTGCGATTCAGACCTATAAAGATGGCCTTGAAAAACGATATTTAGCTGCGTATTTGTGTCTTACAGGTATGTGTAAAACTTAATTTGCTCTGTGATTATAAAGAGAGCTCAGATGTGCAATGAACAATATATCTAAATATTAATAAACCAAGTGGTTAAATCTAAATACTGTGTGTGTGAAAAGTAAACCTCAATTTGTTATAGTTGTTAATGTGTACAGAAAATTGGTATTTGTTGGAAGGACATGAAGTTAGAATTCAGTAAATAACTAAATGAGATTGATCCGTTTCTGGCTTTAGGTTCTGCTTGGTGCATCTCTGTACTTTTATGATGATTTACAGAAGGTGTCTTGTGTGTTCTACTTAAAAGGCGCTTTCACATTATATTAATATTTTTGTTACAATTTGTATGGAACAGTAATACAAGAAATGACTAAGATCTTGAGGGAACTGGAAAGGTGTTCTTTCGTGAGTTTGAATTTGTTTTCAATTCCTCTTTGGCATATATCACCCAACAATCTAAATGCCATAGTAACTTGCAAGTTTTGTAAGGATGGAAGAACAATGTGATGTTCATATTTAGATCTACTTAAGGGCAGTCTGTTTTCTCTGTAGTAACAAAATCCAGAAAAGAACCAACTTCCTTTGAAACGTTAATCATGCAAATAGAAGTCATACTCCTTATGAAAAAAGATGCTTGAAGATGGTTCACGTTGGCTGTTGGGTCTCAAACTAGGTTTCACAGAATTTCTGTGTTTCATGGGTATCTGTGTTTGCTATAGCTCCCAATTCTGTGGAGATCTTTCCAAGTTTTCACAGTGGTAAGGGATTGATATATGTTACTTTTAATATTGGCGTATTCTGTATTTAGGCAAACATTGTTGAAAAACACATATCCATATGCTAAATGATGTATCCTTGATGCCAGTTAAACTGTAACATATACTAGGTGCAACTTGGTGAGTATTCAGTAACATCAGCTTTGCTGATCTATGTGGAAGGTGGGCAGCAACAATGCACAGCTTTGCATGTTGTCTGAACACTTTCCAAATAGCCATTTGTAGACTTTTTATGGTTTTGAGTAATTAATTATTTTTGTCTCAGTATGAAACAGAATTCTTGAAGGTCAGGGTTTACTTCTAAAAAGACAGGGAAAGAAATGGTGTGTAAGCATTTGCTTAAGTTGACTTTGCGTGTTCTTGAAGCAAAGTATCCTATACTGCCATTCTTTTTAAACTAAAAAAATTGAATTAAATTAAAACTCTGTTTGAGACTGTCTTCACTATCTCAGTCAGTGACACTTTATGATGGACAAAGTGTGCCACGCTCTGACCAGAATGTCAGGCTGTCACACTAGCTAGGCATTTCTCATATCCCATTTAATTTTAAAAATGCTTAAAAAAAAAAGTCATCTGTCTTTGATCATAATAAATACCATGGACTTCAGTTTTGTACTCTTTGTGATGTTGATGAAGGGGAGCTCAGCCTGCATATTCAACAGCAGTGCTGGAGGGCAGTCCTGAGTTCCAGCTGGGCCCTGCTCATCTGTGACTGGGATGGCTTTGACTCCTGTCTAAAGTGATAAATGCTTGCACAACTTGATTTTTATCTCATATGTTGGAACCTAACATTAAAGGTCACTCCCAAAAGCATTTCCCTTCTGTTTTGTCTCTGCTTCAGTATTCGTAACGCTGGACTGTTTTCCAGCAGTTGAAAGATGTAAAGGAACATAGAAGACCTTATAGTTTCTCAGTGAAAAACAGGAGCAGGATGATTTGGAATGACAATCCTCTTAACATTTGCTCTACTACAGAATAAAAGCAGCAAATGAAAACATAAACAGAATTTTAAATATAGTTGAAATGTGCCAGGAACACTGGCATTCTTTCTGTGCATGTGACTGAATGAGCTGCATACTGGAGATAGTAAGTGTACAGAAATTCCTTTTTGTAAGAAAGTACCAGTGAGTTCTTTCCCTCACAGGAATTTTATTTATTAACAGATTTCATTCTACTTATTTAAGTTGTAACAAAAAAGTGGAGACTTACTCTGTGAAGGGATAGTGAATTTAATGCAAACTTCTGATTTCCTTCAGGCACCATACTTCATTAAAGATCATATAGCAGTGCTTCTACCTAGCTAGTAGAGTCTGAGGGTTGTTTTGTCAAAGTAGAAATGCTTTAACAATTCTTCTGTGAAGGTGGAGGTGGAAGGGAGGGCACTTCAGTTAGGTTTTAAAAACTTGGAATAGTTACTGAGATTTTACAAGACATGAAAAGACAGCTGTCAAAGAGGACGTTAAAATTAAATCTGTTAGCATTTGAGAATGTAAGAAGTGTTGTTTCTAGACATCATTTTGATCCAAATCAGCTGCTCTTTTTAGATGCTTCCAGACATTTAGCTGATTGTCAGTTCCTTTGTGTTTTACCACACCGTGTTCAGTGCTTCACTTTTATGCACACAATTTCTTTGGTTGACATTTATTTCCTTTTAGAACCAAATACATTTTGAATTACAGAAGCACTGTTTGTTTCACATACATGCTAAGATCTTGGCAGGACAATAAGGTGTATTCCTAAATAATTGTTCAAATAAATTTCTTGTTTATACTGGTGCCCATACTGAGTTGCACTTTTCAGCAAGTTCTTTGAGATACAGCACACTGTTCTTAGACCTTTTTTCTGCTGCCTTTCAGCGCAAAAAGCATGTTGTCAATTAACTCAGTAGGAACTGGATGTGGGTTTTAAGTTTTAGAGAACCATTTAATCAACCTATAAATTACGAAGAATAATCTTAAGCAATTACGTTAGCATGTTGCACATGGAACAAATCATCAGACTGTCACTACCTCAAAGAATAAGCAGTTTGTTTTGAGTGGTTCCTTATGACACTGGGATATTGTATCAGGTTGTACCACATGTCCTCTCCTCATGCATCCTGGGAAACTGATTCTGAAATTATTCATATTCTAGAAAAGTCTCAATTTAAAAAAATATATATATATGTATTAAGAAAAAAGAGAATGTAACTGTTCTGGACATAGGAAGATAAGAAAAATGGAGTAATGTACTTTATTGGAGACTTTACTTGAAAATTGGAAGGATTGTTCTGGTTTGTTTTTCTTTGTCCTGTTTAATAGGGCCCAGTCATTCAAGCTGTACCAAAGTGGAGGAAAAAAAAAAGGATACAAAAAGTTTTCTGCATTAGGCATAGCCATAGGAACTTGTAAGCAACTTACTAAACTTTATTTCCAGTGAAACTCTGTATCTTTGAAAATACTTCTTTGAAGCTCTTCAGTCAAAATTAATTCCCCTATTCTTACCTAACACCCATAGAGGAGCTCCTAGGGCTGTGTCGGTGTTAGTACATCAAATGTGGCTGGGAACATTCCTGAGTGCTGAAGCCAAGTAGCATGAAACAGCCCATGTCTGTTCATCTTAGCCTCCAAAACAAGGTGACTGCATACAAATTCCCTGCTGAGCACAGGCCCCGGACTCTTCTCGCTGCTGGGCAGTGCCTGAAAGCTACCTGGGGAAAGTACTAGTTGGAGTAGCCCAGATTCACAGTGCAGACTGTTCTAACAACTCACTAGTGCAGACAGTTGTGTTATAGTGTCTTTATTACTTGTAGAGCTGTAACCTTGGAGTATCCAAGGTCTCTCCTTTCTCTTATGCTGTGGAGGGAAACCTTTGCAAAACAAAATAATAGTTTAATTGAATTCTACTTTTTTGTTGTTTCGCTCTTTGACTGTTTATAATGCAGTATGTTGTTGTTTATCTTTAATTCAGTTCTATCACTGTAAAAAAAAAAAGATGGAATTCACTTCCAAATTTAAACACCTAAACATATGTGTCTGCCTGTGCAGAGGGTTCTGTCTACCATTGCAGTCAGTAAAGCCACGAGGATCATTTGACTCATTCTAAAATACCTGTTTGGCCAGCTGAATTACTCTCAATAATGCCATTTTCTTAGTGGAAGCTGTGACACCTAGTTCATGTGTAGATACCTAAATAAAGGTGTTTGCATCTGGAGCATCCTTCATTCAGGATATTTTCATACAGCACCTGTACGAAGTTTAAATTTAAACCCTTTCTGAAACCCTAAATTTAAATTTAAATTGAGTTTAAATTCAAAGCCTTTCTGAAATCCTAATAAACTGCTATTTCTGTAAAGGATTTAGGCTTACAATGAGAATTTTGAATGCTGATAGGCAGTTATATCAAACTGAATTATCACTGATTAGGTGTTACTTCTGATGCTTCCTAGAACTTGGAAAAAATCCCTCTAGGGTTCAAATTCTGAAAGCTTATATGGTTTGTATATAGAGCTGGATCTTCTGTATAATGTTAGATTATTTCCAGTATAGTTACTGCCCTCAAGTTTTTTGACAGTGGAATAACTGTGTACGAAGTAAAGTTTGCAGATGCATTGCTTTTACGTCATCACTAATACAATTGTTTTATCAACTGGCAGTAACTGCACGTTGTGTTTGCTGCAGGACAAAAAAAGACTGTGTTAGTCTACATATAGCAGCTAACCTGACTTTGCATGTCCAGCCTTTTAAAGTGCTATTCTGATCTCATAATATTGTAACTTAATGGCTCTTCTATGCTTAAGACGTAATTTTATATAACCCATGTAACTTGAGAGGTTCCTTGATGTAAAAATGTCAAGTGACTTGCAGTATCTATGAAAAGTGAGCTACCATAGTTAGGAAGGAAATGGTACTGCTTCAGATGACGTAAAAACTTCCCTACCGATAGGCAGCTTTTAGTGACTTATGCTCCTTTGCAAAAGGAAACACCTAAAATAAAAACTGCAACCCCTGCTTACAAGATAAGGAGCAAATTATTGCTCAGTGTGTCCGTGGCTGTACAGGAAAGTTGCTTCTCTTAAAAACCGGTGTAATCGCGGTGGTCGTGATCACTCCTATTTTGAAAACTACAAAGCTGGCAGATTGTCTCATTACAGTGATGGCTTTTGTGAAGTAGATATTTCTTAGAAATACCTCAGGCCTGAAGTTAGATGATGAGAAGTATATCTCAGCTGCATTCCGGTAGAACTTCAGGTAGAAGCCACATATGAAAGCATTTTAGCCTAAGTATTAAACCACTGCTTACTGGAGACAAATAAGTCTAAGTTTATAAGTTAGACATAAAGTGTGACAAAAAGGTCATATAATTTTTAGTCACGTGACATTCTGGGTTATCTGCTGAATGCATGTATACCAGACAGACTTGACCATGCTCATGAGCTCTGTTATGATTGCAGCAAGCAGTATTGCGACCATTTCCATTAGAGGTTTTTATTTTAGGAAGGACCATGTGATCAAGTCCCTGTAAACTTTTCTTATTTCAAATATCTGCTTTATTGCTACATAATATAGCTAAAATATCATTCTGCAATGCATAGTAAAATTTCATAATCAGAGAAACTCTAAATATGATCATTACACAGTTACAAGAAGGGTTTAACTAATTTTAGAAATTAACTGTAGTCAAGGATTTCATGAGCTGAAACAGTAATATCTGCTGCATTGTTGATTTTTTTAAAGACTTGAAAGGAAAAATTAAGATAAAAGTAAGTGCTTCTAATCATGTGGGAGGAAGACGAAGAATTCAGTAGCTGACTGTTGAGATTTATTAACCCAAATAACATCAAGAAAAACAAACAGAAAACCCCACAACACAACGACATGTTTTGTTAATTTAAAATCAGTTGAAATTTGTTATGCAATCATTTTGCCCATATTTGAAAATTACATTTGTTACAAATTGTAAGTTTGTATCCTGTGACAACCAGGATAATGGATGGTATTGTTTTAATTATGATCTTAATGGGTTTTTTCTCCAGAATGAATAGTAGTTGTCATATATTCTGTATACATAGAAAAATGGCTATGAGAATTTCTCATTAGAATCTCAATGAAGGTGAAAGCAGCTGTTGCTTATTGTTTGGAAAGATTTTTCAGAAGCAAACCAATGTAATCAGAGCTTACAGAAGTGCATATGGTTGTTTATAGTGTGGTAGAGAGCTGTGCTCAGTTTTCCCAGAGAATTAATGACATTAAAGTTTTGGCAATACATTTTGAAATGTAGCTGTATTACAGTTTCAGGTTTCAGTAAAGTTACATGCTTAGGTATTTAATTTCATTGAGTATGTGTAATAATCACAATTTTAGTCTAATAACATCTAAAGAAGCATCTCCAGACATGTCTGTCGACTGTCTTGGGAATCCTTTACAGAAGGCACAGAGACACAGGTCTTGTTTAAGCATCAGTGAAACCTGACTGTCATGTGCAGACAAGGTGATGCTCTTGCAGCAAAACATAGCAGCACTGCCCAGTGATCAAGGCTCAGGTGCAAATTACTTGGCTGTCCCTGAAACTAGTCTGAGGTAAAACATAATTTCTTCTCTTCAGGAAGACAAGACATCACATTATTGTTCTTGCAAAATAAAAATGACCTGGTGCTTGATGAGAGTGTTTTACTGATAACATTTCAAAGTAATGAATGATGCATTAAATACTGTACCAGCTTTGCTCTAAACAATGAAATCTAAGAAACATTATCCATGTCTAAGTGAAAAAGCTGTGCATAGGCAAAGTATATGTCTCATAAAGTAATTTCAGAAGTAAATTCAGAGTTTGAAAAGAGGGTACTTCAGATAAATATAAATAATTTCTTGGAAGCTTGTCTTTCTCTGTAGAAGGCCAGGAAATGGTGATCTCATTTCGCAAAAGGAATACATACTGTGTGGGATTGGTTTGTTTACCTTGAAGTTTGAGTTCTGAGTTCTAGTAGCAATTCATTTCTGCTTATAGAGACAATAAAAAGCTCTTTGTAAAATGTAAGTTTTAAAACTGGACAATAAGCAGAAATGTTGATAAATGATGCTTTTCATTATAGAAGGGTTGAAACAGAT
This sequence comes from Manacus vitellinus, assembly GCF_001715985.3. Lineage (NCBI taxonomy): Eukaryota > Metazoa > Chordata > Aves > Passeriformes > Pipridae > Manacus > Manacus vitellinus. The sequence goes on from NW_021940836.1 coordinate 1,494,133, forward strand.
AACTCTTAATGTACTTAAAATTAAAAGAAAAAAAAGATATATTGAATTATAATACTCCATTCATTCTGGATTTCCTCTGTTCCTACCCTCTTTGAGATTACACCAGTTCATAGGAGACAGTATTGAGAGGAGTAAAGAGGACACTCGCCCCCAAAAACCCAGAAATTCAGGGACATCACTGGTGACTAATGTATAAAGCAGAAGGCTGTAGAATATTGGAGATTTGTCCCTGCAGTGGAATATGCTGATATTCTGCTGAATTTTTTTCACTGTAAAATTCATGCATTTAAGTTAATATACTTGAAAATTTTAAATTTAGACTCTTATGTTGACCATAGTTTTGATTTGTTTTCAGCTGTGGGATTGGGATCCTGGTGCTTCCACATGACCCTGAAGTATGAAATGCAGGTGAGTACTGATAAGTAGCTGTGAATTATTTTATGTGTGTATCTCACTATACAGTCATGTTGCCATTTCTTGATTAGATGAAACTCATATAAAATTAATTAATCTGTCTTAAGTATCATTGTACATGACTCCTGCTCTCAACAAGAGAGTAATTCAGGTCTTGTTTCATTAGGTATTTTCCACTGATAGACATACAGGAATATATACTTGCATCTACAATAAGAGCTGTAATCAATTGCTTCTGTTGGTGGAGGACACTTTATCCTTTGAGAAATCATGCTATCTTTTTATACAAGTCGTTGTTTTAAATTTACTACAGTTTTGGCTTAATAACAAGCAGTATAGACAGGAGTTACTGTTATTTATTTTATCTTTTACATCTTTGTTTTCTATTATGATTTCTATTTATCTAGAGGTACCTGTAGCATTAATAGTGAAATCAGTGTCTTTTGAGTAGCAGTAGTTGAGTTGTCTTCTCTCTTATTTTCAAGTAGAAGGCATTTTAGAACAAAGCACAGGGCACAGGGATTTAGTCCTGGTATTTCCTGTTTTTTTAAAGTGATGCAGGAAGTCTTGTCCTGTTGTCCTCTTTTAGGTCTTCGAAGATTAAGGAAATTCATCTTTGAATCAAAGGCAAGATGAAGTGGGATTCAGTTCAAAATAAAGAAATCTACATTTAAAAGTCTGTGCTGGAAGTGTGTGCTCTCACCACAGTCAGTGGAAATACAGTTAAGTCAGTGGAATTTAGGGAGGCAGTCAGCTGGGCTGAATTGTTCTCCAGACTCCGTTGGCAGCCTTCACTCAAAAAAGAGTCATTTGTCTGAGTATAGGTGTTTAGTGTTATTTTAAACCCTGTGAGTGTGCTTTCAGGCGTCCAGCTGCCATGCCACAGAGGTGCAGGTTTCTTAGACTCCCCTGTCACATCTGCTAGTCTTGGGTGGGTGTATTGGATGTGACAGAGCATCTCAGATGGCATTAGGCAACTATATTGCGGCAGCCAAATTGAGTCCTGGACTTCTACTGGTCACAGTGGGACCTACATATTGCCAGTTGTTTGAAGTTTGTCTCCATAATGCTCTGCTTGATATCTCTGGCATGTGCTGGAGACTGCCAGCTTCCACAAAGCATATAGTTGCCGCCATGTAAGAATATTTGGTCCTTTTCTTGCATGAAAAAGGCAGTTTGTAGAGCCATTTCACCATTTCCTCCCAAATTAAAGTATGATTTACCTATATTCACTTCTGTGGTGAAATTGCCTTGAATGTCAACCTTTTTCATATGTCTTCCCTGAGCTGCTTATTCCTAACATGGCCAGTATTTCAAATCCTCTTTCTTACACTGATGCAGAGGTGAGCAAGGGCACCATGAAACTCAATCATTAAAATGAAACAGACTTAAAACATTCTTACATGGAGTTTTTTGGGTTTTATTTTATTTTATTTTATTTTTGTGTGTGTGTAGAGGCTATTTTAATACAAGTCATTTTACTGCAACTTGCCATGTAGTTCTGGTGTTGCATCAGATCAGCTAAAGGGCCTATGAGCTGTGGTAAGTAAAGTGTGGGCAGAAGCAGATGAGAGGGAAGCAGCAATGTCTTGCATCATTTTTCCAACTGATGTAAAAGGCTTCGTGTGAGGCAGAGAAAGTACACTTTTTTTGGCAGCCAAGTGAAATCCGCAAGTGGCCCATAATTACTCCAGTTGCTAGCTCATGGATCACCACAGAGGAAACAGTTCAACCAATAAATAACCTTTTCTCGTTCACTTTATCTCTTATCAGCATTGATAGCTGTTCAAAGAGGGTTTTTTTTACATTTGTTTTGCAGTCTTAATACAGTACATGGTTGATTCAGTTTTCTAAAGTAAGAGAAATATGAAAGCCTCTATTCTTGAAAGCAATTGTTCAGAATAGTTCTAAAGCAATCACCCCTTTTTCTCTTGTTTTTATGGAAGCTGCATGATTGTGCATTCCTCGAGAATCCGAAATGCATATTTAACCAGTGAAATCAACTCACTGAGTTTCCTTCTTTCCTTCTTTCCGTGGTTCTTCATTGTCCAGACATGCCTTTGACATTCTAGAAGCATTAATTCCTTTGGATACAGAAGCCATTGTCTTCTGCATGCAAATTCTAACTAAGATGTTTTGAGAAGCTCTTTGTTCTTACTGTAATTTCTCTGAGATGTTGCCAGCATATGAACTTAAAAGTGTAATCAACCATCCAAATTTGAAAAATTTTCCATGTTCTTTCCATTTCTGTTCTTCCCCCACTTTTATCTTTTATGAGGTGTTAAATGACTCACAGTCTTTAACAGCCATGTGAATTAATCGTGCAGCTAATTCCTGCCAGGCTTGAAAAAGCACATCACCAATTTTATAAAATACTATTACTATAAAGCTGAATTCAGCTATTTCTTCTATTTTTTCCCCTCCAAGGCATCACAGCAAAGATAGACTAATGTGATGGCAAAGTGCTACCTAACACACCTGTTAGCTTCAGCTGCTGTCATTGTTCCTGATATTGTCTTTGTGCTACCTGTTGTGGTCCCTGACCCTATAATGCACAGGTGCAGGGATTTAAACCTTCTTCTACAAGGTTAGTTGTGTGCTGGCTCAGATGTTGGACCTGGCTCACTGGAGAGAAGCAGCGGGAGTGTGGGTGAAGAAGCAAGGCTTGCCCTTTCAGTAGCACCTGGTCAGCAGAAACGTTTAGCAGCACTGTGAAACATTCCCTGAACTTTCTGTGACCAAAACCACAGCAAGCTCTTAGGATAATACATCTCTCTCCTTCTGTAAAGCATTAGATTTAACCCAGTATGAAATTTCAAAACTAAAATGTCATTTTTGACTGCACAGTTAGAAAAATTATCACAAACCAAGAAGAATCAGACTGGCTTTATAACAGGGTTTGCGTAAGCTGCTATTGCTCTTAATGTGTCTCATTATTCAGAAAAACATGGTTTTGAGCTTGTCAGGGACCCTGTATCAGTAGTAGGAAAGCAATTTCTGTACAGGCATAACCATCCAGAATTTTCAGAGTGATGATGGAGAAAGATCAAAATCTTTTTTGCCTCTAGTTCTTGTTTTTCGTAGGAATGAATCAAGTTCCAAAAGACCTAACTATTAATGTTTGCTTAACATATTAGAAATCAGAGGCTCTGGATCTTCATTGATCCATTTGTGTGCTTTTTCATTTTCGTGATTTTCAGTCCTTCATAAGAGGAGGTAAGTTTAGCTATATATTTACAAGCAAAAATTCATTAAAGTTCTTTGATGAGAAAAGTTTTAGAAGAAAATGGTACTATGATTTTTTTCCTTCTAATGATAAATGACAATTTTGAGTGTACCAGTTCTTGAGAAATCAACTATCTTGTGATTACTATTTTAATTCCATTCTATTAATGTGGCAAGTTCTCAGAAAAATAACTGATTTAGCTGTAACACGTGAGTCTTTATATGCAGTCATAATCTGGGAGGGGGAAGGAAACCCAACAAAACACCACAAGAACCCCACAACAAAAAGAACAAGAACCCCACATCAAACAAACAAAAATTTCTGTCTCTGAATTAAAACAATGTAAGAAATTTCTAAAATTAGGAAGTAAACGTGCAAGCACATTGCTCATCCTAATGGGCTAAAGTTGTATTTTATGCTATGAAAAAAATTCTTTTCAGTTTCTCTGTGAAGAAGATGCTACTGACTGTAAGGCTATAGATGGGATGGTCTTATTCAATCTGACTTTTCAAAACTAATTCTTACAAATTTTTTAAAAGGTATGAACAGCATATAGCAAGATTCTTTGAAGGTGTGGGCTTTTATGAAAAGTAATATTCAAAAGATTCAGGGTAATAACTGCTTAGCACAGCAGCTTTTGGTAGTTGAATAGGGTTTGACACTGCTATATCTTAAAGTACAGTTAAGAAGGTGGATATCCAAGTGACTTAAAAACTCATGTTTACTGAAGACTTACCTCTCCTTAATTAACTTACACAAGCTTGTGATTTAAAAGTAGTTTTCATATTTTAATGTCTTTGCTTTTTATAGCTGTTGGATGAACTGCCAATGATATACAGTTGTTGTGTGTTTGTCTACTGCCTGTAAGTATTTGCTAATTTCTTTTTCCCCAAATATTTATGAAATGTTAACTTTTGAAATGTGCAGTCTCTGAAGCCAAATTTAGTGTATAGTGAGATGAAGCTTCTACTGCTTTTGGTGAGGTCTGGTTTTGCACAGCACTATGACATTGGAGCAGTAGGCTGCCATTAGTCCTAGTTTTTGCTAATTTAGATATATTTTACCAGTGTTTTTTAGCAGGAAAAACCCCCACTTCTATTAAAGATTTAGTGTAGTGTACAATCAGAGCTCAGTGCTACTTGGTATAAAAACAGCAGACATAAAAAATCAACTTCAGTAACACCTACAAAATTAGCAACATTATAATTTATTGGAGCTGGATTTCTATGATGTAGTCTGACTCAAAACACTTCAGGTTTCTGGCTAAACCTGCTTTCCACTCATCTGGAAAATTAAAGAAAAGATTTTATGAAGAGTTAAATGCATATTTTGTGGAGAGTGTTTTGGAACATGTGTGACAGCTTAATGTAATGCCAGGATGTTTTCAAACATTTAATTTTGGGAGCAACGTAACATTTGACAACTGTGAAGATACCCTAAGTTGGCTTTTACTTACCTGTTGCTGCAAGACCTGGATTTAACATGATTTATTCTGTCACTTGGAAAATGTAAATGATAAATCAACTTGTTGCAGACAAAAAGAGAGGAAAAAAGTCTTTTTGCTTTTGAAAATATGAAATATTCAGCTGTTGAAAATTGTAATGTCTTTGGTAAAGATTACCAGTTTGCAGTGGAGTCGGGGTGCTCAAGGACTAAACCTCTGTCTGTGGAAATAACCCTCAATTTGTGATTCATACATTAGTATGATTTGTACAAACTCAGGACCAGAATCCTAATGCCTCTCTTAGCAGAAATATTTCCATTGTAGCTCCCTATCTCCTTGAAACTGCCTTTGCATTTCTTTTGCCTGATTTGAATGTGATTGGGAAAAAGCATGAGAAGTGGCTATAAAAATCTGTCTGAAAAAATATTTTTGTGTGTGTGCAGTGGTTACTATATTATCTTCAAAAGTGCTGAAGCCTGTCACTGCATTTATAGCTCTAATAAGATTCTGTATATATAAGCTTGGTAGCAATTAAAATGTTCAAAAGAATGAGCTAATGTGTAGTTTAGGAGGCTTTTAATAATCGTTTTGGTTTTCTTGAAGGCAGATTGCAGGTGGTTCTGCACAGGACATTTCCTTATACGTCATTCAGTCCTGCTGACTCTTAAGCTGTGTAATTACTTCAGCAAACCATTTTGCAATGTAGCACGTTGTGCTGCCTTTAGATTTTTTTTCCCCAGATATGTTTTTAATTTGTTTCCTTTTGTTCATTCTTGAATGTGTCTGTTTCTGAAAGTTTATAAACAAATAAACTAAACAGATGTGACTTGGAGTTCTATGGACAACTTCCTCCAACCCTAATGATGATGGGCTTCTCTAAGTTCATCTTTGTTCAGATATTTTGGACCTTTATTTCTGATGGATGTGTGGTCTGCAATGTGTGTGTATTTCCATCACAACGGAGACTGAGGCACGGTGCAGAGATTGTGAAGCTAATTTTAATTGATTGTTTTACATACTGGGAGCAGTTAGCTATTTACCTTCCACTTCCACCAGTACCCAATCTAGCAAATTTACTGTACTGTGACTGTAGTGAAGACAAACAATCTGCATTTTAACATATCTCTGGAGTTCACTGTTTTGCAAGGCAGTCCTTTTTCCACTGCCTTTAGCTCACAGATGTAACGTTTTTTGACGGCTGTATTGCATTTCAGACTAACTTCTAATTTGACATCCATTATCACCCTTTAAACACCTGTTGAAAACACTTCTGTTTTACAAACTCTTTTCTTAGAGGGCGTTACTTTTTTTTGTATATGCTTATTGGTGTTGGGGTTTTTTGCACTATAAATGTTTTTTAAAAAATATTTATTGGTAGAAGTATTAATTTTTCTATTAAAATAATACCTCCTTATTGGAAGAGTTACAATTTCTTGAAGGGTCTAAGACCCATTAGGATCAATTTGCTCCCAAGTTTTGTGATAATATACCTTGAAAAATACATCCTTTATATGGTAAGTGATGAATGTTATTACTCTCCTTTATGTTCTCTTCCAGGTACGAATGTTTCAAGTACAAGAACACAGTCAATTATCCGCTGCTTTTCTTTTTAATAACATACAGCTTTGTAGTCAGCATAGTAAGTAACTTTTTCTAATATGGCATTTTCACCTGTAGGTTGACAATTTTCCTGCTAGCAAAGGAACATTATAGAGGCAATACTGAATCTCTGTCACTTCCAGTCAAGAAAGACAAATTATTCTTTTGTTGGGAAAATGATGTGCTGGCCACCTTTCTATCTAAACCACTGTATAGAATAAATGAAGGGGAAAAGCAATAATCCAGTTGCTAGAATAGGAATGTGAGAAAAATAGTCACTGTTGATTTGTTATGAGGCCTTGGACAAGCTGCATTCCTCACCTTCTCTCACTGGAATTCATCTATAGAAATAAGAATCATCCTGTTCAACAGGCTTCAGAAAGTGAACTGTGATACTCAGTCCAGGATATTGACTGGTGTTTTAAAACAGCCAGAATAAGAAAAGAATTCTGCTGTTAGTTAAAATTCTTCTGGGTTTTTTTGTGTCACAGCTCAAAACATAGCACAGTGTTCTCCCTTTATGAATAAACTTAGTTTTGTGCTGTCAACCACAGATGAAATTTCCTTCGTAATTTCTGTTGATAACCATTTCTTAAAGAAAATAAGTAATATTGTAAGTCATCTTCAGCTGTCAAAATTCTACCCTGTTCTCTTCTGTTTCTCCTACAATTTTTTACACCTGTGGCATGTTATGCCTAAGGTCTAGTGTCTTTCTCTATTTAAGAGCATAAATTAAATTACCTTAATTAACAAAAGAAAGAACTACTAGCTTTTTGTAAAATGAATTGAAATATTAAATTATTGTCTAAAACATTAGTAATAGCAAATCAAAATAGAGTACTTTTTCTTCTTGCAATGCATTTTGAGAACGTGTCTGGTAATTTCAGCATCTTAATTGGTTTTGTATGTGCTGCAACTCTATTAAATGAGAAGCCTAATGTTAGGTGTTAATGTTTCTATTTGTGCTTCTTAATTTAAAATAATTCCACAGTTAAAACCTCAGGTATTGCCAGAGGAAACTTCAAATGTTTAATCAACTTTAATGGTGCATGGATAGACACTTATGGCTTGATTCTAACAGAACAAGTCTTGGCAATATTTAGATAAATAATGTTACAGTCATTCTGTGTTGCAAATTATTTCTCTTTTTTTAATCTTTCCAGGTTTACTTAAATTTGAAAGAGCCTGTATTCCATCAGGTAAATCTTGCTTTGTTGGAGCAGCTAATCTTGTTTTTTAATTATGATGTTTTAGTGGAATGTTTTATAGTATTTTATAGCTGGAAGGAAGATGAAAGGAAAGAACAGTTTGCCTTTTGCTTTTTCTTTGAATATGTCACGTTGCCATCCTCTTACTTAATTAGCTGAAAAAATTGAATGGTTTAATGCATGTTCTGTTTTAGCATTTGACCTAATATTTCTGTTGGTTTTCGTCAGAGGCAAACATAACAAGGTGTCCCTAAGGTGTGTGTGAGAGGGAGAGCTTAAGAAATCCCTTTCTGCTTTTTTCCTTTAGTAGCTGCTTTGAAACTTGCATCATAGCATGGCCTGTGTGACTTAGAACTGTGTTCTTCTCTCTGCTTTAACATATTAGTTGATTGAGTTTTTTAACTACTTGACTTTACTTAGAGTAAATTCAAGGTGAATTTAAATACAGAATGCCTTCTAGGGTTGTTTAGCAGACTGGTTTGTACAGGCTTAATGGCATTTTTGGTACAGGCTCCTTTTGTAGCAGCTCAGGAGTATTAATATGCATCCTCTGCCTGTGGGGATTGGACTGTATCACTTTCCTCTTCACAGGAGGTTAGAAAAGATGCTCATTTCTGTATGCCACATGTAGTTTTCCCTCATTTATGATTTTTTGATTAGGAGTAACAGCTGAAAAATTGCCAGGCAGAAGGCACTGAGCTCTTTGCAGGACAGAGCTTTGAAGCCTTAATTTTTAAAATTGGTAGTGCCATTGCTTGTCAAAATGTGCCTGCTGCATCAGCAGTTGTAAAAATGATACGTGGCTCCTGTTGCTGGATTAGTGAGGCGCTGATCAACAGAATACATTCTCAGCTGCTCCAGATAATCTCTCCTAGAAACATGAATTGTTGCTGTACCTGTAAATACAAGAGAAACTTGCAGGGTGGGGTTTTTTTATAATGTTAATTAAATCCTTCCCATTTTTCCCCCTACTTACATTTCCAGCAGGAAGATGCTGACTGGGATGAAAGTAGCAATTTCTGGTGTTTTTACTCAGCTGATCATAACTAGTTTTGAATGAAGTGACTTAGACTAATTTTGTTTACTATTTACTTATTTATTTATTATGAACTTTTATCTCTTTAATCATTTATTTACCCAACCTACATTTATTGCAATAAATATGTCACAACCTCACTATATTCCAGTTTGATGCGTTTGGCATAGATATTGTCCCATGTCACAAATACTAAGACAATAGATATTGTGACTTGTTGAGAAAGAAGGAAATATGGAAACTTTAAACTGTTGCCCCAGACCTTTAATTTTTTTGCATCTGATTTTTCTTAGGTTCAAAGTATGAATTCTTTGTTATAATTTATACACAAGGAATCCATGTAGAAAATATTTGGGCCAATAAAAGTGCTGGACATTTTACAACAATTCTTTGCAAATTGATTTGTATGGAGAACATACAGTTATGGCCGAATTCCATATGTTCAAGTACTGTACTCATTTTTTCACAGTTTTTGCCAAATATGTTGTAAATCCTGAGGAAATGCACAACAAAGCAAAGTTATTTTCTTAATACTTGTCCATTACTTTAGAGTGCATTAAAAAAAAGTAAAATCATTTCAGTAAGCATTTTCCAACTGAATGGGTCACATGGACTTGAAGTACAGTTAAATATGCTCATGCAATCATTGTTTAAAACACGGTCTTGGTCCCTAACTGTGTTAGAAAGCAGCATCAGGAGATAAAGCAACATTTGATTCCTCTAAGTGTTTGTCTGTGATTATCATAATTCATCAGGCTTGCAAAAAGGGGAATAACTGCATGGACAACCTAATATTGTTCATTGTTTCAGTTTGGGTGTTTTTTTCCGTGAAAGAAAAGCAGTAAGAATGGAAAAGGATCGTATTATATGTAGCAACCAGGATCCAAGCCTCAGTTTACCGCAAATTACTTTCTACTTGTCTTCCCAACTTAGGCTCATAAGTTGCTGACTGCCAGCAAGGCACAATGGTGATTTCAGTTTGTTATCCATGGCACATGGCAACATAGACCAATTTCTTTTTCTCCATCCACATATTGGAGATCTTTAAGGGTCTTAGTGCTTAAACCATGTGAGTGATGAGATGCATGTTTTGGGCAGTTGGAGGCAGCACATCATTAGAAGGAAGTAAATATCTTCCTGCCTGACAACTGAACTAGCTTTTTTTTCGACCTCATCAATTAAATGAAAGGTACCCTTGGCCTTTACCAGTGTATATTGTCTTGTTTATGTTCAAATTGCTCAGGCTAGAGCACTATTATTACCTAATTTTCAAGGTGCTAAACAACCCTACATCGCAGTTGCCTAGTTGTTTTTAAGCCAGCATCATTGTCACAGGAAACAACTGTACCTCTCCCCTCTTTTCCATCTGGCACACAAATTTACTCTCTGATGGCAATTTGACTTGAGGTTCAGGTTCAAATCAACAACTAATTCTCCTCGGAATTAGTTTTAAATCAGATTAGTTGTTCATCCCTGTTTACCACATGTAGATTAGTGCTTATACAAGAAGAGGGGTTGGGGAGGACCAGCTGCTAGTATAGAGTGATCCACAGACTCACAAATATAAGACAGCCCTGGAAGCAGACAAAATTACCTTGACAGTTAAACTTTTCAAGTCAAGTCTTACAGTAAGTAGCCTTCTTTCTAATATGATGAGGTCTAGAAAGCTGTCACCTACAAAGCATTGTCTTCCATCCTAATTTGTTTGCTTGCTGCATATCGTATGCTGACTATGCGTTTGCACTTGTAGCAGTGAAAAACCTCATTCAGCTACTGAGCCAAGTTACATGAATAATAAAATAGATCTGAAAACCTATTTTATTTGCATAGTCATCTGCTGCAAGAGTTTGAAGCAAATTTTTGCAAACAGATAATTAAAAGGTAAATGGAAAAGCAGATTAAATAGCTGTTTCTTCTACATTAGGAAATGCGATGAAAAAATAGACATTTCAGAATGCAGTCGTGGTGTCCCATGAGAAACTAAGCAAGGTGGAGAAGTAGATTATTATGAGAATTGCGAATAGGGTAAGGGAGTGACTAGTGAAAAATAATTAAAGGAGATGATGAAAAGCCTGGATTTTCTTAGGATAAGTAGTGGGACTGTTTTGGGAGTTTTTTTTTAACAACCCATAGCAGGAAAAAGAGTAGTGTACTGATGGTATTTGTGATGATACAAAGTTCAGAGGCGTCACTGAGTACAGGGGAGGAGATGAAGAGATAACTGGGAGACTTGAGGACTAGGATGACAACTGGTTCAAAATTGGAGATGCACTGTTGGACAAATACCAACCATACTTGTTCTAAACTGCTCAACAGATTACCAAAGGAGGAGAGGGAGTGCCTGGATGTTTACTGATCACAGCACAATAACATGAACAGTGAATTTTTTTACTTTTGATAGAAGTAAAATACAAGTATTAGATTTACCAATTAAGGTGACTGAGTAAGAGAGAGAGACTAAAGCAGGAAAAGGTACTTCATTTGCCTTGATAAAAAAATTAGTAACATTTTTCTCTATGGGTGTTTTAAATACACAAGTACTAAGAAAAAAGTGAAATCACAATGAAATATGTCTGTAGAAGTACATAGGGGAGATTGAAACTGCGTGAAGAATATGTTATATCAGGACACAACTTGTTCAGACTTACAGGACTCCCCATTCTGGGGAATCTGTGTGTACCCACTCAATGTCTTCCAGCTCTCCAGAGTCCTTCTGGCTGCTAAGGCAACAGTTAGTTGTAGGCTTGTGGCTAAATATATTGTACCTTTTAAGGGAATGTGTTCTTACTTTCTGTGTGTTCAGGTTGCCAAGCATCTGATAAAAATGACCTTTTCAGGCATGTCTTCACCACAGAGCTTTTTCTGTTTTGTTGTTGTCCTGTTGAAGACCACATATAAAACTGACTTGAGTGATATTTCACTGTTACACAGACCATTTGCGGATGTCTTCCAGAAAGCGAGTACCTCTTTCATTCTGGCTAGTGCTTTTACCTGTGCAGTAGCTTAGGGAATGAGGAAGGATATTCCAACTCTCCAAAGGTTCAGTTCTGCAAGTCATTGAAGGGGAAGCTTGGTTCACTGTGACAGGCAGTGTCCCAGAAGCTCTACAGCAGTGTCTTCTGACTTGTGTGTCATTTTGCCATCATGTTCATGCATCTGAGTAGTAGAGGAAAGAGAGACTCTTTTATATGGATCCGAATCATGGGTCATCTACCGCCACCACCTGTGACTCCTAGAATGCTTCCATCAACGCTGTCTCCATACAATCCTAAACATCCACTGGTGAGATTATGTGACTAATACATCTGTTCTAGAACAAGCAGCAATCACAAATATTGAGGCCATGTTGCTGAGAACTCAGCTGCGCCGGGCAGGGCACGTCTCAAGGATGAAGGACCACCGCCTCCCTAAGATCCTGCTTTGTGGTGAACTTGCCACCGGCTGCCACAAGAGAGGAGCCCCGAAGAGAAGATACAAGGACGCCCTGAAGCAACATCTCAGCCTTGGCCATATTGATCAACATAACTGGTCTATTCTGGCCTCAAATCAGGAGACCTAGAGACACACCATCTATAACACTGCTGATGCTTTTGAGAACACACACAGGATCACTCTTGAGGGGAAAAGACAACGCAGAAAGAGTCGTGTCTTGCAGAATATACCACCTAAGGAGTCTTTCTGCTGTGCCTTTTGCAACTGGTCTTGTCTATGTCGTATTGGCCTTTTTAGCCACCAGCACACTTGTAACAAATGTGGGTAGAGCCCTCCCCAAATCTTCATTCACGAAGCCTAGCCATGATGATGATCATGCATCTGAACAGGGCCCAAACAAGTGAATCTGAATTAGTTCATTCAACACCTGTCAAGGCAGCATGTAACTGTGCTGAGTTACTCAATGTTTCAGCATTATCTTGGGCATGGTCCTTCTTTTTCTCTTGGCTCAAATTTCTTTTCCAGAAATCCAAAAACATGTAGAAGTCTTTGTTGCAAATTCCAAATACAGTTTCCGAGTTCAAGTACTTAGGCTAACTATCTTTTGATAGCTGGTTGGTGTATTAATAGATAAGTAGTGGTTGCCAAGAACCTAGAATCTCTCAGTGCTGTTCCCAATGTGTATACTAATATTTGAGGCTGATAAATCGAATTTATTAACCAAGGATGGGCAGAAGGCCAGGAGCAGAGGAAACAGAGAAATGGAAATAGCAGGCTATTTCTGCTTTCTGTACTAGAAGGGTAGATGAAGAACCAGTTTTGTGTGCTCCCCGCTCTCAGTGTGGAGTACCAACTTTGCTTCTGACTTCCATAAGTGAATCTATATGATTTGCTTAACTGCCTCCACATCAAAAGTGCTGCCAGACATAGAGCCCTGAAGTGCCTACTTCCCATTTGTGAATTAGAAGGATGTTCTTCATGTTTGGCCTTCTTTTCAGGTAATCCAAACTTTGGGTTTTTCCCCAACTGCAAAGATACGGGCTTCAAAGCTGAAATATGTGCAGGTTTATTTGCATCAGAAACAGCAAAGAAGGAACTGTCTAGTGATAACAAAAGGTGGTAAGATTCCGCTGTTTCCTTTTGTTTCAATTGCAGTACAAGAATGTTCTTTGGCTTACAGTTTAAAGACACTGTGAGATAAAAGAGCAGAAAACTTGCTTGGGTTTTCATCTGTCACTTAAGTGATGTGTTAGTTAAAGAAGAAGAACAAAGGGAGCTAAAGGAATGGAAAAATTTGAGTTAACTTGATTAAGGTAGATTTTTTTTTTTTTTTAATATTCTACTTTATCCTTCTTTGGGTGGATGGATTATACCTAACAAATTTTTACCATGATGAAAATAGTAAATCCATAGTTGGTAAAGGAGATAAAGTAAGCACTGCTCCCTGGAGTACAAACTGAACTATGCAGCTTGGTGTATAGCTGTCTAGTAAGAAAGAGCTGTAGCAAAACGTGCAGCTACAGTCTCTGCATATCACAGCAACACCCTCTCAGTGCTCACCTCCAGCGTGGAGGATTGGAGCGTGCAGAGCAGAACAGTTTGTTGTTCCAGTCTTTCACAGGCTTTTAAACACAAATGTGTTTTACTGCTAACAACCTGGTTGGGTGGGGGAGCGGAAAAGACAAGAAATTGAACTGTCAGCTGTGGGCATATTTTTCGTCAGTCACTGCTAAGTTCTTTTTATTTTTTTTTCCCTTCCTCCCTCCATTAAGACTGTCCTCTTCTGCAAGCCATTAAGCAGTTCAGTAGGAAATACCAAGCCGGAAGCTCTACAAAGAAAGCTTTTCTTAGCTTTTCCTCTTTCCCACTTTTAGCAACTGCTAAAAAAATAGTATTTTACCTGGACTTTGGGCTGCCTGTAAGATCTGTTTCTCTGGGCATAGTCTGACACTGTTTAACTCCTTGTACAAAGAATCCAAGAGCAATTTGGGTACAAGCATAAAGGGGGTCACACTCCTAATGTGTATGACAGAAATTTCTCTTCATGGATAGATTTTTCCCATATGTCTGCTGCAGAGGAGTGTTTTAGCAATGAAAATTGTAAGAAGGAGGAGATCAGCAAAGAAAGGGCATCAAACTGTAATCTGGATTCTAGGGGAGCCTTTCTACAACTACCACGTTCCTATGTGCCATCCCTCTCTTAGCATAAATTACTGGATTTGATTAGAAAAAAAAGAAACAGGCTGTTTTACATGAGGCTGGTAAAGTAAATGTTGTTAACGTTTTACATTTAGTCTGTATTTGTTATATGGTGGGGTCTTTTTAGGCCAAATTTCAGCAATGAAGAATTGTACCAGCATGCAGCACCTAGCTCACCTGAGCACTCTCCTTTCTACCTTTAGCTTGGGACTGATAGGCACTTGATACTTGGGCTGTGTCTAGCAGGTTTTGTTGGTTTTCTTTATTTCCTGATTTATGTGCTGTACCCCAACAAGGGGACTGGAATTAACAGTTTTGTATAAAGTACGAGCCAGAACCAATTAGCCCACAGAGCAGAACACACAGTAATAGTAATTTATTTACTGAAGTTCTTCAGTCTCACTCTGAATGCATATGAAGAGCTACTGTACTGAATAACTTTGAATAGTCAATATTGGAGCTTACTTTTACCTGTTGTCAAACGTAAGGGCTCTGTTGTCTGTCTTGTTTGATAGATATGCACATATGCACATATGGTGTGTACTACTAACCTCATCCTTAAAGCTAAAAGGAGTTGGCAAATTTGCCTTTATAGACTCTTGAATACTTCACTTTGCAGTATTACAGCTACCTATTTTATGTCAGATGACTAGATGCGTGCATATGCTTACAGGATAGTAGTATCTGACTGCCCCAGTAACAGCAAAGAGCCAGTCCTTGTCTCGAAGGCAACATAGTTTAAAAGAAGAAAGGGTGTCAGGAGGTCAGTAAAACATGGTAAGGACACTGGTTTGTAGACACATTTCTGTGAGGTTTAGTGGCTTTTCAAAATAGACAGCAAAGCTTTGTCATTTTTGTCTTTCATGCAGCATTAGATAGGAGTTAACCTTTCCCATTTTGCTCCTAGTTAAGTCAGGGAACAAGTAAGAAAAAAACAGCGAGGGGCTTGTGGGCCACTGGAGAGAGGCAAAGAGCAAGGCACAGCTGCTTGGAACAAATGGCCTTTTGGCAGGAGGAAAACAGTGTTCAGAATAAAAAGTATAGAGAGTAATTGAATGTCATTAGTGTCTAAAAATCCTGCCTGCTGCACTGGCTTCTGCATCAATTCCTAGGCATGACTGACCACATTTTTCCTTTCCTTTAGTATTTACATCTTGGACATGGTGTTACATGGATCCTAAGTTTGTGAATAAAAACCAGTGATTTAAAGATCACAAGGCAGAAAATAAATGATTACTTTGACTTTTTATATATGTCAGGCAATTACATGCAAGTTCATCAAGCCTGCAGTGAGCCAGATTTTCCTCATTGATCTTCAGAGCATACAGCCTTCCCACTATATAATTAAATTGAATCCCAACAATCTGCAATAGTTGTTTGAAATGCTTCCTGGAAAGTTTCTTCTATATTGATGTTCAGTGTGGGCATACTGCGAAGTCTGTTCAGGTGTTTGCTTTCAGGAAAAAATATTATTAGATATCAGTGAAAGAAGTACAGCTTTCAAAAGTGATTTTAGCTGATGCTTACAGAATCCTGAGCTAAAATGCAGAGACAAAGAGATGACAGGAGTCAGTTACCATTTTTGATTTCAGGATGGTTTACGAGTGCCATCTAGTGTTTGCTTTCAGATTCAAAACAGTGAAACCGGTTTTACACAACTGACTTTTCCTGTTATTGCATAAAGGCTGTGGTTTAGAATCATACTTTTATTTGAAACTTTAATGGAAGGCTTTCTTGAGAGAAAGTTAGAAGGAATGCTGTTTTCTTGAGACTAAGAAATCAAAAAAACAATAGAGGCTTCAAATTTTTTTTACTGCTGTAGTGTTTTATAGGGTCTCTCGAATCAAACTGCTGAATTTTATCTCTGTTTTTTCTTTTTTTCCCCAGGTCATGTATGGAACGCTAGTTTCTATTATAGTTCTACGATCCGTTTATATAGTATTATGGTAAGTAACTATTGAATTCAATATTATAACATGACATTTGCATCTTTTTTTTGGTGGGCTTGACGTAAGAAATTGGCAGTGTCAGAATTTCTTTGACTAGGTACGTAATGCTAGCTCATGGGCTCTGCTTGGTTCATAGGGAATGGCTCAACACCTTACACTTTTTGAAGCCACTGGGATAACAATAAACTAAACTGAGATTTCTTCATTTACGATCAGTGTTCACTGCCATGTGTCCTGCTGGTGGCTTCAGCTGTTAGTCTGGGACTTCAAGGGGAATGGAGTTTTTGTCTTCATATTGCTGGGTAATGCAAAATCTATTGCTAGTGTTCAAAATAATGATGATACCTGGAGAGTGGTAAGAGTAAGACTGCAGAGCAGAACCATCACTTAGTAATTTCCATTCTTCTTCTTCTTCCCTGCTCTAGTATTTAAAATTCAAATATAAAAGATGTAAAATGATAGTTTTTCTTACAGTTTCGGCTGGGTAAAGTTAGGTATATGTTATGGAAATTGAAATAAAAACTGTAACAAACAAAAGGTATTAGAAGTGTTAGGAGACATGAGAAGCATTAGAATCATCAGGGCACAGATTTGGTAGGTAAAAGGGAAGAAATTAGAATTGAATGAGTATTGTAGTAAACACATACTTTTAGCTCTCAGGAACTCAGTTGGGCGTCCATTTCTGTCTATGCCATGTGAATTGTTGGTGTTCTTGTGTATTTGGGGACTGCTCCTGAAAATTGCTTATTTCTTTCTACTGTCATCATTCGAAGTGTGCTTTTTGTTAAACTTTGTTTCGAGTTGCACACATATCTGTTCAGGAGCACAAGGAAAAATTTCACAAAAGGTGTGAATTTGAAGTTTCATAGCATCATTAAATATCCTGAATTGGAAGGGACCCACAAGGATCAAGTACATGCACTGAATCACCTTCCAATTGCAATTTCAGTTCATGTGGTTTGGCTTTCCTCAAGAAATTCTGACAGACCAAGTGAAAATGTTCACAGAGTTTTATTAAGCAAAAATAACAAGCTAATAGTGTGTTGCAGCTTTAGAAACAACCATCAATTTAAAGGCACTTTTCAAACCCATGAACTGGGTTTAAAGATCTGAAGTGATATTACATTAATTCACTTCCAGGGGGAACTAAATTGAATCAAGTTCAAGTCATTTTAATTTTGTTCTTATTCAAGGATTTAGCACAGTTCTAGTCGCTTAGATTAAATTTCTTTCTGTCTGTATAGACAAACTCTTGGGCCTGCTATTTGTTGAGTTCTGCAAATTACACACAGCTGTGCATTCCCATTGTTTCTGATATATATCTTAGTCTTCTGTCTTTATCAATAACATCACCATTCTCTCGTGCAGAGTATAATTCATTGTTTTCCTCCAGCAAAGTCTGTCTCTGAAGTTTCACCTACTTTTTGCTTTAGTTTTAGGGGTTTGGAGTGTATATTCTTAATTAGCTTGATCACTTCATTGCAACAGGGCCCTACAATGACTTACTTCCCCCCTTTGGTTATATTATGCAAACTGCTTAGAAAGTTGGGATGGGGAGAGAAGTAGGTTTAAACTACTTCTAAATTTTTACTAAACTACTGCTAATTTTGAATTAGTTCTGCTAGAGAAGCTGTGCCAGCCTGAAGGTACCCTTTCTTTTCTCTAAAATTCATCTCCAAACACTTTTGGATTTACTTTCTCTGCATTGCTAAAACATATTCCTGTATTTCCATCAGTAAAGCTAGCACTTGTCCAAACCTGTTTCAGTTTAAATATTGACCCTGATTTCTGTTTATTTTGTTTTTTACTTCACTTCCTATCATATTTCTTAGTGTGGGGCTTAAAGTCACTCTAACTTTAGAGAGAAAATCCCAAATAACAGCATGTTATTCCTTCCAGGCTACTATTGCATCCTGTCCTCATTATTTGTTCCTTGTCCTGCCTGTTTTCCCCCACACTTTTAATCTCTTTCTTGGTCTGCTTCCTTGACAACATGACAACTGGGCAAATGTTATGTTATTCTCTGTTCACAAAGCATGTTCCCTATTAATAAATGATGCCAGTCTCTTTCTCATTCCTTCACAAAACACCAGCATTTATTCCCTGAACAATTCTGTCTATAATTACCTACTTACCAGCATGTCTAACATACTATTTAGTGCTCCTTAATGTCTTGGTCTTGCTTATATCCCTGGAGCACTGAGTTGGGAATATTACAATGTAGTTTCTGCCGTGTACTGCATGATACTCCACACATTTATTAGATAAACAAGTAATAGTTTTGATAGTTTATATTAGCAGTGCATTTGTTAACATATACAGCTTGTATCTGGTTAGCTTGCCCTGTGGAAGAAGCTCTACCTGCTATGTTTTGCACGTTTTTGTTCCCAGTGCTCACAGCTCTGAAACATGTGCTGTGTGTAGCACACACAGTGGAGGGAAAAGCAGCTCAGGAATGTTTAACCCAGAATTTCAACCGTGCATTCATAACACTTAAAAATAACTTGAACAGTATTTCATGGCAGCCTTTTAGGGTTGGATTTGGCTTTGCTTTTGGACTTGACTTATTAGTGGGAAAGGAGCCTTCCATGTAGCAAGTTTACAATTCCATGGTCCAACCTGAATGTAGATAGGGAAACTAAGTTTATTGACGATGCACTTCTTTGCATCTGATTCTTCAGTGTGTTTCCCATATCTTAAACAGGATTTTTTTCTCCCAAAATTAAATTGATTTTTTTCTATCTCCAGCAGCACTTAAAATACACATAAGGTTACTGTTTTCTAATACCATTCATTTGGTTAGTTGTTGGTCATGGTGGTCTGTGTTCACAAAAGTAATTTTGTAACACTGTATTTAAACAAGTTCCCTGGTATAGGGATATCTATTCGAAAAGAGCCTCTTCTTTCGAGAGAGTCCTAATTTGTAACATGGTTTCTTGGTTTTTTTGGGGTTTTTTTTAATGAAAGATTATACGTGGGACTGAAGAATTAGTGCCTTTTAGCCAATGTCAGTTTTCTCACTTCCTTGTTTCATTAGGAGAGTACGGTATTTAGGGAAACAATTAGATATATAGAAGTGAAACATTTAAAAGAACTGTCTCAGAGAATGTGAAGTCAGGAGAGAGGAGCAGTAAAATAAAATATTTAAATAGATTAAATTTAAAGTTAATATTTTTTCTTTTGGGGAAAAAAACAAATTGATAAAGCATTTTTTTAATATGTAATAGTATTTGTGTATGTTACACACTGCCTTTAAAGCATTCTGAACTAAACTTTGCATTATTTCTCTCTCTCTAGGGTATACCCATGGCTTAGAGGTCTAGGCTATACATCTTTAACTGTATTTTTAATGGGATTTTTTCTCTGGAATGTGGACAACATTTTCTGTGATAAATTGAGGTGAGTTTTTTTCGCTTTGTCTGGATAACTCTAAATAGTCTTTTAGTATAAAGATTTGATTGTTTCTGTGGTGTATATTCAAATCCATCTCATGTTACATATGGTATGCTGCCTACAAAACATCCATGAGGGTTTTATCCAGTTTGCTCATAACTAGATTCAGCACTTAACAAATTTTTTTTTAGTTTAATGTTTTTTATCCATTAATAAATTTATTTTTTACATATATCTCTAACTTGAAATTAAATTGAGAGAAGTTATGTCACTGAAGTAATTTGGAGGATCTCTAGCTTATTAAACCCTGCTATTTACACTTAATTTCATCTGAATGTGTTTTTATCTTGCTGGTTTGTTGATTTGGTTTTTTGGGTTTTTTTGATTTCTGCTCTTGCCATTTTACAGCAAAATATCAAAAACAGTAGTTCTGCACATTACAGAAATACCAATTTCAATATATATGTTACCAATAAACATAAAAGAAATACCTATTACAGTATATATGTTACCAATAGACAACACCCAGTTGTGATGCATGTGTTCTGCCAGAAACTGGAGGAGATGGAAAGGTTGATTCCAGCATCCTGAAAAATACAGTCTTGGCAATTTGAAACACTGTTATGCCACTGAATCTGTGGTGTACAGAATTGTCCCAGTAGGTTGCTTTGTCAGGGCCAAATAATAGTGTGCTGTAAAGGAGTCTGAATTTTCCATCTGTCCCTTTTGGCTCTGTAGTTCCTGCACTAGGTTAGGCCAACTGAAAGTTAACTCCAACAGAGTATTCTTGAAGCTTTTTTTAAAAAAAAATTAATATAATATATGGTGTCTCATCCCTAGAAGCACTTGATACAGATGGGATAGAAAAGTTATTTGCCAACACAAGTGGTAGGGTATGCAGTTACTTTGCAAATATTGGCATCAGGGTTGATTTTTGCAGCTGCCTCACCTCACTGGTGAGATTGTAACCCCTGATTCACCAAGCTTGCTGAGCTGCTGTGGGTCCATGGGTCTTTTGAGCTGGTTCCTAGGCCCAAAAATTACCCCAGCTGCTGAGGCACTTTTTTCCATCTTCATTTTGTAAAGGGAAAAATGCTAGTGTACTTCCTGTGATACTTGTTTGGTTACGGTGCTGAAAAAAAAAACAAACTTGTTTACTAGCTTTAATCAGACATCTGCAGAGCCTTGGATTTCTATCAATGGCATTATAATTTGAACCTTTGGAGAAAATGCATTTCAATGCCTTGAAATCTTTTAGTCTCTAAAGCTCTAACTTGTGAATCATCCACCTACCTGCTCTGGTTTTCAAGTTCAAAATTGGGGTTTGGTTCAGGTTTTATTTTTCCATATTTCATTAAATCTGCAGTTTATTTTTAAAATTTTTGTAAAAAATCAAAATAACAAAATCTATAGCACTCAGTTTCCCTGGCTGGAACCATGCACTTTTGAATATGGGCTTTGAAATTTCCTGCCATCCAAAGGCTCAGAGGTTGTGCCAGGCTGACAGCACATCGAGTGTGTTCCACTGTGTCATTGCTGGGCTGGTTGAATTGAAGCTCTGTGCTAATATTTGTGACTAAGCAGCTCTGAAAACTAAGCAATAGCTCAGGATTTAGTCAGTGGGACTAAGTACTATAACTTCAAGCAGTAAGTAAGAAGCTACAGATTTTTCTTCCTTAACATATGCAATTGTTTTCCCTTTTTTGTTTTGACTGAATGTGAAATGAAAGTGAAAAAAGACAAGCAGGTGCAAACATTTGCTCCACCATCAACCAAAATAGGCAATATCTGCAGAAGCTTAGTGAGCAGGAGAAATCAGAGCAATGTAACTCCTTCCCTTTATTTCTCTACCTCCACCCCTTAACCCCTTTCCAAGTAACTCGCATCCCATAACTGCAAAATACAAAGCATCTTGGCAGAGTATTTCAGACCTCCTACTTTCATTGTTTCCTCACTAAACACCCATTTTGTCCCTGATTTAGAGTCCAACAGAGAAAGGCAAGTTAAGGTCCCGTGGACTGGGAGAATAGGTGGTGTGATTACCACATGTAAAGTGCTGATGTCTGATAGATCCCATTTCCTCTCTCGACCTTAAACTCTGTTTTTCATCCTATGGACAGAGTTCACAGAGTTTTGATGAGGAGGATGGTAGAATTCATTTGGGCCTGTGAGATGCTGTAAATATATCCCCTGAAATTTGAGTCCAGACATATCTGATCACTCATTTTATGAGGAAGTGTGTGCTTTCTTTAAATGTGTAAGAAAGTCAGTATGCCAATATCTTTCTGTACTGGCAGTATAACTGCTGCTCCTCATCTGCTGAATGACTGATCATGTGAAGCCTTAACCATCAAGCACATGCCTGAGATATGGAAACAATAATGTGTGATCCGACAGCCAAGCATTGTGGTTTGAGATTCCTTAGCTTGGAAAAAAATATCCCATTGTGTGGAGCTTCTTTCTTTCAGAGCACTACGAGAGAAGATGCCTCCTGTGATGGGAGCTGTGACACAGTTTCATGCATGGTGGCATATTCTCACAGGCCTGGGTTCTTACCTTCATATCCTGCTAAGGTAGGAAATGTTTTCTAAACTGGATGTCCATAAAGAGATCTTAGGAGTTTTCCCAGGCTCAGATGTACTTCAGAATGTTTTATCATCCAGAAGTGCAGGAAAATGGCTTATTACACCGGTGCAAGGTTTCCTTTCCTCTTTGTAACTGATCTAAAAACTCTCTACAATTATTTTATATTCTTCAAAATGTAATCACTAATCTTTAAATAGTCATGGTTCTTCAAGAAAATGTAATTCAGAAACGGGAGCCCTTTGGCAGTTAAACTGGAAAACTATTTGACAGTATATTAATTTCAGAATAAAAGCCATTAATACCTGTCTGTTCTTGACCAGCAATCCTAAAGTACTTTAACATGTTTAAATTTCAGAGCACAACTAATCTTTTTGATAGGCACTGTCACTCCTAAAAACTAGCAGGCATCATGCAGTAGTGCAGAAGGGTGATGGCTGAAGTAGTTGTAGTAAAGCTATTCCCAGAAGGGCAGGATATTAGTTTCAGGAGAAGATTTAAACCAGAATGTAAGTTAGCAAATCTGGAGCCAGAAGATGTTTGTCTCGTTTTTACTGTATGCCACCATCTAGTGGAATCAGGGACCGGAATAGAATTTAAGCTGAAGTCTGTGAAGAATTTCTGCAGTTTGTTCATCTTATAATGAAATAATATTTTACCACTTAGCCATAACTTAAGAATGTCTCTTTTACAGATACAGTCTATGTAGTTCAGGAAACCTGATTACATATCCATTTTCCTACACCTACCATGGTTTTCTTCTTTTTGGTCAGATGTTAAAATACCTAGTAAAAGGAAAATGCAAGGAAAATAAGTACAGTTCCAACAGCTGATCTGTTAGCTTTTGTTTTATATTTATGCATGTACATATATGCACACATATGTACAAGTATTTATGTATCTATACATGTGTAGATGTATATATATGTATATATGTACCTTTATTATGTATATGTTAAAAAATATTTCAAGGTATATTGAAAACAGTTACTCCATTTTGGCTGACACGTTGTCTGCTACCCTAAAGATAATATTTTTAAGAAAATTCTGTACAGGAATCAAGCATAGGCAAGGTTTTTTCCAACATGCAGCACATAAATAATTTGGGTTTGCATCCTCTATCCCTTGGGGAATGTGCAGATGCCTGATTCGTCTGTCTTACCCCAGTGGACTGTAAGCTTTCACTGAAATAGTTTCCTGAGTATTTTCTTAGCCACACGGTGGCATCATCTATATCCCCTTTAAAAAAGTGAGATCATACACAGGAGAAGATTTACTAAGGGGAGAAAGTGTCTAAGAACAAAAATGAGAGAAAGAATCAAGTTATGCTCTTTTCCCCTCTACTACATCTGCTATATTTCATCCTTCTAAAATGACCAACTCTAGTTCCAGTTTGGTTTTTACCCCTCTGGGTTTCTTTCTTTCTCCCCACATAGGTGATAGGGTAAATTAATTTGCTGATCAGAACCTAGTACAGAGGGATTTACTGTAAGTTAATGTCTCCTGTTTTGAATAAATCTAGGCAGAGTGGGTAGCCCTGCAATTACAGAAACCATTCCTTTCTAGTTGGAAAATAAAACTGGGATTAATACATCATTATTTTATATGCTGTCTTATACATGAAATTTTAAGCATGCTTTTTTCCTTCTCCTCAGTTTATACACAAGGACACTTTTCTTGAAACACAGACCAAAGGTGAAGGTAAGCAAGAATTATTTTGTGTTCATTAATGTGCATTTGGATATCTTGTGCTTTGAACTTGTGTTGGGGATCAATAATTATGCTGTTAGGGTAGTGGTTTTGACTTCTACTCACATCCCAGGAAATGCGGTGGAAATTTTCAGAGAATCACAGAATGGTTTGTATTGAAAGGCACCTTAATGATCATCTAATTTCACCCTCTCTGCTGTGGGCTGGGACATCTTCCACTACACCAGGTTACTCAGAGCTCCATCCTGGCCATGAACACTTCCAGGGATGGAGCATCCACAGCTTCTTTGGGCAACCTGTTTCATTGCCACACTACCCTCACAGGGAAGAATTTCTTCCTAATATCAAATCTGTATCTACAGTTTTTCATTTTGGAGCCATTACCCCTTTGTCCTTTTCATTACATTAAGTTTAATAGTGTTTGCTTTTTAATCCAAGAAACATAATATTCAAAGGAATCTTTCCCCTCTTCCTATTTTTCTTTTAACAGTTTGTTTTTGGAATATGGCCTGTTCTTCTTGTGGAGCCACCCAAGAAGCTTTGACTGAGCCCTGGGCAGTCGCATGAGATCACCTAGCCTGGCTGAATAAAGCATTTCAACAGTTACTATGGCTGAAGTGTCAAAATTGTGGATCAATCCAAGTACTATTGCTATAAAAGGACTTCTCTGTATTACTGGGCCAGTTGGCCGGAACAGAGCAAAGAGTTGGCACACTAGGGAAATAGAGTTTAGTACAGCTTTATTCTAAGTTGTTAAAACAAAGATTAAGACACAATATTTTTATGTATATATTGTATAGCTGATGATATTTCGTGCTGGTCACAGAAATCTAACCATTTTCGAAGTGGATCACATACGTTTTTTCATTCAGTTTTTGTTCTTTCTGTGGTTTAAACTAATATTAATAACTGAATGACAAAACTAGGCCATTGATGACCAAGCTAAGCATTTGTGTGGCCTATAGTGAACTGAATGCTTAATCTGAACTACTTTAATCTTGCACTTTTATACAATTAATGAAGTATGTAATGGTTGATTTAGGGCTTTATTCTATCTTGCTTTTCCACAGCCTCTTTACAATTTATATTTTAAGCAAAATGGTTGTGATACCTGTGCCATTTAGTTCATTTTGTACCAAGCTTCTATTTTCTCTTTAGTCCGACTGAGAGGTTCATCATGGAGGATGTTCCAGGGTGTGACCAGCTGAAGACACTGAAATGGTGAAGCCTTATAGGGGTTCTTTTTTGTGTCTGGAAACTGAATTCCTAATTTGTTTGACCAGTGATTCATCAGGAAACTGTAGAGTGACCGTAGAAACATAAGAAACGCTCTTTTTTATTTTTTTATGATTATTACTTACATACCTCTTTTTCTATCTCTGCTTTTTACTTCCCATTTTCCATTCATACAGACTGACAAACACCTTAGAGGCGTGCTAGTTCAGCTCTGAATTCATCTTCCCTATATTTTACAAGTCTTAAATACTGGTCTGACTTTCAGAAGCATCTTCTTATTCAGAAATGTTGAAGAAGGAGTAAAGAACAAGATTGAGGTTGAGGATACCCCAAATATAAGTGGCAGCACTTGGCTTGCTCTTAATCTGTCTGTCACATGGTTACTCTGTGGAAAGTTGACCACCTTTCTAAAACCAAACTTTAGGGATTAATGGGGGGGACAAACCCTCTGTTTCCTGCAATTTTTATTTACCCAGCTGGTGAAAGTTAAGAAGTAAATGTAAAGAAAACATTAAACTAACACAGTTTTTCAAAATATACCTCATATGAAGGCTGTGATTTTGATTGTCTTGGTTTTGGGGCAACTAACATAGTCTGTGCCTACTTGCTGCCGTGCTATGCAATTTTTGTCTGCTTTCGATGCTCTGAAGGATTTAAAAAAGGGAAATGCTCGGACTGATGGGAAATCCCATTCTGTATTGGTTTGAAATGTGCCCACAGCAGCAAGGCACGGTAATGTAGCTGTAAAGCTGTCTCCCAGATCTCAAAGTCCTGACTGTCGTACAATCAGCGTGGCTAAAATGGTCTCCTTCCTTTAGTGTCTTTTTCTCTGTTTGCAGTTTATCTGCATCTTTCATATCCATCAGTAACACTCCTACTGATGTGATTCTCCAGATGAAACTGTGGGTTTTGTTATGTGACTGACCCTGGACTCTTGGGATCAAATAGTCCCAGACTTGGGGCTGAGAAAACTCACTTAACCTTGAGTGAGTTCAGTGAGCACTCTCTGACATGCTGATAGCAGTGCATTTCAACTTGTAAACCACTATAAAGGCATCTGAGGGTTAATTTTAGAGCAGATTTGGTGTCAGTAGGCTCCACTTCCATAGTCAAGGTCAGCATCTGTGTTGGGAGATTTGAGCACTTTTCAGACTGAAAAAAAATAGAATAATTAGCATAGAGGTAGGAAAATGCTGTTGTGGATCAAGTGTCTTTAATTATCCAGACAGCATATTTTTTGTAAAGAGATTTGAGAACTGTTTTAAAAATGTAGCTTGAAAATAAGTGCCTGCCTGTTCACCTCCAGGCTCTCTCAAGCATTCTTCTGCACACTGTATCCCATTTTCTTATTTAGTATGTTTGCATGTTTTTGTTAGTTAGGAAAAGAATCCCATAAGAGGAGCAATGCAGCAAAAAGACATATCAACAGTCACTTGTGACATCTGCTAGGCACTGGTACTATTTTTATGAAAATGAACAAAACCTTTATTTTAGTGGCCTTAGTTTTGTTACTGAAGGATCTTAGGGCTCTGTTTAGTTTCCCTGTAATTGCAAGAACCAGAGCATCCTGAAAAGCTACTTTCTTATTGATCAGACATCTCTACAGTGGTATATTTTAAAGAATTTGTTGATTCTCCAGCACATTTGCAACTAGGGAGTGTATGATGGAGGTTTTTTTCAGACTGTGTTGAATTGAATTGTTAGGATTTAGAAAAAAAATGTTGGAAAAGCTCTTATTTTAATTTTACACTGCTGATAGTTTTTCATTCACTTATCATTTGTCATTGATGTTTTTATCTTTAAAAAAATTATGCAAATTGGCTTTTTCCTTCATTCCAAATGACCAAAAACACACACACCTCTTACCACCCTGCCAGCAACCTTTCTTTCAACAGGTTATATTAGACCTTGAAGAATATAATTTACCTGTGTATCCTTCTAAGCATAAATAATCTAAAATCATGGGTGCTTTGGTTTGACTGCCTTACTGATCTTGTGAGTGATATTGAAAATGACAAGCCAGTTTTAACTAAATGTTACTGAAATTCAGACTGCCTTTTCTAGTGCCTGGAAAGACATACATCCTTACTCCTGTAATGTGTTAAATGTCTGTTAAATTGCTTTTTATTTATATCACTTGTATGACAATGCTGATCTTTTTTTTTTCTACAGACCTTAGAGCAGCATATCCCAAACTTTTCTTGCACTACATCTTATAAGGTCACATTTGATACTATTTTTTGAGTAGGATTCAAACAGCAGCTGCGTTAAAGAGAAGTAACATGTAATTTAATATGAATCTTTCAGAATGTGTTGGACGGACTTGATAGCAATGAACTCTTCTATTCTTTAACATCTACGAAGAACCAGGAAATCTGCCATACTTTACAAACTACAGTTTGACACAGATGAGCAGCAAGTAGTTCTGCAGAACATGAGCTGAAAAATTCTTTCTTGGAAATAAGAGGAAAACCTCAAAATTATTCTCGCAGTACAGATCAAAACTATACTTTATTCTGGGAATCTAGATTTTTTGGATACAGCTCAAGACATGCGTTATCCAGAACTGCAGAGAAGACGTGGGGAGGAATCTCACCCATATTCTGAGGGCAGTGTTGTTGGCTAGCAGTATTAGTCATCTCCGGACTTCATCTTAATGCTTTTTGTGTTAGCACAGGGATGATGTGCTGCTCATGAGTGTTTAGAAGCCTACTCCATAGTCAGAGTTGGAATATGCAGTCTATCACTGGCCAATCTACCTCTGTCATGTATTGTACAATACCTGTGCCCTTAATTACATTTGTCTGAATGCGTGGATATTAGAGCAACCTGACTTACACCATGCAGCCCTTGAGAGTGGCAACAGTATTATATTGATTTGTGACTGACTCTATTCACTCCCTGTAAACATCCTGACTTGTTTAGTGTCTGTCACTTACAGCTTGTGCTCAGTCTGCTGTTCATCTGTGTGTAAGTCTGTCTGCTTTGGAAAGAGATTCAAGTAGGAGGACTTCAGACAGGTGTAGCAAAGTGTTTTAAGAGGAATGTGATGGAAAATAGTGCTTTATAATTAGTTTTAATTCTCTTCTAATCCAGTTTTGTAGTATGTTTATCCCTGGGGCTGTCTTGTTTGGCTGAAGCTAAATTGTATGGTTTGAAATGCAGTTGATTCTTTTGACTGTAGTGGATTTGTTCCCAGCATTTGGTTTTGAGCACCTGAATGTCTTTTTCAGCAAACTCTTCCATGTGGAACTCTTGGCAACAGAAAATCCTCCCAATACCATTGGTGTATCTTACAATCGCTACCACCTTGTTTAATCTGCGTTCAAGAATTTCAGTAATACCTTTTTTTTTTAAACCTGTTTCTTTCTGTGGATATATTATGACATTCGATAGCAGGTGGTGAAAAAATTCAATAGAACACTTCTCAGACAAAGATGAGCTGTAACAAAGCAGCACTGCTATTTTCTTTAGTAGACATCAGAATTCAGGAACACACCTCCATTTTGGTGGAATTGTGCTCCTCATAATTTAAGATATTCAGGTAAAATTTTTGGTTTACTTTAAACCCCATTTGCACTTTAACTGTGAAGTGCTGTTTGACTGTGAGACTTTATCATGAAGAGAGATAAATGATGGAGTCTTTATTACCCATGAGCAGAGCAAAGCCAGAAGGAGATTAAGAAATCTTACATAAAAAGAGAATAACAAAGATTAAGCACAGAATCCCATAGTACTACGTCAGCCCTCCTGGTAGCTGCACTTTAGCTATTTGAATGTTTTGCTATTTATACATTTAGCTTTCTGTGTTGACTCTACACTCTTCAGCATAGGAGTGATGTGGTCTCTGTTACATTCAGTTCATTGTGGATTACTTAGCGGCTGTTTTATGAGGATGGAACGTGACACAGATTGTTTCATACATGAATGAATACATTTCTTATCCATCTGGAATGTCCTCTGCCAGCTTTGTTTCAGAGTCTGTAATCTATAGAGAACGTCCTGTGTAACTGTTAAGATTGGTTTTAGGTTTCTTTGTTCAGTTTCTCACGCACAACTGCCTACAGCTGCCAAGTGCCTGATCTCTCTGTCTCAAGGCTTTTCTGAGAGCTGGGGTCTGTAACACAAAGTCTTGGGTAGGTGGGGTCAGTTTTTGTTAAAAATTCTCCTTCTACAGGAATCACAGTGCTATTTTTAGTGGTTTTCCAGTTAGTTATCCAGTATATGGCTGCCTCTGGCTCAAATGTGAGCCTGACTACCCCACATCCCTGATGCTGTTGCATCTTTCTAGGCTTTGAGAGCTGTTTGAGGAATTTAGCCTTACAGCTGATGTTTATTTTGGGTTGTGTAGTTCAATGACAGGCAGTATGAGGATGCAGCAGTTGAGCAAGCACTTTATGCAGAACCCCATTACTGGAGCTCCCAGGCAGAGCTTCAAACAGGGTTGGGGATATGGGGATTCATATGTATAATGGGGGCAGGTTTGATGCTTGAACCTCTTATTTTACATTAGAGCTCTCCTATATTACTTGTTGAAAGTGTTTAGGTTTGATTAGGTGTGTAATTGTAGATTTAAGAAGAATCAAGTTCAGAGTCCAGTTAATGCAAGACCCTAAACCAGTGCCTGCAATTTTTTTTGCACATATTTCACACAAATTGAATCTGCCTGATGTTTAAGAGCAGATTGTCAGGATTTTTAAAAATGCGAAGGTAAAGGGTCTTTTGCTTATTTGTGCACAGGAATAGCTGTAAGCACAATCTCAGATTCATCATTCTTTCCCCAAAACTCTGGAACATATATATGTTTCTCCAAAGACCATGTTGAGTAGAATGGACTTACACATGCTCATAGCAAATTATGTGCCAAAATGTTTTCTACATTAGAGCCTTGGTCAGTCACTGTGGAAGAACTTTGGTTGTGTATAATATTTCTCCCTGGATTTTGGAAGAGAGTTTCGATCAGCATAAGCTGTAGTTATTCCTCAGACTGAACAAGAACTCATTTTTTTCTTGATTTTCCAAATTGATGTTGTCTGTTTCATGCTGACTGTTGATCTCAGCTTAATGCACCAGTGATGTCACTGTCTGATCAAATAACATCTGTCCAGCTGTAGTGGACATGAAATACCCCATGCATTATGTGACCAAACTTTCTAACATTGACACTATTAGTTCTAACGTGATTTTTCTTCCTGAAATTCAGTATATTGTTGCAGATAACGACACTGTGACAGATGAGTAGCAGTTGACTTGTAAAACACAGCTGTGTTGAGCAATGCTTATTGACAATTTTGATACACTGAACTGACTCTTCATACCAAACCAGCTGGTAACTAACATTAGGCTTATATGTATCAGCATATCTTGTTTTGCAAAGCACAATAGCTTTGAAATATTTAATGTATTTTGTTGGTTATTCATTCTGCAGTCAAGCACTAATTTGTGTCTTTATAGTACAAATTATTAAAGAATTTTGTTTTAAATACAACTTTTCCCAGGTGTTTCTTGGCTTTTGTGTCACACGGGGATGGGTGGTTCATCTTGATGCTATTCAGTAGAAGGGTGATTTTATGTCTTGGCCAGTAGAACAGCAGGATTTTTGTATCCTGCACTGATGGGGAAGCTGCCTGCCTGCAACTACAACCAGCTGAGCCTACATGTCAATAGGGTTCCCCAATCTTTCTGCCTTGTGCTGGAGCCCTTTGAGCACTGGACCTTGCTCAGAGGTGTGGTGTTGACTGCAAATAGTGCAGGAACATCTCACCTCCAAGGTCTTCCACAGCACACACCAGTTAGAAGGGAATTCAGGTGTGTGACATAGGTGGGAGAGGAAAAGGCAGGAGTCAGGTGAGTGTGCATTTAGCCTGGAGTGTGCAGTTTGCCCTGCCTCAGCTTCACCCTTTTCCTGTTTCTTTCAGTGAGAGAGGAGGATAATCACTGCAGGGAAGAACCTATCCAGGCAGAAATCATGGACCACTAGGCATTAATCCAGCAAGTCTCACCAGGGCTTGGTAGTGACTGTCAGGTATTTTCTTCACTTCTGGCTGCTTTCCTACATCCTCAAAGACCCTGTTTTCTCCTGCTCATCTCTCTCAAAGCTGTGTCTCTGCAGGGACAACCTTGAATTAACTATTTGGGGGCCAAGCCACAGGGCAGGAAACCTCAGAGCCAGTGGTGTAAATGGCTGGGGGAAGCAGTGCCACCTCCCCTCAGTGGTGCTGCACACAAAGGCGCATCCTAACTCCTCAGACAAGTGTTGCCAGAATTATGGGCTGGGTGAAATCCAGCTTTGCATACCAAGCTTGCGGCTGGCCTAGAACTGAGTAATACTTTGAAATTTCCCTAGAGATAAAAACATTGTGGTTCCGTCAAAGCCCTCCTCCCAACCAGAAAATTCCATTTTGAGCTTGACAATTCCCTTTCAAGACTGCTAATTTATTTGCAGCTTTATTAATTTCTCTCTTCCCCCCACCTCCCAACTTCCCCCTTGTTTTTCCTTTATTCAGTCTGCTAAAGGGCTAAAAGTGAAGCTCTAGATTTGCAACACTTAAAACCCAGTGGCTCTAATCAGAGATCTGGCTGTTCGTGGTGCTGTACAGAGACAGTTGCTGCCAGTTGGGATAGGAGCTGGCTATCCAGCCTGGATCTTTGTTGCTAAGTTCATAGAGATGGAGGAGATAATGGAGTCACTAATGGAGCTGTGGTGGGTCTGTCTCCTCTGTGGGTCAATGGGTGATTCATTTTTGCTGTGAATGTACCTCAAGGAGCCCAAATGACTTTGGCTTGGCTCTTACCCAAGCACTTAACATGCTTCTGTTGACATGCTTATGTTATTTCCTGGCTTTGTGGAAAACAAGACTTGAACTGGCCGAAGGTGATATTGGTGATTTGCCACTGACTGGGATATCTCTCTGTCCTCAGAGAGTATCTTCAGTGCTATCTGCCCTGTTGCTGCCTCCCCAAACTGCACCTTTTCCAACAGCTGAGGACAAACTTGGGTTGCCTGAAGGGGTAGGACCAACACCAGTTTGGGGCTCAGCCGGGCTCCTCTGATGGGTCCCCATGGGGACAGGACAGATAGACAACTCCACCATGGTTGTGCTGGCATGGGAGGAAGGATCAACAGAGGCGGAACAAGGACAAATATCTGGATTCAGGCTCAGACACCCAAGACGGGATAATGTGGTGAGCTGAAGGAGAGGTCCCCTGGACCCTGAGCAGGAACAGAGCTGGGATGATGTCCTCAATCACCTTCTACATGCAAGGGGACCCTGTATTTGCCAAGATAGATCTAATGTGTGGAGCACTGTGTGTAATGGATAAGACATCCCAACCTACAAGCAGACACTTTCCAGACTTCTTTTAGACCTATTTTGCAATCACTATGGTTAATTCAGCATCCTGGCTCCTAAATTCCTTACCAAGGTGAGACACCCACAAGCTGGATATCTCACCTTGCTCACATGCAATGCCCAAAGGTCTCAGTGAATGACACTTTCCAGCTGCTACAGCAATACAAATAGCCACTGAAAAACATTCAACCTCATTAATCACCTTTTCTGAGACTGACTTTGTAATTAGCATGCAAGAGGCACAAGCCAACTTAATGAAATTAGCAGTAATTAATGGCACTGACACACATGTAGAGCCAGCACAGGGACCAGCTGGAGCTTGAGATGTGCAGTTCCCGTGGACCACATGCCCACGGCACAGCACCCGGTGGCACCTTGAGACACTGAGGGTTCTGACTCTGATTCCTCACCACTGACATCAGGTAGGTGAATGCTAATGAACAGCAGCTTGCATGATCCCACAGAAATTGAATTAATTAAGTTACTCTGCTGATGTAAACTGATGTCAAACCCCTAATATTTATAGGCTGGCTCAGCATCAGAGCTGCCGTGATTTATGTGGATGTCTAACCTTAGCACTGCTTTTTGCTCATAGCTGGTGTGTTGACTCAGAGCTGAACAGCAGAACAGAGTACATTTGTTAAAATATTCCAGTATTGTAGAAGCCTGGGGACAAATCCAGCTTCTCAGGTAAGAGAATTGATGAACAGAACAGCTAAATCCACTCTGCAGCCAGGCAAACCTGTCCAGGCACTTGTGAGTCATTGCTTAAAAGGGTTTTATTGCTTAACAGGGTTTTGTTCATTTGGAGTCCTCTGAGAGTTGGTTTGTTGTAGGTTGTTTGGGTTTTTTTTCTTCTATTTGTTTGGGGTTTTTTTCTTTAATCATCTAATTTTTAACATCCCACCTCAGCTGGAATGAGAACAAGATTAAGTGCTAGTTGCAAGATGAAAACCAGCAATGAACCTGAAAGGCACAGCGTGAAAACAGAGCTGTTACAGAAGGGATATTTTTATACAGGTTATCTGAAAAGTAAACAAACTCCAGCTGTTTTCTTGCTGTTGACATTAATTGAAGCAGGAGGGCTGATTAATGTTGTGGACTTGTTTCTGCTGAAAATCTCTCTGCCACTTCCCTCTGGATTTGACAGTTGGCTATCAATTTGCTTTGCAGCTGATGCACTCATGCACATCCCTCCGGAGTAGTTGTGGCTCTTCAGGAACGCCCAGGACATCTGATACTAAGTGGTTTTGTCCATATGCTCACATCACATGGTGCTCATGTTCAGGATGGAGTAAAAGGCCTTTTTCCCATACCATAATCCATGTTATAGCCTATGGAGACCCCTTCTTCTCCAGTAAGCATCACAGGGCACATCACCAGCCCCGTGTCAGGTTTGTACAACCATGACAGCAACAACCCCAGATCAAACTCATGATGATCAGGCTTCAGGGGAAACCAGTGTGATGCCTAAAATCAGCTTTTAAAAGAAAACCCCTAAGACTCAATTTATGAGTTTTAGCAGGCAGCATTCCTTTATTTACAACCTGAGATGCATGACATGTTAGATTCTCCAAAAAACATGAATGCCTGAGTTACAAAAGTCTCTTGCTTTTATTTAGTTACCTCATTAACAATTCAAAGCATTAGCTAATACTGTTCCACCGCTTTCCCAGAATTGTTCCTCTCCTAGACACACCTCCCATTTAGAGTCGGTGGTCCTTCAGAGTGGTCATTCTTGTTTGTTCCATAGTCTTCCTTGCATTGTCCTTTTTTTGAGCTCTTATTTCTGGGACATCTTCATGCTCTTGCAATCAGTGTCTGTGCACTTTGTACAACCACAAGGACAGTTTTGTCTAGTTCATCAGTTTTGTCAGCTTTGCTTCACAATAAAGAAACTTAGTCTCTTAAGAAATTCTGTTCTGATGAGACTGCCTGACCTGTAATGATAAGCTATATGGGTTAACCTACATGGTTTTACTGTATAGTTTTAAGTTTTAAGCTATATTCATTAATCTATACAGCTACAATTGTTTAAACATATGTGTTTTAAGGACAGAACCCCAAATCAAAATAAAAACTGGCCATTCTTGCCTTAAGTAGTTTTAACAGTGCTAAACAGGGTGCTGGAGGCAATTACCTCTAATACAGGTGGTGATAAGTATCTGGAACGGGAACAGCCTCAGGTGAGAAGGCTGGAGGTAAAGAGATTCCAAATGAAACCCTGGTGAGGTCTATGAAATCCATGCTTGGCTGCCTCTGCTTAGAGAGCTATAGTTCAAGTGTGTGTATATATAATCTGATAATATCAGACATGGCTCCTGCAGCTTGAAGTTATAAATCAGCAAATTAAGGAGGGCAGAGAGAGTCTCCAGTCTTACTCTTTAAGATGTGACAGTAGTTTTAAGTCTCAGACATTGGTCCTGGAAAGGTGCATATGAGCTGTGAAGGTATGGTCCATGTCTATGTGAAAACTAAAACTATTGCACTTGCATTAAAGGCCTCGTTCCTTTTTTTCTCAGCCTGGCTAATGAGAAGTAGCCCATTTGGTTCTACAGAAGTGACTGATGTGATTTCTGCAGTCGCTTGCACTGACCCAGGTACGAGGCTGTGGGGTTTCTCCTGACAGAGACCTCAGGCTGACAACATTATTCTGTGGGTACAACTGGAGCAACCCCTCCTCAGTTAAGGTGCCTGGAAGAAGGTATGATGCCCCATGTCTCTGGCTGAACTGTTTCACTGATTTACTCACCCCCAGATAAAAACTGGCACACAGCTGTACCCAAAAGCACAGGGGTGTTTGTGCCTGGGGGTTATCCTGCTTCCCCTTGCTAATGGGGGAATTGGGATGAGCCCATTAGGGCCAGCACAATGCTCCACCCCTACAGCTGCTGTGCTCTAGCATAGCACAGCCTGTTCGAAATCTCTGGCGACAGGGATACTTCAGCCTCCCCTGCCTGCCCACTCCAAAGCCAGACTTGGAAAGTTTTCCCTAATCTCTTGATTAGATAGAAGCCTATTCCCTCCTTTGGGCTTTTTATCTTGTAAGAAGCTGAATGTGAAGGGAATGTTCATCTTCCTCTTTTTCTTTAAATTATTGATATCACTAAACTGGACTTTTTAGAAAAGATTTTTCAGTCTTCAGAGTTCAAATAGAAACTTTTGAAACTGTATTTCCTCTATCCCTTTTTGGCTTCAATGCCTTCTTTTTGGCAAAGACACATAGCAATGAAAAGACATTTCACTGGCTGTGTGTATCATCGGCCATTAAAATACCATATGCAAAGGTGAAGCAATCTGGATGCTTTGGGATGGATTTATATCTTTGGGCAGTAAGACTTCCCAGCCTCATACATGATGATTGGTCTTTTTGTGCTGTATGACTATTGCTAGGTCTGGTTTTCTCTCTCATTTTCCCCTTTAAAACTCAGGGATGCACATATGAGATACTGCCATCCCCATAGGAACCCTTTGAGCAAGATCAGAGGCTCTCAAAAGATGCAACACCTGGGTAAGGCATCCCAAACCCATCCCACTGGCCCCATGCATCAACAAGAATCTCCTTCCACAGCTCAGACTACCTGAGGTCCTCTGAAAGCACCACAGCAAGTCCCAGGGCTGGATTTAGGCTACAATCACTCACCCAGGTGAAACAAGAAGCTCCACTGAGGATTTAAGGAAAAGCTAATCATTTTGAGTTTGCTTTTCCTTAACAAATGCTTCACACAATGCACTTGTTTTCTAATTAATACAGCCTTTTCTTTGCAACTGACAAATAAGGGAGGTGACTTGAGTTACTAAAAAAATAAGAAGGACTTCGGGTTGTAAGGAGGACTGTTGGCTGCTGTCCCTGATTGCTAGCCTGGATATTAATTATTTTCCTGCTGATTCAGAGGGAAGATAGCCAAGCTGTGAATCAGCCTTGCCTCTTCTTGCAACCTATCTTTTCCCTAGATCTCCTCTCCAAATCCCAGCCAGGTCTGGCAGTGCTTTGTTAATGAGATCAGTAACTGCACCACGAGCAGGTACGGTTGCAGAGTCGGGAGGGAATTGGAGTAACTCTGCTTCCTTCCACATTGCAAAGCAGAAAATGCTAACTGTGAGCTGGGTATAATTTTCCCCAGAAGACGGATTTATGTTTACTCTTTTACAGGATCAGAGAGTTCCTGGTTCCTTTGCTGTTGCTCTTTCCACAGGCGATGCAACACTGACTCCTTTAAAAAAAAACCACTGCGAATCTGAAACACACACACCAAAAAAAAGCCCAAATTCTCAACCCTTGAGCACTGTCCAGCAGTCAAGACATGCATCCTTGTGTGAGTGAAAGTAGATATGACACAGATTAAATGAGGCAACAGCTTCTTGGCATTACCACAGGCCTGCTCAGAAATGGTATCATTATTTGTTTACTTGAGTGATGCAGTTGTGCAAAAAAATGGAAGAAATCTATTTGGAGGGCCAAGTAAAGGAGGTTTGAAATAAAAAAACTAGCTAATTCAGCAGTTTGCTGAAGCTTAGGTGGGCTTTGGACATATCGTAGTTTTGGGGTTTGTGGAGAAGCATTTCCAGGAACCCTCTGAAGATTTAGGGGGCCTTATCACCATTTCTGCACTGCCTTATCCTGCTCTGGCGATACAGAGCATTTAAAATTGGAATCTCAGAATGGTTTGGGTGGAAGGGACCTTCAAGATCATCTAGTTCCAACCCCCTTGCCATGGGCAGGGACACCTTCCACTCTAGACCAGGTTGCTTGAAGCCCTGTCCAACCTGGCCTTGAATACTTTCAGGGAGGGGGCAGCTACAGCTTCTCTGAGCAAATGTTAGTGTCATATTCTCCTCTGAAACATTCCTGTTCTCTAAAACTTTGAAAAAGAGGGGAATCAAGGCATATGAGATGCCATTGGTTCCATTATCATCTAGCTTACTGATGTGTGAGGGAAATATCTGCTGATAACTACCACTCTCATCAGCAGTGCTGGACAGTTGCTGCTTTTCCCGGTACATGTTAAAGAAGTGTATCCAGAGCTTTTAAAATGATGCTTGAGTTCATTTCACAAACTACACAATGAAAAATTACTGATGTCAAAGATCTCTTTGAAAAAAGTGCATTTGGGGACATCTCCTTCTCCTACACTCTTTTTTTGGCTACAGTACAGTATTTTTCCCCTTTAATATAAAACTTACAGAGGAGGAAGGGGCAGAAGCCAATCACTAGACACTGCAAGAAGCAAGGATCATTTCTGAGGCTGCATTGAGGGGTTGTACCCAAGTCAAGGCTCTCCAAACACAGCATCTGAGTTACGGTTCAGGGGTTAGACAAGGATGTTGAGAAGTAAGTGCCTTGCTCCTGGGGTTTATACAGAGAATTACATTGCATTGTTTTTTTCCCACACCCTTGGCTCCACCTTTCCAGCCAGTCCATACTGCAGCAAATAAATCTTGATTGCATTGATGGTTTTATGCTTGCCTAGTGTTTGAAGCTAAGCCTGGATGAAGCTGAGATGTAGAGGTGACCTCTCTAATCATTACCCAAGCAACTTCTCTTGAGCTCTGTAATTGGAGACATCTGGGAGCAGAGTTTGGAGTTGGTTTCCTCACCAAATGCAGGAGTCAGCACAAGTTCTGGAGTTGCTGCACAATGATGTTAGGTCAAGGTTAGGTTGATAAGCGATACATAGAAGGAAGTACCCTAGAAGTCTGTGGGACATATCCTAGAGATGTTCCTTGCTGAAGGAGAGAAGGTTGTAGAGTGAAAATATCTGCCTTGGAAATGGTGGGGAAATTACAAATGTCAAGTTCTCATGGGGTGATAGTGATGAAAACATGGGTGCATGGTCCCTAGTGCAGGGGGAAGAAGGGACTGTTGGGACACATGGACACCATGGCAAGTTATCCTTAGCCACTCCAAAACCTCCATTTCCTTGAATGGATGTGAGTGGCCAACCCATGGGTCCTGGTGAATGTTGGAGGTAGCTCAATAAGAAATCTATTGCACAAAATTAATAAATCCCTGGGGAGATTTGTCCTTTCAAGTTCATTATCTACTCATCTTTCTCATCTTGTAGCAAGTCATCTGAGTCACCTTTATCTTCTGGGAGCTTTGCTCTACATATGTGGTAGCAAGGATTTGGTCAAGGTGGTCCCATGAGGTCCAATGTGTGTTTGCTCCTCCTCCCCAGATATGGCCACTCCAAAAGCCAAGGAGGGCAATCCAAAAGTAACATCTGAGGATCACTGCCTGGAAGGTCAAAGTCTCTTCTGCCATAGGAACCAGGCGGTGCTTTGATGTATCTACACAAATGGGTGATATTGTTAGGCAACTGGGAAACAAGGAAAAACTCAAAACTCAGCAGAGTATTCCAAAATTTGATTAGGAAAAGCAAATCCTGCCTTTTTGTGAGTCCTTCAGAAACAAGCCACTGCTTTTCCATAGCAAGCATGACTGGAAGAAGAGGGAAGATTTTATCAAGCAAAACTCTGTCTCCGTTACACCAGTATAACTCCAAAGTAATTCCACTGATCCCAGTGTTGGTTTAGGCTTGTGAAGCTGACATCAGGATTTGTTGTAATATCACAACTAGCTACTTATCTGCAAGAAGAGTTGTGTGGAAGAGCCTTGATGTGCAGTTCTGCCTTGCCCAGGTCTTGGGAGGTGCTAGAAATGGGAGCTTCAGATGTCTCTCTGCTGGGAGCTGAAGGCAGAGATGGTGACAGAAGGGGGGAAAGCTCCCCTGTTTTTCTTTCTTTTTGGGAAGAAGAGGATCAGCAGGAGAATTTTCTAAAAAGTGCTTGTCAGGACTGTTTGGAGTCAGCATTTTTTAGGGTGGCTTCTGACCTGTCATAAATAAAGAGCAGCTGAGAAGACAGTGGTGCCAATTGCTCCTTTCATTCCTCTCCACTACAGGAAATGGGGGATTGCTGGCAACCTGCTTGTTTTCCAAACAGTCTTGCTTCTCACTGTGGAAAATCCTATGGAAAAATCAAGGTCATTGGCTGAACTTCTACAACACTGTCTGCTTCTAAGCAGAGGTGCACCCCCGCCAAAGTAGCTGAGCCCTGGTCCCCTCCAGCTGGGTGGTCACGGCTGAACGATGACCAAAGTCCTGAAGGGTTTGTGGCCAGAAATCATAGAATAGTTCGGGTTTGAAGGGACCTCAAAAATCATCTCATTCCAACACCCCTGCCATGGGCAGGCACACCTTTCACTAGACCAGATTGCTAAAAGCCCTGTCCAACCTGGCCTTGAACACTTCCAGGGATGGGGCAGCCCCAGCTTCTCTGGGCAACTTGTGCCAGTGCCTCACCAGCCTCACTGGGAAGAATTTCTTGTTAATATCTAATCTAAACATTCCCTCTGTCAGTCTGAAGCCTATCACTACATGCCCTTTCAAAAGTCCTTCTCCAGCTCTCTTGTAGCCCTCTTTAGGTACTGGGATGTGCTTTAAGGTCTCCCCAGGGCCTTCTCTTCTCTTGAACAACTCCAACTCTCTCAGCGTGTCTCCATAACAGATGTGCTACCCATCCCTGGAAGTATTAAAGGTTAGGTTGGACGGGGCTTGGAGCAACCTGGTCTAGTGGAAGGTGTTCCTGCCCATGGCAGAGGAGTTGTAATTAGATAATCTTGTATTGATGGAGAGGCATGAACATAATGCTCACAGGCCATTATGGTCGGCAATATGTCAAATTTATTATTTAAATCAGTTAACTTTTATACAGTTTAGTTTGTTTGGGGCACATGCTTACAACAAGATGTTTGGATAGCTCAGTCTGTGCACGCATCTCATGTCTCCAGTTCATTGGACCTGATGTTCTGTCCACGCGATCTGAAATCATCCTTAGCATAGAAACCTCTTTCTAATTAATCTGCTTTTAGGGTTTTACTAAATTTGCAGGTGTTTCATTATCTTCAGTTTCTCAAGGTTTTCTTTCTATAAACATATTATGTTCTCAAACCTTATAATTAGACACACAGCTAACAAGTATAAACATCACATATTTTCACACAGTCTATAAGTATAAACAATACACGTTTGTCACTTCCATGGCAAGCAAGGCCTACAGAGTGCAGGAAAAATTGTTCAGAGAAATCTCTCTGTTCCAGCAACAATCTTGAAGGTCCCTTCCAACCCAAACCATTGTGTGATTCTATGAAGTACTCACATAGGAGATCAGATCAAAGTGGTATAGGAAAGATGTTAGAGTAAGTCCAGCTCTTTTCTAGTTATGCCCTACTGAGAAAAATGATGCTCTCATTGCTGTGGGACTAGGGACCTCAGCCCCTTTTCCCACACTTGTATCACCTGGTGTCACTCCTAAGGTGAATGATTCAAGGAGGATTCAGGATAGAGAAGAGTAAACGCCTAAGAAGCCACATGCTGCCAGAGCTTCATTTGTGATACCTGAGTTACCTTCTATAGATATAATCACAGATTCCTGTGATTTCCTCTGCTGATTTAGCTCGCTGGATTTTCAGAGAAAGGCCAATCTCAGCATCTCTCTGGGCCATGACTTCATTCCTCTACAAGCAAGCTTCTTGCTGTTTGACTTTCATATTGCTTAATAGCAGACAGCCCATTAAAGAGCTGCTTGATTTGTGGCTGTGCAGAAGTAAGCGCTTGTACAGACAATTAAGGGGAGAATTTAATGGTATGGATTTCCCAGCAGAGTTATCAATTAGTGCGAGCTGTTTGTCAGCCAGTCGCGGTGCAGATCACAGCGGGGGCATCCCGAACGGTGGCCGATGCATTCAGCAAGGCAAAGGGTGGCTTTCATCAGGGCTTATGGTTTCCACCTTGCATTTTATGCAGAAACAGGGAAAAAATGGATCTTTCAGTAGAGATGTCTCTTCTGGCCAGGCGTTGCTGTCATTAAATACCTGGCTGCCCTGATTGAGCTGTTCTACTGTGATGGTTATGCAGTAAGCTACAAGGTGTGGATCTCTTGGCTCCCAGTGACCCCAGGTTATACCTACCCAGTTTACTAACTGAATTGCTTACCTTAGGTGGTCATAGCATTGCTTAAGTTGGCAAAGTTCTTTAAGGTCACTGAGCCCAACGATTAACCCAGCACTGCCAACCCACCACTAAACCCTGTCCCTAGTAGTGCACAGTAGAGGAGAATGGGAAGGGAGGAAAGGCCTGATTTTAGGGAGCTCTTATACTAGGAGGAAAAGGATACTTACTACGAGGCCTAACAGCTGCAAGAGGATGCTGATGAAGTTCAAAGGGGAAATGAAATACAAGTATTAACAGAAGGGATATGCAGCTCCTGAACTGTCTGCCAAGAGAGGTGGCAAAATCTCAAGGCTGTCTGCATGAGTGACCTAAGTATCTCAGGTGCCCTCGGAGACCTGCCTCACTGCTAAGCACCTCCCCAGCATCTGCCCAAGGCTTTTTGTTGCTGAGTTCACCCCTGAGACAAGGAAGTGGGAACTCTCTGGCCCATGCTTTGTGGGGCTCCACAGGATCTTTCTGAACATCACAATGTTGCCTTTCAATAGCCTCAACTTCTCCATCATAGTCAGACAGCAATTTGCCTTCTGCCAAAAAACAAGAGGAGTTGCTATAGTTTGCCTTTTAGTTACAACTGCTGGTCCTTCAGTCACGATGACCCCCATAAATAAAAGAGCTAATTAACGCCCTTCTCCTCCCACCAGTGATTGTCTATGACCTCGAATGACCTTGCTTAATTTAACTTTCTCAACCAGCTATTTTTGACAGGGAATAATTTAACATCCTTGTGACCCCAGTCTTGCATCTCTCCTGCCAACTGGCTCTGCAGTTTAAATGAACAGCAATAAATAAATACATATCTGCAGAGGGACCTAAATGACTCCCATTACTGGAGCATCTGAAGGCCTGCTTAAATAAATCAAGCGAGTAGGAGATTATGCTGCAATCATGTGGAGAGGGAAAGGAGAGAATACATTACTGGTATTCCAGAGGCTGCAACTCGGGGGCGAACAACTTTGCAGAATTCAGAACAATGAGGTTTAATTCAAGTGCAGATGGATGACCAGAGGCTCATTTTGTGGTATCTTCAAAGAGGAGCAGAAGACTGCAATTCAGTGGAATCACCAGTGCTTAAAACTCTCACCAGGCAGCTCCTGCCTTGGGGAGGGGGCTGTTGGAGGTTGTTCCCTGCATCTCCATGCCGTGAAAGTGAGGGTATGGGCACCAGCTGCCCACCTACAGTCATTGTCTCATTTTTATCCCCCACACATGCCCTCAGGAGGGGAGAGCTGCCCTCATAGGAGTAGGGATGTCAGGAGTGGGCACTTCAACTCCCAGTGCTTTGGGCAGGCAGGTAATCACCTTGAACCACCCCAGGACCAAACCTCAGCTTGGGGGCCCCCTTCATGAGTAAGAACAACAAATATTCTGGGGAGGGAGGAAAACCTCACCAAGTGATCTGCTTTGAAATCCCAGAACGAATAATGAAATTC
The DNA here is from genome assembly GCF_001715985.3 of Manacus vitellinus. Classification (NCBI taxonomy): domain Eukaryota; kingdom Metazoa; phylum Chordata; class Aves; order Passeriformes; family Pipridae; genus Manacus; species Manacus vitellinus. Next base: position 1,537,358 of record NW_021940836.1, read on the forward strand.
TATTTGTTGGAGGAAGCACCAACTGCAATTTTTCTCCTCCACTTTGCCTTTTACCTTATTCCTACTTATTTTTGGGTTCTGGTTTTAAAGCATCACTATTTCTTCTTTCCCCCTGCACAGCCCTTGTGCCAGCCCTGTCACCATGGCCTCATTTGCATCATGCTGAGGAGCAAGGAAGCGTTGTTATAAATCATATTTACATAATTTTCCTTCCCCTGCTGAGGCTGAAATCGAAAATGCAACTAAGTTAATCAGCAAGATCTAGGCCTGCCACGAGCACAGGCTGGGCTCCCTTTGGGGCCGTAGGAATGTCCCTTTGGGGCCGTAGGAATGTCTGGGGACCCACTCACTGCCTTAATTCAGCAGTGAGGAGCTTTTCCCTAACGTTTTCCCTAATGCTTTCCAGCCTATTAAGAAAATAAAAGCCAGGCTTCTGCTGCTGATTTGTCTCAAGGGTGAGTCCATTTTCTCTTTTTTTCCCTTTTTCCTCCTTTTAATTCCTTCATCTGGCACTGCACAGCATCACCCATCACCCCTGTGGGTGACAAACTCCCCTCTGTGCCCATCTGTCCCCATGTCTCCAGCAGTGAGATGTTCCCCCTTAGCAGCTTTAGGGTAAAATAGGTGAAACAGTTCAGTAGGAAATTACCTCTTCTCCTCCATCGCTGTTAAAGCAAGCCCACAGTGCCTAACTGGGCAGGAGGTATCTGTACTGGTGAGAGGAATGATGGATGATCATAGTAATTAATTAACACTGATGGAGTGTCTCTCAATTTAAACACATCGCAAATCAAAACAGACTCTACACTCTCCATCTCCTCACAGGGAGCAGAAGCAGCACCATCCATCCCTGCCCTAGTCTGCATGACAGCTGGATTTAGGGCTATTAATAAGATTTTGAAGACCTGTTTAGAGTTTACTCTTCCCCCTTCCAAATCTTCAGAGACTGAGGGTTTGTCTTTTATTTTTTTTTGTGAGGGGAGAGAAAAGAAGTGTATGAAACACCTGGTTTTGAGCAGCCCCGAGATCCATGGGGGAGAGGGGAAAACAAACAAGGAGAAGGAAAACATTAGAAAACAGCTTTTGCTGCCAAAGGAAGCCTTCGTGGAACTACAGATTTTTGGCTTTCCTATTCCTGTAACTAATAAATGAATTAAAATAATCGTAACACAAATATTGCATGAATTGAATAAGTAATAAAATTATAAAATTAACAGGAAAATACTAAGAACCTTAATATGGAAAGTCCAGGAGGGTTTCAGATAATGAGAAACTGGAGGAAAAGCCTGGTCCTAGAGGACATGATTTGTGGTGACCATGTACAGCTGCAGGTGACACCTTGATGGGAACAAGAGCCTGTGCCAGGCCAACGCTGCTCCGGGCACAGCCTCCTTTCTAATTTTATCACCAAAATTTCACTGCATTACCACAAATACGACAAGCAGATGTCCTTAAGCGTTCACTCTGTCACTGGCAGGCAGCAGCTAAACCTTAGGACTCTTTCTTTTGTTGTCTGAAAGAGTCTGGGCACTATGATTTTGAACAGTTTATTCCTGTCATTTCTGAATGTTTTCTTTAATTGTTCTTCCCTTGCCATCTATTTTTGGCTTGATTTATGATAAACCATGAATAGTACCAATAAAGCTTGTGTGTCAAGTCAGCACATCAGATCAGAGCTGCCCCTGACAGAGGGTCTGTAAAACCTCACTGGCTCCTTCCTGCCAAGGGGTATGCACTTTTCTGGGGGTCATGTCTGGTTTTCCTCTCCTGAATGTGTATTTGTGAGCTGGGAAAGCACGTTTTCCACCAGTCTGGCCACCTTGGCCCCATTGCCTGCCCCATGATGCCCACTGCACATCAACCTCTGTGGATGTGGAGCTGGGCCAAGGACATGCCCAGCCTTTGGACCCCCCCTTTTCCCCTTCCCAGGGCCTCACTCTCCCTCTTACAAAAGAGAAAAGGGGATTAACTTTGGTCTTGGGCAGGAAAACACATCTCCTTCAACCCCTGTGATCATGCCCCACACCATTCCTTACTGGGGGATGCCCCCTTTGCACCCAAATCCTGCAACCCTTGATGACTCTCCCCTGCATCCTCCATGGGTTATGTCCCAATGCCCCCCAGCTGCCTGGTGTCTTCATGGCCCAGCTGATGCAGTGCATGGTGCTCCAGTTTTCCCAGTTCCAACTCCCAGTGCAAGGTCCCAGGCAGAGCCAGTGGGGCCTTGTCCTATTAATGAGTGCCAAGGCAACGCTGGTCCACATGCCAGTGCCTGGGAGGTCCCAGTGGCTAGTGCCAGTGTCCAGGTGTGCAGGTGCTGGTCCCAGTCCAGTTCCCAGCTGGTGGTGCTGGTGCCAGGTCAGCCCCTGTTCCCCATTCCCCTTCTCTATCCAGGTGGTGCCAGCCCCTGTTCCCACTGATGGGCCCATTTCCCAGGTGATCCCAGGTCTTAGTGCCTGGACAACGTTGGACCCAGATCCCGGTTTCCAGCAGGGTTCCCAGTACACCAGACTAGGTCACAGCTCCTGGACCGGCGCCAGCCAGTGCCATTCCCATTTCACACTACCGGGTGGTGCCAGTCCCCATTCCCAGTAGTGACTCCAGCTTTCAGCAGTGGGGAGCGTCGGTTTCCGGTCCCGGTTCGCATTCCCGGAGTCGGTTCCTGGTGCCAGTTCCCGGTCCCATTCCCGGTTCCCAGTGCTGGTTCCCATTCCTGGTGCCGGTTCCCGATCCCGCTCCCGGTTCCCATCCCCAGTTCTCCTTTCAGGTCCCATTCCCAGCCTCAGTTCCCAGTCCTGTTCCCTATTCCAAGTCCCCAGTGCCGGCTCCCACTCCCGCTCCCGTTCCCTGCCGGCGCGGTCCCGGGCGCAGGCGCGGCGGCGGTCCCTGCCCGCCCCGTCGGGGCGGTGCTTGCGAGAAGCGGAGCGCTGCGGGAGCGGCGCGCCCGGAGCGGCGGCACCGGCACCGGCACGGGCAGCGGGCACCGGCACCAGCCCGGACAGGTAAGGCGACCCCCGGCCCCGGGAGGGGGGGGGCTCATCCCTGCGCCCCCACCGCTGCTCCGTCCGCGGGGGCGGCTCCGCGCCCCGCCCGGAGGTCCCGCCTCGTCCTCAGGGGATGCTCGGAGCACCTGTGGCTTTGGGAACCTGGGGGCAGCTGCATTCCGGGGAGGGGAGAGGAGAGGAGGGGGGCAGTGTGTGTGTGTGTATGTGTGCGTGTATGTGTATAAGATTTCGGGGGGGGGAAGCCTATAGCAAGCACCCTCCTCCCCCCCCGTGCGGAGCACGCTGCTCCCCTTGCTTTCAGCAAGCGCTGGTGTTTGGGGGTCGTGGAAGTCGGCGTGCTTGGGGCTGGTGCGTTTGAAAGTTGCACCCTTCAAAACCTCGCAGCAGCTCCCAGACATGCTTGTTTCTGCTGGTGAAACCAAGCTGGACTGAAACTTTGAGCAGCGAGGCCTCAGCACTGGCTAGAGAGCAGGATTTCTGCACTAGGAAAAAATCCTGGGGTTTCATATTGTTCTTTGTTCCATTTTTTTGGGACAAATCCAAAGTCTTATGGAAAGTTAAGGCGAGAGAGAGCTCCTGCCCCTGCCAGCTCACTGCTGGGGTCCAGGAGACTGATGGCTTTTGGGCTTTCCAAGCAGAGATATAAACCCAGATTTCCCATATCTCAGGGGTGGGAGGCACCACCTCTTTCTCCCTGCCATGAAAAACTTATTTTTGACCTGAGACACCAGCCTGATGCTTTCTAGTGGAGTGTGTCCCATTGGAAATGTCTCTGGTCTTCTATCACTCACATTCCAGTCTAGTCACTGCCAGGTGAGCATGGGCTGCTCACTCGGCTCTGGAGATCCACCCTTGTGTGATGCTTGGGTTTATTACCAGTTATTTGTTACCAGTTACCATTACGTTTCTGCCTGGATGCTGCATTAGCTCTGAGCTTGGTGAGTAGTGCAGCCACGGCAAATGGAGCTGGAAGCAGAGCAGCGAGAGTCGTGGAGGATGATCTTAAGTCCTGAGCTGCTTTTCTTGCTACATCCAGCAAGGACCATGCTGCAGGCTTTCCCCAGGGTACCTTTCCTCTCCATCCCATCTCACATCTTAAAGGGCCTCGATTCTCTGGCCAGGGTCAACCTGGATTCCAAGTGTGCTGACCTGGTGTTATACTGGAGTGAAGGCAACATGGGGTCCCTGCAGCTGCATCTCTGACCCCACACTCTGCATGCAGGTGGTGGGTAGCTCAAGAAAGGTGCAGAGAGCCTGGCTGGGTGTGCTGCTCAAGGTAACAGTGAATTGAGGAGGGACAAACTTATGGATACAGGCGAGAACAGGTATCACCTGTTGGGAGCATCCTTGGGGTAGCAAGGACCAGGGAGGGGGAAAAGCAGCAGAGTCAGGCATGGATGGAGGAACAGAGCCTGATCCGGGTGCTCACAACTTAGCTCCTGCTTGGTGCAACATCTTGCTACAGGCACATGTGTCCTGGTGTGATCTATTTCCCTCTGCCCTTACCGGAACCTCAGCTGCCTCCTACTTATTTAAGTAATTCTTTAATGTGAATCACCTGGGGCTCAGCTCCAGAGCATGAGCCAGGCAGCAGAGTTGTAAAACCCAAGGCAGACTGATGGATGCTCTTTGAGACCTACCACCCCTGGGAACAGGATGTGAGATCCAAACTCCCCCTGTAATGGGTGTGTTTGTACAGATGCTGCTGTGTGCAAGGAGGCTGGCTCACTCGGTGGCTGGTGCTTGCCAGCAGCCATGCACCAGAATTGCTTGGGAAAAACTTTCTCGTTGGCAGCAGAGTTAAGGATCAAGGCACGAATGAAAGGAAAAGCAGGTTTTGAGGAAGGCAGCAGGACTTGCTGTAGCAGGCCTTGCTCAGAGTAGAAATCAAGGCCCTTTGTCATGTCCTAAGGACACGGTGGGTGACACGCAGAAGTAATAGTCCCATCTGCAAAGCCATGACATATAAAACAGGGGCAAAGTGTCATGACCAAGGCACTCAGGAGGTTTGTGATTCAGTCAAGTCCACCCTGCTTTCTGCCACCAGCACCCCCGTCCTTGCATGAAATGACTTTATGTGAGGCTTTGACATGGCCACAAACCCAGGAAAATCCCACCTTGGCTGGTGTGTTCTCCACAGCATACTGTTCAAGGGAGTTCTTTTAGCTCGTGATGAACAACTGCTGAGGGCATCCTCAAGCCCCTGGGGTGGAGGAAGATGGAAACCCAGGGCTGTTACTGAAGGGGACTGACCTGTAGCTTTGCTTTCATTTTTAGGGAAAGGAGATGCTCCAGGCCTTCTTTACCTGGACATGCCACTCCCACACAGTGCTTGTGGGAGTATGTCAGTGGAGAAGACTTTTGCTGGGGGGGCGGCTGGGGGAGGTGACAAAGGGCACTGCTGGACAGATTAAGCCCACGCAGCAGAGCTTAAATCTTCTTAAAGCCTTTAAGGGAGGATCTGAGTTCATTCTCACTATTCATGCTGAGATTCGCCTGTGAAGCCAAACTGAGAGGGACCATTCCTAGGAGGTGGACAAGATGCTCAGCCAGAGGGAAACGGCTGACCTCAGGAATGAGTTGCAGGGTGTAGGGGTGTCCCCTAGGACATATATCAGCCGATACAGTGGGGCACTGTATGCCTGGGCTTTGTGCTATGTTTGGAGATTGAATCATATTGGGATAGTCGAGACTGGAGGTTTGGGGCTGTTTTGGTCCTGGATGCCCCTGGGAGCATTGCAGAAAGGCAGTGGGAAACAGGGAAAGGGTATTTGTGGAACGAGGGTACGGAAGAGTTAACGTGGAAGGACGAGGCTCTGAGATCTGGTGCTTGAGAGGGATTAACTCAGCCTGGAGCAGGTGCAGGGAAAAGGGCTCTGAGGCTGCTCAGAGGGATGGAGAGCTATTATATGAGGCTGTTTCGCCGGGCTTTTTTAAAGGCAGAGAGGGGCTGTACTTGCTGTCAAGTAAATGCATCCAAGGGGTGAACTTCAGGGAGGTAGAAGAGCTATTTGAACTGAGGGACAGTGTTGGTGTTGGGTTGTGAATTTATTCAGTTTAGATTGGAAGGCTTATCTAGAGGCTCCACAACTGTATCACATCAGAGGATGGTAGGAGAGTGTGAATTAGGGCACATAACCCCTCTTACAAGGTGCTTGACCATGATATAAGGAGGATTTAGGGTTTGTTGGTGTAGGAGGCCAGGACTCTGTAGTCAAGACACCCTGTCCAGGTGTCTCCTTTGGGAAGGGCTGTGTTAGCCAAGCAGGTCTCACCATCTTGATGTGGGACGAGACCAGACATGAAACAGATGAAGCCCAGCAATGTCACAGAGATAATTTTTCATCTTTGATTATGCCTCAAAAAGAAAAAAAAATTCATCTCCCCCTTCTCCGGTTGCTGCGCGGATTAATAACGAAGCATCCATGCTTTAAAGAAAGCTTTGGCTCTGATCCCAAGAGGAGATTTAAACAGTGTTCGTTCTGGGGTATGATGATACAAAGAATGGGTGCATCCTCTAAATCTGCTCATGCTTGTGCATTAATTATTGGATATTTTTGGCTGGTCCAGAAATGCCAAGATTCCTCTCCTAATTCTTTCTCCAAGCAGGGCAGCAGCAGGTTAATACAGGGAAGGACAAGGATGCAGCTGTGCCTTGAGGGTTGGGATCAGGCACTCTCTCTCCTCCTCCTCGCTAGTGTCTAGAGGTGTCAACTCCTTTCTCTGCAGATGTCCAGAGGTGAAAGCCTCTTCAGCCCATAGAGAGGTGTCTGTCATCCTTTGTTCATGCTGTGGTGATAGGGGGAACACTCGGGTAGCATATATTTACTTATGTCTTCATGCCTTCACCTTCACCTGTTCTTTTGAACAGCTGTGGAGCACAAAGACTCAACAACAGGCTTGCACTGACCTGCTTCGGGCCAGACGGTGCTCCTCCTTCTCCTGGCCCCGCAGGCAGTGTTACGGATGGGGAATGAGGTGCAATGATTACTCCGGCTCTGCTCACTTCCAGTTGATTACCCAGGGAGAAAGGGCCAGGCTCTGGGCGCTGCAGAAAATGGACAGAGACCCAGTGGCTTCGTGGAAGCTACATTTTTCACCAGTCGAGCATCTGTCTGGCTGCAGCATTAACCCTTAACCTGCCCTGAGCTCTCCCCTTCACATTGTGGAGTCTTTTTATCTCTAGCTTATTCTTACTAAATTGTCTTGCACTGTAGAAGGCACCCTAATTCTGGTGACTTGATAGGGAGATAACTTCTTGAGGTCATGGGGAAATAGGAATCTTTGCCATTGAGTTTTTCACCGTCTCTGGGAAAAAGTCCTTTCTACTCTACACTCTATGGCCAGGGAGAGTTACAGCTTTTGATTTTCTGCATGATGCATTGGTTTTCAGCCAATATTGCAGATCCTCATGCTTTGGGGATCCTCCTGGGCTGGAGATGTGACAGATGATACCCCTGCAAAGCCGTGCTGGGGACCCGCGGGGTTCGCAGCATCTAGGTCAGAGACTGGCTCCTTTGGGCCTGATCCAGCCCTTCAGAGGGGCTGGACTGAGCTCCTCAGCCCCTGCCTGCAGCTTTTTTGTCCCAGTTCAATAACACTTTGATGTATTTTATCTTTAAATACTCTTCTGGCAGAAAAAAAGCTCTCCCTGCCCCTTGATTTGCCCTTGTGCAAAAGTGACCAGTTTTAGTCCTTCCACCATCCATCTGAGCATCATCACTGTTTCCTCCTGTCCTGTGACTTCAATCTGTTGAGAATGAAGGTTAAAGGCAAAGGGAACTATAAAGCATCCCAACCACTTTAACCCTGCCCCATGCTGGGAGGCTGAAAACCTTAAATGGGGAGCTCTGAAATGATGCATGGGAGGACGGCTCCTTCTCCTCACCATGCAGGGACTTTATCACCTTATTGGGGCCCCCAACAGAAGAGAGACATGGACATGTTGGAGTGACACCAAAAGAGGGATGAAGATACTTAGAGGGCTGGAGAACCTCTGCTGTGGACACAGGCTGAGAGAGTTGAGATTGTTCAGCTTGGAGAAGAGAAGGCTCCAAGAAGACCTTAAAGCCTCTTCCAGTACATAAAGGGGTACGAGAGAGTTGAAACTTTTTACAGAGGCAAGGAGAGGTAGGACAAGGGGGATTGTCTTCAAACTGACAGAGGGCAGGTTTAAATTAGATGTTTGGAAGAAATTCTTCCCTGTGAGGGTGGTGAGGCACTGGAACAGATTACCCCAAGAAGCTATGGCTGCCCAATCCTTGCAGGTGTTAGGTCATGTTGGATGGGGCTTTGAGCAGCCTGGTCTAGTGGAAGGTATCTCATGGAAGAGGGGTTGGAATTAGATAATCTTTAAGTCTCTTCCAAGCCAAACCATTCTATGATTCTATGAAATTGTCTCCTTGGCTGGCTGCAGCTCATCCTCAGGTGAGGAAGGCTGCAGCCCTGGTTCGTTCCACCAAGGTTTATCCTGTAATCTGGCCCTAACTGCGCAAACAAGGTTGCAGCAGCCCAGGCCAGGGTTGTGCTTTTACCATCAGGGAAAGGGACATGGAATATTGTTTTCTGTGTAGCTACAGCATGACAAGGCAGCAGGTCTCTCTGATCTCCAGGTGAAAAGGGCATGGCTCCAGTTCTACTCCTGCCTGGCCTTCCATTAAACCATGATGCTTTCCCCCCACTGTGTTTTTGTGGTCGTTGTTGGGTTTTTTTGTTCCATCTCCAAATAATCCATAGAGTGATTTCCCTAAGTGACAAAACATATCCCTCCCTTGCAGCAAGCACCCTCTGTCCCAGCTTACATCATATTTTGACTTATCTGAGCTTCCTTGACTCCATGGTGCAGGACTCAGGTGGCTCTTGTTGACTCCATCCCTTCACAGCCCATCCTGAGCTGTTCTGCCATTGCCTCCAGTCCCCAATAGAGAAGAAGGATGCATGTCTGCTTGCCGCTCAGAGTTTGGGGTTGGTTTGTTTTATTTTTTCAAGGCACACCCTGGTAATCAAGAGCTTCCTATGAAGTGTTTGCAGACTTGCTGCTCCCAAAGCCTTGAAGAGCTGGTCCTACCAGTTGTCTGAACATGTGTAAATACTGTGAGGATTGCCTAGGGGTGATTAAGGAGGGTGATTTCTCTGCTGAGCAAAAGGGAAGCCTTGAAATTATAAAAGCTGCAGCTACAAACTCTGCTTTTTCAGAGCTAGGTGACTGCTGCTGCATGAACACAGGATGGGGATGGGGATGAGGATGGGGATAGGGATGGTGGCCACTGGCTGCTTGCCCAGCAAGTATTGCCTTTGGCTTCCTGGCAGGTCTTCATGCGGGAGCAGGAGAGCGGTGATTTATTACATCTAACACGGGGCTGCGTCAGGTTCCTGTCCCATGCAGGGAAGTGAAACTCTTCCCTATGTCACAGGGTACATCTCATATGTACCCTGAGACTCACTGCTTCAGCTCAGAGGGTGTCTAAAGAGATAGAGAACGAGGACTTCCAGCAGGATAAAGTCTTGGAGAGGAGGCAGGAGCTTAATTCCCCATCCCAGAGCCTTGTGCTCAGCCCACCGTCTCCTGCTTGCTGTTCACTGTGCGGTAGTAACATGGCCAGAGCCACCTCCTGCCAACAAGACAGTCCCCACTCCAGCTTTGTGCAGAGAATCCAGGCATGCATCAGAGCAGTGATGGGCATTTTTGTTCAAGTGAGAGCAGGGATGGAAGATCCAGCTGCTAGCCATGGTTGCAGGAGCAAGCACCAGCCATCCTGGGCTGCAACAAAGCAATAGATCTTCAAAAGAAGAGGAATCCTCATCTGAAAGGTGGAAGGCCGTGGAAGAGAGGGCTTGGACTAGATGATCTTTAAGGTCTCTTCCAACCCAAACCATTCCATGATCTGAAAGAAATTTGAGCTGGGTGGATGGCTGCTTTTTATTTCTGATGGTGGTTTCTGTGATCCCAGCCTTGGGGGAATGTCCCTTAGGGGGATGTCCCTGGGCAACCTCTGGAGGGTGAGTGCCAGAGGGCAGTAAATGCTCTCAGAGGAGCAGGGATTTTTGGATTTTGCCCCCAAACATTAGCTTGGAGTTGCAACATGAGGGGCAGGGGTTTGGTCTCACTGTTCATGGTTGTGACTGGGTAATGAGTTAGTTTCACCTGGGGAACCTGCCTGAGGACATAGATTGGGATGTTAATGAAGGGCTAGCAAAGATCAGGGTTGTCTTCTGGGTTGCCAAAGGAAGGGCCTCAGAAGACCATGTGGAGCCTGTGGGTGCAGAGGTCCAACCTTTCCCTCTGGACTGCATGGAACAGATGCATCCTGATGGCTTGTCCTGTTACAGAAGTTCTGGGAAGCAAAAGCAAACAAAGGTGGGTACTCCACCAGAATGTGATACCCCCCCGCCTAAGGTGATGTTGTGATGGTACATGGAGACTTTGTATGCTTTCTGGAGGTCACTGTCCCTTGTAAAACAGATAAATCATAGAATCACAGAATGGTTTGGTTTGGAAGTGACCTTAAAGATCATCTCGTTCCAACGCCCCTGCCATGGACAGGGACACCTTCCAGTAGACCAGGTTGCTCAAAGCCCCATCCAACCTGGCCTTGAACACTTCCAGGATGGGGCATCCACAACTTCTCTGGGCAACTTGTTGCAGTGCCTCACTGCCCTCACAGGGCGAATTTCTTCGTAATTTCTGATCTAAACCTAAATCCCTCCTAGAGTATTTCTGCTATGCATGAAGAGGTAAAAGCCACCTAAGAGAGCTCAGATTAAGGCAGTGGGAACTTAGGTTCAGACCTTTCAACTTGGCAAGAGCCAAGTGAATCCAGTAACAAGGATTTCTAAGAAATCTCACAAATTTGAGGTGGTCCAATATAAGTAAGAGAGGCTTCCCTCTTCAGAAGCACTAGCACCATCAGTTGCTACAAGCCTTTAACTATAACTTTTTTACTCCTGATGCTTTAGATAGTTACAGAAAGAAAAACTTATTAAAGACAGTGAGAGAAAAGGAGATAAAATTAAAAAAAAAAAAGGCAGATATTGCTGGGCCATCCCAAAGGTTTTGCAGACAAGAGAATGCTCTTATCAGTCAGCACCCACATCTGGTCTGATTATTTGCTGTTGTGGCTATGGAATTTATAGGAAAGAGGCTTGCAAGGGGCTTAAGGGCCTATCAAAGAGCAAACTGAACATGGAGGACCCAAGCTGGAAAAGGACAAGGAGCAGAGTGCCTTGGTGCTTCTATTCAGGTTTGGGTCAGGCAAAGAGAAAATACTAAAATGGTTTATTAGCCAAAGCTGGGAGTCTTGGCAAAGGTTTGAATCCTGACTTGGGGCTAGGAGCTGTAGGGTTGGGACAAAGCCCATTGTCAGAGGCAATGGGGTACCCTCATCAGCTGAAATTGCAGGGGATGTTTGGATCCCGCTTGGTTTTAAGTGGAACAGGTCAAGGAATACATTTCTGGTATGGCCAGGAGCCTCTCAAGAGGAGACCTGAAGGACTTGGTTGTACCTCCAGGCCTCCGAGGGGACAGAGTTTTGGACTCTGCCTGCAGGAAGGGGTGAAGGTGAGGGAGAGAGAAGAAACACATAGCCTTGTGAATTGTATTATAGAATCACAGAACGGTTTGGGTTGGAAGGGTCCTTGAAGACCTTGTGATTCCAACCCCCCTGCCATGGGCAAGGACACCATCCATTAGACCAGCTTGCTTGCCTTGAACACTTCCAGGGATGGGGCATGTTATGATGTGAACAGGCCTGAAACTGCAGGAGGGATGCTCTGGATCAGAGGGACAAACATCACAGCTAGCCTGGGAGGGATGATCTTGCAGGATCCAGCTGCCTCCACTGGCTCTCCTACAGAGTAGCTGCAGCCCTGTTATCTCTGCTGCTCCTCCTGCACTGGTCTCTGTGCATCTTTTGAAGTCCAATTGCTTTAATCATCCCAGAGGCTGTGGAAGCTATTGAAGGCAGAGCATTTGCATGGAGACATGCTGCACTTTATCTGCACTACTGATGAGTTTTCTGAATGAATTTTCCACTTACCCAACCTCTTAAATAAGCACCTCTTTGACCCATAATGTCCAAGAAAAATGCTCTCCTGGCTACCTCAAGCAATGCCCTGTGACTCTTCTGTCCTTCCCTCTGTCCACCTCAAGAATGTACAAGTCTGCCTTTAGACCATAATTTTTTTTCCCACTTGGCAAGAAAACCAGTCTGAGTATATTTGTGTGATGTAAGGCTTCCAGTGGAGTCAGTGTGACCAGATTTAAAAGTAGCTGGTCTAGATGTTCGATTAGAAACACTGAATAAATAATAAAAATACATGCTCAGTCCACTCCTGCAAAGATAACATCCTTTCTTCTCCTTCTACCCCCTTCACTCCTTTCCCTCCTTTCCCCCCTTTTCTTTTCCACAATGGTGTTCAAAATGGATGCTGAGAAGGGCACAGCACCTCTGTAACGTCATGGTGTGGGTGGTCTGTGTTCAGTGTGATCCTCATGTCAGATAACAGCCCTCAGGGTAAGCAAGAGCCATGTGGCTGGATGACCACAGATGGAGGTGGCTTAATTCTGCATGTGTGTCTGCTCTTCCTAGGTTGTATTTTTCCGATGCCTGAAAGCCTGCTCTCTGTGAGCAATATCATGTGCTGGAGAAGGTTCCTGCCTTCTTTAACACAAAGGGGGTTTTTTGGAGGCTCCATGGTTCCTAAGTGAGCTTGGGAATGCTTTGTTGTTGCTGGTGCTCTCTGCTGCTCCTTATAATTATTAACCAGGGTCACGGTGTGCTGGGGCATGAGGGGTTACTGAAGTGGTGGCTGTCTCCAGGGACTGGGCATTGGCAAAGCCCTTTCATTCACCTTTTGTTGCTTGCCCTGCAACTCCTGCTGATCTCCAAGGGTTTTTAACCCTACTGTGACTTGGGGAACAAGCCTAACATAACACAACCAGTAAGGCTGGCTCAGAGATCAAACAGCATGTGGGGGTACCCAAAACCGAGGTTCTCTGTTCCCTCCAAACCATGAGTGGATTGGGATGAGTTTTACCCAGAGTGGTGAATATTTTCAGCATCTCTCTACTTTTTCTCAGCCAGTGCTGACTTCCTGATGACTTGTTACCGCCTTCCTCTTTCTACTGTTTCTGGGTACGTCTTTCTGCCACCATGTTTTGCTGTTGTTCTACCCCTTTTCCTGTGATTGCTGTGTCCCTCCAGCCTCTTTCATTTGCCAGTCCAGTGGCAAAGCTGTCCAAAAGTCCAAAGCTAGTGCTGCTAGCTTTGCTTTGAGCTTATTACTCCTGCCCCTGCCAGGATACCTTCAGGCATCTGTCCTGGTCCCATCTGACCTTAACATCTGAACAGAAGGGCCAGTCAGGCTGGTACCATAAGCCCAATTTGTGTCCAAAGCTCTTGCCAGGCAGAGCTCACCACCAAGGAAGGGTTATGAGATTGTTCACAGTGTGGGGCTGCCTTTTCTTCTGGCAGCTCCAACATCTGACTGTGTTTGCAAAGGGTGACTCATGTCTGCATGGAATGAGGAACTCCAGAGCCAAAGGCCTCTGTCCCAGTGTGAGTTATCCAAGCAGAAAGGTAGCTCCTGGTCATCACACCCAGCTGGCTCCTGCAGGAAATGGGTATTCAAGGATGCCCAGACCCTCCTGTTAACCCTGGTCTTCCCAGGAAAAAACATATCTGAATGCTACACTGCATGCAAACCTGCTGGCTGGCTATGCCTCTCCCCATGCTGTCAGCTTGCTGTAAAGCAACAAAGGAACAATGTTCTGGAGAAAAAAAAAAAACAAAACAGAGGAAATAAAGCAACTATGATAAAAATTACTGTGCGCTGCTGGAAACAGCCTCTAAATGTGAGATCTTATCATCAGCTGATTTTGTGCAGATGTTACCAGCCAGGCTCACTTTGGTGATGTGGAGTCACTTGCAGTATCTTTCTCTTAGAAAGCGTGACCCTGTCCTTTCCCTGGTCATGCTGCTAATGCACTTTTTAATGAAAGATTACTTTTTTTTTCATAGAACCATAGAATGGTTTGGGCTGGAAGTAACTTTAAGACCATCTAGTTCCAACCACCCTGCCACGGGAAGGGACACCTTTGAGTAGGCTAGCTTGCTCAAAGCCCCATCCAGCCTGGCCTTGAACACTTCCAGGGAGGCGACAGCCACAACTTCTCCGGGTAACCTGTGCCAGTGCCTCACCACCCTCACAAGGCAGAATTTCTTTCTAATACCTAATCTAAATCTACTCTCAGTTTAAAGCCATTCGCCATTGTCCTATCACTACAAGCCCTTGTCAAAAGGACTTTTTTTAGTTGTTTTTTTTCAGTAATAGCCAGCTGTTTAGCGATACCTTCCTTTGTAGGTCCTGCAGTGCTTTGCAGAAGGGACCAGGATCACTGCAGAGGGTGTTTTTTCCTGCTCCATAGAGGAGCAGGATTCATCAGGGGACATTTGTTGTACTTATGTGCTTGCAAAAAGCCATGTCGATGCAGAGGGTTTACTTGCTCAGAACAAACAGCCCCTAACCCCATCATTTTTGAGGCTAATTCCACTACCCTGAGTTTCCAGTTTCCGAGGGGAGACAGCTTGTCCCCATGTGTGCTTATGCAAGATTAACCCTCTGGCTGAAAGGTGCCGTGTTCAGGTATCCTGATTTGGATGCCATCTGTGCTGCAGCAAATCACTGATCAAAATCAGAACTTGAATAAATATAATTGAGAGTAAAAATGATCATTTCACTTTTAGCTTAGCGGAGTTTTTAGCTCTTAAATGAGAACAGAGGTATGACCCAATGAAGGGATGAGATAAAGGTCAGAAGGGGACATTTAGCCTTCTGTTCTTCAACAGTTTTGTTTCAGTGCAAATATTCAGTAATTTGAATTTTGGATAAAGAATCTCCTCTGGAAAGATGTCCGACTGAGCTCAGAAGCATCTGGAGATGAGCTACCTATAATTTCCCATAGGAATTAGCTTCCCTGGTTAACCTCAGTCATTTTGATAAGAAATGATATCTTGTTTTCTAATTTCCATCAGTGTGGCTTCAGCTTCCACTCCTTGTGGACACTGCTAATGCAGGATGCTGCGCTGTGCTGCTGGCTCTGGGCCACAGCACTTGGAGTCCGAAGCAAAGCTATAGTACATGTACAGCTGGGAGTGGGAAAGGGCTTTGGGAACGCAGCTCATACCTGCTGTGGATGATGTGCTGCTGGTCCTGATGTCACTTTGTAGCTCCTGAGGGTGATGAGGCACTGGCACAGGTTGCCCAGAGAAGCTGTGGCAGGGGGATTGGAACTAGATGATCTTGAAGGTCCCTTCCAACCCAAACCATTCTATGATTCTAAGATGACTTAAGGCTTTTTTTGTTCATTGTTGGCATAGAGATGTTGGCTAAGAGGTGTGGAGTGCTTGTCTTCAGTTTAGACAGTGAGTGACGGTTCAGCTGCTTCTTTCCTGGGTCCTGGAGAAAAGGTGTATAAAGCTCTTCTTGCATTAACAGCGTTTCCTCTCCTGAGCTGGACTTTTGTGTTGGTTGGTAGAAGGATAACCCTGGTGTTACCCCATGTCTGTCAATAGAAACACCCAAAGAGGCTGGAAAAAGTTATTTAAGTAACCTTT
Source organism: Manacus vitellinus (assembly GCF_001715985.3). Classification (NCBI taxonomy): domain Eukaryota; kingdom Metazoa; phylum Chordata; class Aves; order Passeriformes; family Pipridae; genus Manacus; species Manacus vitellinus. Next base: position 1,552,977 of record NW_021940836.1, read on the forward strand.
TTAGAAAATGCCTGGCTGCTCTGAACACCCCACTATTGAGCTGCAGGGTTGTAGGTTGCCCCCATAATACTGCACCTTGTTGAGGATTGGGCAACCACGTGCCTGGTTCCTGCTTCATCTTCTCCTTGGCTGACTTGATGCCTTTGCAATGGGATATCAAAGCTGTCTCCTGTTTAGTGACAACCTAGCTGGAGAACAAGGGCAGCAGATTCTGTCCTCTAAGAACAAGTGTTTTGTCTGACGTAGGACTTTCAATCCTTCTCCCTGTTGCAGCGCTTAGAGCCCTGGTTGTTACCAGCTGGCAGAAGCGGGAACACCTGGATGATACTGGAGGTGAAAAGGGAAGTCCACAACACCCCTGAGTCATGTCTGGCTCAGTCTTCCAATAAAATAATTTCCTCTTTAACTGCTTCATGGCAGGACTGAGGTTTGGATCAGACCACTGTTTCCAAAAATTCAGCTCTGCTAAGAGTGGTGAGTGCAGATTCCCCTCCGTGCTGACATACAAACATGTGCATGTGCAAGTGTAGGGTTGTTAATTCAAACCAAGTGTAAAAATGCCCAGTTCTTGTGCCCCTGGAGCATCTGATCTTGGTGCAAGAAGGCAAGAAAGCAAAGAGTAATTAGTTAGCCCTTGGGCATTTTAATGTGGCAGAGCTGACATTCTAGTAAGCGTGAAATGCTGCAAATTAGGGAGAGTAATGAATTTTAACACTGCCCTAAGAACATTCTCCCCACACCTTCCTTTTAATTATTTTGCAAGGTGGTTTTATTGTTGTGTTTTTTTTAAAATTATCCTGAACAGTATCCCTTTGCCTTCTGCTTGGTGTTTCCTTTGCAGCTTAAGTCCATCTACACACCATCATGTGAGAGCAGTCCTGCAGTGAGGACAGATGGCTGGTGAGGTGACAGTTGCTGTGGGGTGGGATAGCAGGGCAGAATTCGGGCAAATTTGGGCACCAGAAGAGCTGGAACTCCTTGTCTGAGATGACCACAGTCTTGTTCTCATACGAATGGACGCTTCTGAGGGTGTCTTGTGAAAGTCAGTGTTGCAAGGATCACTGGAAAGCATAGCTCCAAGCTGCAGGGTGTAGCAGTAATTTTATGAATGAGTAGCCAAGTGTCAGCCCTTGGCCATGGTATGGGCTGCAGAGCAGCATCCAGCATCTCCTACATCAAACCCAAAACTCCTGCCTTAACTTGAGCATGGCTTTCACAAAGGCACCAGACCTCCCTCCTCCCTGCCTTTCCAGGCTCACTTCCTAAATCTCACTGGTTCTTTCTGCTCAACTTCCAATGGAAATATCCTTTCACATATGTCAGCCCAGCTCATGCACCCGTCCAAGCAATTCATCTTGCATGTCAGCTAACAGCATCCTTCTACTCTCTCAGCCTGTTGTATTCCTGCAGAAGGCAGTTGCCAACCATCCCTTCCCAGCACTGCTGCTTTCTCTGTGTCTCTCTGTAGCAGTGAATCGTTGTCACTGTGAAAGTCCTGCCTGATTGTCACTCAAAAGTAGCTTGGTCAGTGCCAAGATGTCCCCATGACCTCCCTGGGGGTATGTGTCCCTCGTCCTTCACCCTTTCCTCTGCTGAAGATCTGAAGGCCAGCTCCTTCCCTGGCCCTCTTAGCAAGGTGGATTGGACTACTGGGTGCATTCCCTGACTGCTCAATGAGGCTGTCAGCTTTTCTACAAGGAGTAAATCTAGTTTGTTATTCAGGTTTTGATATCAGGCCATTTGTTTTTACGGCTTTTCTGAGGGCAGATGATGCATGTGGGTCTCTTTGTAGCATCTGAGATGCTAAAAAGCATCTGGTGCTGATGCCAAGGAGAAAATACCAGGAGCATCACTATAAACCCTTTATACCGCAGCACCTCAGTGCATCACTGAGCTGCCTTCAGAGGCTCCTGTGTGAATTAATACCTGTGTAACTGGCCCTATGCAGGCCAGGTCCTAGCCTTGGTTTCCAAAGAGAGCACTTGTGCTGGAGACAGAGCCGCTCTCCCTGTCTCTGGCCTGCAAGCTAAGATATTATAAACTATAAATCTCAAATCAACAATCTTGGAGGATCATCATTAAATGTTCTTGGTGGTTTGTTGGCTATCCAGTGTCTATGATCTCCTCCTGGGAGATGCATCTACCTGTTGCCCCAGCCCATCCTGTGCAGTGGTGCTTCTCTTGCAGTTCAGATTATTTTTAATTAAAGACTTAATTACCCCTTTTTACAGTTATTTGCAGTGGCTGCATCTCATGGCCTGAGGCTGGGACGTGCTGGGTGATTTGGAGAAAGGTGGCTGACTGGCACAAAGCACCCCCCAAGCTGCTTTAGCAGCTGATCCTCAGTAGCAGAGACCTGTGGAGCAGCAAACAAGGGGATTATTTTGGGTTCACTTAAGCTCTGAGTGATAAGCACTTGTGCTGGTAATCAGGCTGATAAATGCTGTCAATTAAAACCTGTGCTTTACTCTTCAGCTTTGCAGAAGTGATGTGGTTTTGTCTCTCCCAGAGGAGAGAAGCCTGGCTGAGTGGGTGATGCTCTTGGAGCACTCCTGTGATCAGAATGAACATTAGTTTAGCTCTCAAATACCTACTTTTCTTCAGCTAATCCTAGTGATTCATTAACAAGGGATCAATTTAGGGATGCTGGCATCCTAAATTGATGCCCAACTGTATGTGATTATATAATCCCTGGGATTTTGACTCTTTACAAATTAGCTGCTTCCAATTAACCATTATCACAACTTCATTATCCCACCACAAGTGATAATACCACAATAAGCATATGGTTTTTATATGTCTCACTAGGAATAATGAGAGATCAGCTTGCTGGATGCATCCACCCACTGGATGGGGCACCCTGAGTTTTACTATGTTGGAGACTACAGTTGGGATTATGTCACTTAGGGACATGGTTTAGTGGTGGACTTGGCAGGGCTGGGTTAACAAGTGGACTAGGTACCTTAAAGGTCTCTTCCAACCTAAACAATTCTGTAATTCTACGGTTATGTGGCACATAAATTCCCATTTCTTTAGGAAACCATACTAGATGTTTCTAGACTAAGGTCACTAGTGGTCAACATTTGAAAGAGAACATCCCATTTTGGGGATAGGTAAGGATTGTACATGGCTGTTATAAATACAGAGAAAGTTTAGGGAAGGAGCTTTGGAAACAGTCTGTAAATGAGTAGAGGGACAATGCAGAACTCCCCTTTTCCTTGTGCCTGCCATGGGGACAAGGTGACTCGCACTGCGGGGTGGAGAGATGAGGACCTGAGGGCTGATACCTAGTGCCCAAAGAGCAGAGGTGGTGGAGCAGCGATGGAGGGGGGACATTTGGGCAGTGGTTTCCTGCTGTCATGTGGATTGCTAAATTCGTGTCTCTGCCCTGGAAGCAAGGCACTTGTCAAGAAAGAATAATTAATCCAGAAACACGTGGTGCTCTGCTAGGAGGCCTTTTTTTAATTAAAATCAGATCTGATAAAGTCTGCTGAGAAATTTGTGTCTCTGACAAAATTATGGAACACACGTCTGTGATTCGAGGCTGCGTGGTGGGGGAGCTCCGGGTAGGGCTCAGCCCCCATAAACCTGTGCACACCCATCTTACAGGGGGTGTCTTTTCCTCCTTGGCCTCTGAGAGCTGTGTTTTTCCCGAAAGAGTTACAAATTCACCAAGAAGAAGGACACCAGTTAACATCTACTACTATGCCTGTGTTGGTGGTATTTGGCCAACTTGGGGGACGTTAACTCAGTTAGTTAGAACATAGTGGTGATTAAATATCAAGGTCATGGCTTTGATCCCTATATGGGCCATTCTGTTAAGAGGTGGACTTGATGATCCATGTGGGTCCCTTCCAACTCAGAATACTCTGTGATTCTGTGAGAAATGGTAGTCCCATGTCCAGGGTGTCAGTAAGGTACACTTGGGCTTAGAGGTGGCTGTCTTCACCCACAGTGTCTTGGTCCTGCCACTCAGATGCTTCAGAAAAGGACAGAGTGTTCCTGGTCAGACCCTCCCCATCTCATTCCCGCTCTGCCTGTCCTCCAGAGCTAGTGGGGAAGAATGTTTTCCTCGGTGAAGCCATACGAGAACCAGCGCTACGCCTCCCTGAAGAAGGAGTGTCAGCGGCGGAAGCAGCTCTTTGAGGACCCACTCTTCCCTGCCAATGACGACTCGCTCTTCTACAAGTCAAGGATTCAGGGCATCCAGTGGAAGCGACCAAAAGTAAGTGCATCCATCCCCTTGCCCTTCAACGCTGCTTTCTACCACCTCTGCTCTCAGGCATTCCTAAAAGTGCACCGTGCATCCTTCGCCAAGGCATCAAGCCCCAGTCAACATTTCTCCCCAGCTGGGTTTGTTTGCCCAGACCTGATATTGTGAGCCTCTGGGGTGCCAGAGAGACCTGCTGAACTCAGGTCCAGGCTTTTCTGCCCACAGTGAGGTTGAAGAGCAAGGGAGGCTTCTCAGTGACTCAGTTGCCACATGCATAAACCAGAGAGATAGTTTGCAGCCAGGTTGGTATTGGGTACTCCTGTGAAGGCTGGTGGGTCCAGCAAGACAAAGTGTTATCTCTGAATCACAGAATGATTTGTGTTGAAAGGTATCTTAAAAATCATCTAGTTCAAACCCTCCTGCCATGGGCAGGGATACCTTCCATTAGAATACTCTTGGTGGTCCATTTGGAAAGACAAAAGAAGATAAGCTTTGGGTAGATGAGGTGGTTTGGGGGTCTTTGGGGAAGTGGGTGGTCATACCCATCCTTCCACTCACGTTCAAAACCCACATCCTCTGGAAAAAGCACTCTGCATCTCCTCCATGCTGCTGTATCTGTCATGGAGGCAGGTTGTGGGAGGCTGGGGCTAACATTGCCAGTCCCTTTTCTGCTGTCCTCAGTGCCTGCCCAAAGGATGCACATCAGGACTTAAGGGCACTGTGGGGAATTTGTATGTCCTGGTATGGCATTCTCCTTGGGGCTGACGATGAGACCAGTGCTCTGACTGCCATGAAGTACAAGGAATCACAGGGAGCAACAATAACTGGTTGGGGAGTGGCAGTAGCCCAGCATCTAACACATCTGGGTTTCCTTCCTTGCCTGTGGGGAGAAGCAGCCCTCTCTGCCCAGCCCGTGCTGTTCCACACACAGCTTGGTGGCATTTCAGCATTGTAGGGTTGCCTGAGCTGCCGTCATCATCTTCGCCCCCGCTGACAGCCTGGAAAATCAGCTGGCCTTCAGCAAGACAGAGCTGTATCTGTCTGAGCCAGGGCAGTCTTGGGGGGGTGTGAACAGAAAGGCTTTGTGTGAAGGGAGGGATGGAGCTGAACTGACTCTTTCTATGTGGCCAGAGGGGCTGAGCCCCCCAGCATCCCACTGGGCTCCTTGTGGAAGGAGATCTCACTTCCCTCTGCTCTGCCTTTGGCTCTTCCGCACCAGCTCTGCCTGGTCACAGATTTTGTGGAAAGCCCTGTGTGTGTTTTAGTTTATTCCCTTGTCTGCTGCAGGAGAAAGATGCTCTGTGCACAGCTGCCTTCTGAAGTCAGGGCCCACCATGTTTTGCTCTGACTGTGAGGGGCATGAACATGCCTTCCACATCCCATTTACACAGCAGACAGGTGATGCCTGAGAATTTCTAAATAATTTTCTCTGGGACTAAAAGGTAAGGATGTATTTGTGACATGAATTGGTTTACATTCAGGGACACATACATTAATTCACTCCTATGTGTAATGACAGATGGTTGGATCCAGTTGTAGAGAGTCAAACTTTGCTTGTCTTCTGCTGAGCATCTCAGAGCTTTTCTTTATCTGCTTTTCTGGCTTTCATCTCACTTGTAGCTCTTGGTCTTCAGTCAGGTATCATCCTTTGCTGCCTTGCTCTGTAGAGCATGAGGTCTTTCCAAGAAAGCTTTCTGGACCTTATGTTCTTCACCTGTAAGGTGTCGTGCTCACCTAGTCCAAACCCATCCCTGCTGAAGCACGGAATGAATTCAAGCATCTTGCAACCACCCAGCTCTGCAGTTTCATAGCATCGTAGAACAGTTTGGGTAGGAAAGGACCCTTAAAGTTAAAGCAATCAGCAGAGGATGGTTGAGCAGAGGCTCTTTCTGGCATGGGCTTGCAGTGGGAACAGAGGCTGGAAGTGGGTCCCACATGCCAGCAAGGTCCTGTGTGCATAACTAGCCATGTAGGTGATCCCTGTTTTGCTGCCTCTGCACCAGACAAAGGGAACTTGCCCAGCGATTTTGGCACCAGAAGGCATACATGCTGAGCAGTAGCAGACTCACTGATGATGCTCTTTGGTAGGATTGTTTGATCAGACCTGCCCAGCTGTCTTGACCACAAAATCACCATTAAAAAAAAAAATAAATTGAGTTCACACCTGCTCTGTTTACTGCTGAAGTTTCCCAGAAGCGTCTTTCTCTAAAGCGTTTCTCCAGGTTCTTTCTCTCAGCTTTTCATCTCAGCAAAAGTAACTGAATTTCACAGGAGAACTGCTTTCTGCCAGCCAGACAATGCAAAGTGACATTTTTAGTTGCTGGACCCTATTGTACCTGAATTCATACTGGTTCTCTAAGGCAGAGAGCCCAGAAAAAAGTCCCAGCATCTTCTGCAGGAAAGCAAAAGTAGTACCTCTGGGTATCAGGAATCTTGATATCTCACCAATTTTCTGTCTGCAAGAAAGCTGGGAAGCACCATCAGCTTTTCCAATTTAATGCAGGATTCAGTAGGGTCCAAAATGTCCATGAAGTATAAATCAACTGTTCTGCTTGTGTGCTAAGGGCACAATGCAGTTATTAAACTACACTAAGTCCCTACAGCATCTGCTTTCTATTACAACCAGCAAATCTTCCCTTAGGCAATCACAGTAAATTCTTGTTCAGAAAAAAACAAGCAGTGATACTCCCTGCATTTGGCACACACTGTTTTGGGGATTTCCTGACCCAGAAATGGAGTCTCCAGTCCCAGGGAGACTGTCTGCAGGGAGAGGATGGTGTGTACACACTTCTATCTCTCAAGGCCATGGCCATAGCTTGTTTTGGAGAGTTTCAGCACAAACTGTCTGCTAAAACATAAGAGCTCATCGTGTCTCTGGCTTTGCTGTGAGAAAAGAGTGGGTGGAGAGTGGAAATAAAAGCTGTCAGCTATTAAAAACAACCACTTGCTTTCTTGGAAAAGTTGTCACTTGTGATCTGTGGAAAGAAGTGAGACATAGGTGATAAGTTTTGCCCAGAGAAGTTATGGATGCCCCATCCCTGGAAGTGTTCAAGGCCAGGCTGGATGGGGCTTTGAGAAACCTGGTCTACTGGAAGGTGTCCCTGCCTACAGCAGGGACATTGGAACTAGATGATCTTTAAGATCCTTTCCAACCCAAACCATTCTATGATTTTTCAGGCTTCCATGTGAAAAGTAACTGTAGTGAACTCACTGGGATGCTGGGAATGTGCTTTGGCATAGGCAGGATCTCATTTCCATATACTTACGTGGTACTAGTATGGATCTAAACAGTCCATCCCTTGTGTATGCATCCCTTTCTTCCCAACCATCCTTCCCTCATCCTTTCTGCTCCTCCATGTACTCCCAAAGCCTGAGGCTGCTTTGGTGGAAAAAAAACCAATAAACCAAAAAAACTCCCTATCTCTTCAGTGCTCTTCCTTTTGTTTGAGGTTTTCCTGGGCAGAGGGGAAAAGAAGAGGCTGAGGAACAGCTCTGATCCCTTCCCTGGTCAGGCTGTTTTGCTTCAACTTCTTCCTGCATCCAGCACTGCAGCCTTTCCTGGAATGGGCTCAGCCTTATTCTTTCCAGCGGGGTGTCCTCCCTCCCTCCCTGCTTTCTCTGGCCTCCTGCCCTGCTCTGGATGCCAGATCTTTGCAGAGGGAGCAGCTGTTTGAGCCCTCTAATCAGGTTTTGGCTTTGGTGGTTGTTTGCTGGACGTCTTCGTGATGCAACACAGAGAAGCCAGAAAGCTAATTACTGGGGTGTTTTGGAGGGAAGGAAGCCACAGCATCAGCCTGAGCTGGGAAGGGGGTCCTGAAGAGCCTTGTTTTAGTGAATCCACTTAAAAACAAGAATGGCTTCTGGTTGCTGAGCCAAAACAGATTTTGGAGCTCACTAAGTCAGCATCAGCGGCTCCTTTTGGCAGCAGCACTCAGCTATTGCATTAGAAATGAAACAGAGCTTTTTGGACTAAGCCCAAATCCCAACACCTTGCTTGAAACTCCTTTCCCTCGTGCTCTACCTGCTGCTATGTGAAGGAGAGGGAGATCTGTATTCAGGCAAGTAGTACCACTCCCAGTGGAAATCTCAACCTGATCCTCAAGCTCAGAGTTTTGCCCTCCCTTTTTAGGACAGGAATGCTGGCAGTGCACCATTGGAAGCAGGAAGTTTGGTCTGTACATTGGGTCAGCTGATCTGGGTGTTTGGAAGGTGGGTAATTAGAGAGGGGTGGCATGGATACAAGGAGATGGAGCTGGATGAGATGCACAGTGGTGCCAGAAATAAGGGAGATCTGGAGCACCTGCTGTGTCTGCTGATCCCCTGTGGAAAAAACAGTGATGGTCTAAGGTGTGGAAGAGACTCATCTACCCAGTGGGAAAAGAGTTAATCTCTTCTAATCATCACTGTCCCAAACTCTCTCCTTGGATACAGGATGCTTCCAGTGTTGCCATGAGATTGGTACAGAGTTCAGTTAGGGTCTTTAGTACCCCTGGGCCTTATCCAGGGCTTGCTTTCTCTCTGCATCAAGGGGGGCCGCTTGGTTTAGGTTCAGCCCATCAAGCTACGACCTACTGCTGGGACTGGTCACCAGCCAGGACAAATTTGGGCATCAATGTACACCTGTGGGAAGCAATTGAAGCCTGGTGGGAGGCTTACCTCAGGCACAAGTGTGATGTTGAACCACATGAGCTGCATGCTGTTGTCCTTTAGCTCTTCCTGGGGAGCAAGGTTGAATCTGGAGAAATTTTTTTCCTCTGTGTTCTGGGAGGCGGGTGGGCTGCTGTGTGCTGAGTGTATTCCTGTCCACAGCAGTGTGCTGCAGGACCTTGCAGAAGCACCTTATGGTCATCCCTAAGATGCTGAGTGGTTGTGACATGAGATCCCAAAGACGCTTGGAGGGGACCAGGTGGGAACTCAGCATCAAGCTGTGCCAAGGTGCTGTAAAGAGAAGCTGTGACAAAGCATGAGGGTTTCCAGGCAGGCTGTTGTCACAGTGACTGGGTGGCTCAAGGTGAGGTGTGGTGATGGTTGAACCTGAGCTGAATCTCTGCACTGTGAGTTCAAACCTGGCTGATTGAAACCACCAGAGAAACTCTTGGATGAAGTCTACACCCTCCCATCTTCAGGGGAGGCATTTTGCCCTCCATACCTGTTTCTCAGTATTTTTATCTGTCTCCAATATTTGCTTGCAAGCACCAGATTATCTCTGCAGGAATTAATTGTCAAGGGAAGTTGTCACTGATTAAAGAGCATAAAGGTACATTCTTGCTAAAGGGTAATATTATTTTATCTGGATGAAGGCAATGTCATTTGGAGGGGAAAGCCTTAGAGTCAGCAGAGTTTTGGGGGAGACAGACAGGCCAGGTATTTTGGAGATGGTTGTGGGAAGCAGGAGGACTTAGGGCAGTAGGGCCATGGCATTTTCAGCCCTACTGTGACACTGAGGAGGGATGTTCTCAGTCACAGCCCTGGGGCTTTTTTATGGACAGACAAGAGGAATCTTGTTTTAGAAACCAAGAAAATAGGACTTTTTAATAGCCATTTCCCTGCTGTCCTGGCATGTATCTGTCCTGACTTGTGTACAGGGGCTTTGTTAATTTATAGAATCACAGAATGGTTTGGGTTGGAAGGGATTTTAAATATCCTCTAGTCCCAACCCACACTGCCATGGGCACGGACATCTTCCACTAGACCAGGTTGCTCAGAGCCCCATCTAATCTGGCCTTGAACACTTCAAGGGATGGGGCAGCCACAGCTTCTTAGTGCAGCCTGTTCCAGTGCCTCACCACCCTCACAATAAAGAATTTCTTCCTAATATCTAATCTAAATCTGTCCTAATTCAGCTTAAAACCATTCCCCCTTGTCCTATCATGCAGGATGCATTATGTCCATTGTATCCTCAATTAGATGCTGTTGTGTTTGGAGGAGGTGCTGCAGGAAGGGAGAGTATCTCTTAGCTCTACTTTTCTTTACATTATTAAGCACTTAGCTCTTTTTGCTTGCTGAATGAGGATTATACAATCAATCCCCATGAGGATTTCCTGGAAGGGGAAAGGAGTCAGTGAACTAATTCACTAAAAGCAGGAGCAGCACTTCCCTGCCCTCAAGTTTCTGCATTAAAAGGTCTTTTCCCCAGAGGACAGTACGGGCTGGGAAGCTGGCAAAAACACAATAGTAAAGATAATGGGGAAGACAGAGGATAAGTTCTTGCAGTTCTTTGCTCTGAGAACTCACTTGAAGCTCACCGTGGAGGCAATTAAACTGGCAATGGTCATTGGGTGCAAAAACCTTCTGGTGTCCTATTTGGAGGTTTTCCAGCAGAAAGACTAAAATACTAACCTCTGCACTCCAGGGATGTCTTTGCTCAGCTTTTTGCAGTGCCTTGGCCTGTCTCAGTTTTAGTCCTGCCCAAAAAATGCTTGGGGTTAGCACTGATGCTGGGGCTCCTCTGTGCTGCTGGATTGACTGAGGGATCATCTCCTCTGAATAGACTTTCATCTGTCTGTGGTCCATCAAAGGAGTTGAAATCCTTCCAGACTTTTGCATTTCTCAGCTTAAGAATTTATAAACCACTCGCCTGTTAGTTTATCTGCTGTTTTCAGTAAAACTGGAGCTGATTGCCAGTCTGGTTGCTCCTTGCCAGGAAGGGATTTGGTCATCATTTAATGCAATCTTGGAATTGACCTTGTTTTTACATTTTTAAGCCATTTGTAGGCTCCCCCCCCCATCTCTCAAGATAAACAAGAAATTTTTTGTTATTATTTTTCTTATTTTAAAGGGTCTCTACTCTCATTAGATGTGCTGCTGACCCCTGGCTGCATTCCAACAGGACTTGGTGGATCCTCCCAGGGCCATGGCCCCACAGTGCCAGGCAAACACACTCTCCCCTTAGTTCCAGTGAGGACAGGGGTTGATAAGTTGCCCAACATTGAGTGTGGCTCATTGCAGCCTTTGATAAGAAATTGCCAGCCAGTCTGCTCTGTCCTTGGCATCAGAAGGGCATGGCCTTAAAAGCAAAAGCTACAGTAAACAGAATCTAACACAGATTAGATTCATTGTGTGCTTCTAAGTGCAACTGCATGTCATTGTCAAGAAATTACTGTATTGGTAATGAGGAAGAGCAGAACAATAGCAGAGGGTGTTACAGAAAGGAGCCCATAGGATCCATCCACTGCTTTCTGAGCTCCTTGGGAGGGAATGGTGCAAATCCTCCCAGAATGGGCTCTGGGGTGCTGGAGGGGCACATTCTACAGTCAGAGCTAGTTATCATGGAATCACAGAGTGGTTTGCTTTCAAGATTCCCTTGGTCCAACTTCCCTACCGTGGGCAGAGACACCTTCCACTAGACTCAGTTACTCAATGTTAAGGAAACTTTCCTGTCTGACTATCCAGCAGCCACTCTGTCAGTCACACTTGAAACCCCTGAGCTGGGACTGAAATCCCTTCTTAGCGGGTGGCTCCAATGAGCCAATGGGTGCCCCGCTTGACTCCCTACGTTCACCACACTCACACAGTCAGACCAGGTTTCCTTACTGCCTCCACCGCAGGTTTCCCATAGCAGAGACTATCTCAGACATCTGGATCCTTAAAATAATTTAATCATGTTGCAGTAATAGAATAATGCCTCGAGGTGGGTGCCTCCAAGGAGGTATCCTGAACAAAGGAAACCCTGTGTTTTTATACCCTCACAGTCTAAAGGGTTGAAAGTCTGGAGTCCTTGGCTCCTGCCCTGTCATCTGTCTGGGCCACAGGTCCCCGGGCCCTTTGTTATGCTCAGAGTCAGCTGTTCACCTCTTATCTCCAGCTGGGGCTCCAACTGCCCAGAGCTCAACCTGTACCTTGCACTGCAGCTGCACCCCAAGCTACTGCACTGAATGTATTCCTGGAGACTCAAAGCCCTATCAAACCTGGCCTGGGGATGGGGCATCCACAGCTTCTCTGGGTAACCTGTGCCAGTGCATCACCACCTTTGCAGGAAAGAGCTTCTTTCTAGTATCAAACCTAAACCTGATCTCTTTCATTTTAAAGCCATTCCCCCTTGCCCTGTCACTCCACACCGTTGTCAAAGTCCGTCTCCATCTCTCTTGGATCTTCTCTAGGCACTGGAAGGAGCTCTAAGGTCTCTCCAGAGCCTTCTCTTCTCCAGGCTGAACAACCCCAGCTCTCTCAGTCTGTCTCCATAGCAAAGGTGCTCCAGCCCTCTGATCATCTTTGTGGTCTGGACTTGCTCCATCAAGTCCATGTCCTTATGTTAGCAGCCCCAGAGCTCGACTGACACTCTGGATCAGCCAAGGCTTTTAATCTTGGTGTGAGCTGGGAGTTTCTGCACCACCTGTGAGCTCTAATTTTTGGCCTCTGAGAGAGGATGGGGTTTTGGGGTGATTTGCCTGTGTTAAGGGCAAGCTCAGTCCTGCTGGAGGAAGTGTCTTTTGCCCATGCTCTTGCAAAGACTCCATCAGGCATGGTACTGCCTCTTGCAGAAGGAAAATAAAACATGAAGTGCAGTAAAACTGAGGGCCGAGTCCAGCTTCTGCAAGAAGGGGTTAAAGAAAAAAGCAAATAGAAGGAAGTGCTGGTGGGAGAATGACAGCCAGACTGACCCTGCCTGTGGAGCAGAAATGGAGCCATTTCCTTGGTCTGTCAAATCTGAAGCCAGAAGGAACACTTCACCATGCATTGTCTGATTTCTGTGTAACGAGTTCACAGCACTTCCTTGAATTAACTCCCCATTGAACTAAACTTGACTTGCTTCCTCTAAGCATGATCTAGTTTTGTTTTTCCAGGAGAGGAAAATCCACTGTGGCTATGGATCACTTGCTCTAAAGTCCAGTCCCCACCTTAGGATTTGCAATTTTTTGGGGGGGATTGAATTACTTAGCTTCAACATACACCCCTTGAAACTTTGGGCATACTCTCTTGCTTCTGTATTTCCAATCTCTTTAAATGTATCTTGTTGAAGATGTCCCTGCTCATTTCAGGGTGGTTGGACTAGATGATCTTTAAAAGTCCTTTCCAACTCAATTTTTTTCTGTGATTCTGTTATTCTCTATAGTAACCCTGCAATGCACATGTGGTTGGGGCAGAGGGATACCTACACCTGTAGAGAAACAGGGGCCACCCCTCTCTCCATCACCTTTCCTTCTTGCTTGCTCAGCACAGCCTGGACTCCTGTCCAGTCCAGGAGTATCAATGGGTTGACTGTGGATGAATAAATGCAGCGAACGTCTGTCTTTGCAAACACCCCAGGGCAAGGGCTTGTCCTTCTCTTGCTGCCAAACAACTTGACACCATCTGAATTATTTGTACAGAACATTAAAATTCTCTAAGTCGTCCCTTTTTTAAATAAAATCCCCAACGCAATTTGGCAGTGAGCAGAATGGCATTGTTTCTCCTCTGATATATATAATTTAACAGGGACTGTGCAAATACTGCCCCAAAAGCTCTGCAAAGATTACAAACCTGTTTAAGAGGCAGACTGAAATATGCCGAGCAGGGAAGCATGGTAAGGTGGGATTTCTGTCCTAAGTGAAGGTACTTAACCCAATGCAATCATTTAGACCTGTGTGTGCTCAAACACTGTGTGATGGGGGAATTAATTCCTCGGGATGGTGCTGCCCTGCTCAACTGTACTACCCATGCTCATGGCCGTCTCTCCCCAGCATGCATCCTGTCCCGCTGCCATGTGCAGTTGTAGGGACACAGGGCTCAGCTCCCTGCTCTGCCCCAAGCACCCCTATGGACAAGACAGTCTTGAACTGGGGCACTGGAAGAAGTGGAGGGAAGTGCAAAGCATCCTTGAGAAAGGACAGAACTTTGAGTTGTTGGCACTGCCCTGGCACCCAGCACAGGCACTTGGTAGTTGAGCTCGCCAGGACCAAACCTGCACAGCACAGGGCCAAGCTGTGTGATCTGTTGACCCCTTCACATCCTCATCTGGATGTTTATGTCCTATGAAAACCCACCAACGTGTTCCTTTCAGACTGTTCTTTGTCATAGAAAGTACAGGCAAAACAAGCACCCCAGGATGGTGCTCTCACAGGAGTTTGCCAAGAGTTCTGGCTTCACCCTCTTTTTGGCTCTGGATTCTCAGGTGCCCCAGAGGAGATTGGTGCTTCAGCCACTGTTACCAGGCCCTGGGGGACAGGGAGAAGCCAGCACGACTCCTTGAGGCTGGTGGTGGCTTGCTCGGATTCTCACAAAAGGAAATCAGGTCAGCAAGGGTGAGCTGAAACATCTGTCCCATTTGGGTGATAGAATCATAGAATCATTTAGGTTGGAAAAGTCCTCTAGGATCATCAAGTCCGACCATTAACCTAACACTGCAAGGTCCACGCCTAAGCCATGTCTCCAAGTGCCCCATCTACATGTCTTTTGAATTCTTCCAGGGATGGGGACTCCACCACTTCCCTGGGCACCCTTTGGGGGAAAAAATTTTCATAATAGTCAATCTACACCTCCCCCAGTGCATCCTGAGGCGATTTCCTCTTTTCCTATCACTTGTTACTTGGGAGAAGAGACCAACCCCCATCTGGGTACAACCTCCTTGCAGGTAGTTGTAGAGAGTGGTAAGGTCCTCCTGAGCCTGCTTTTCTCCAGGCTGAACACCCTGAGCTCCCTCAAGCTGCTCCTCATCCGGCCTGTGCTCCAGACCATTCGCCAGCTCTGTTGCCTTTCTCTGGGCACACTCCAGCACCTCAGTGTCTGTGTCCTAGTGAAGGGCCTGAATAGCTGGGGCCAGCGGGAGCTGTGTTGACCAACAAGGCAAGAAACTGCAGCTCGGGGGGTGGTCTGTATGTTCACAGAGAGACAAAACAAGGCATCCCACATCATTAATATTTCTGGGTCTTTGGGAAGAAACCACTGCTCAGCATTCCTCCCAATTCCCCTCCAACAACGAAAAGGGTGAACAAACCACCTTAATGGAGAGTGATCATGGATGGTTCAATATTGATTGTGATCTGCTGCAAATGCTACTGACAGAGTTACAAAGGAATTAATGTCCCTTCTCCCAGTTAACAGAAGATCATGAGTCCACATTTTTAGAGGATGGTTTTCTCATAAAGAGGTTTCTCTGTTTGTAAGGCTACACCCAGTGTACGAATAACTAGAATAGGCGTGGGCTGGAAGGCACTTCTTTAAATGGCTTAAACTCATGATAACCTCATTCTTCATCATCATTGCATAGTCAGGGATTAATTTAGATTGTGGTGGGGTCAAGTCCTGTTCTTAGAGGGAGGTGCTGCTGTGCTCCGAATGTGACACAATCACAAACCGAAGGGTAGTTCCTCATCCTGGGACAGTATGGCTCAAAGGGGTGTGGGAGGTGTCCCCATGGAAAAGTAGTTAGGAGGTTTTGATCTGAGTGGCACAGTGGAGTGTGGAGGTAGTTTTCCTTCGCAGCTTCATTTTCTTTCTTTTCCCATCAATAACTTGACTCTTATGATAATTAAAAACAAACAAACAAAACCAACAAAATAGTCCTGCACAATTAAGATTCCTAAATCCTGTTTTAGAAGATTATCTTTCAGTGAGACACAGGATTTCGGATTCAGGCAGGGTAGTATTCAGCTGCTAAATTATATTGCTTGGAGGCAGATATGGTGCAGCTGAGCTCATGGCCACATAAGCTTGCTCCAGGATTTCACATTAGTTCTATGGTGAACGGGTGGGTTTGGACCATTCCTTCCAAAATACTGGGGTTTCTCACAGCAGGGCTTACTTGAATAGGTTCCTCCCTTTCCACCAGCACATACCCACCAGCATGTCATTCAGGGTGGGGACTGATGGCTCAAAAGTGGTACAACATGGGGAACATCCTCATGGCTCATCCCTGTGGGTCATGGTTGCTCACTTGTACTAACATGACTGAACCTCCAAGTTTGGGGCCCGGTGCATATAGTTTCAAGCCAAAGCAGTTCCTCTGGTTGATGTTAAACCCCACAACTAGAAGCACTGCAGCAACTGAGAGCACAGTAGGCCATGGTGAGAGGACAGGCTTTGGAGCATGGATGTATTTTTAGCCCACGATGCTGCCAAACCAGGGTCGTTCTTCCCCCTGCAAGTCATTAGCACTGTTCAAAAGAGATCTGTAGGAGAGCTCAAGACTGGGATATGATGGAGAGTGGCGGGACTTGGGAGAAGGTGGCCAGCCACACTGTGGTGAATCAAAGAGGTATATCTGTCATAGGGTGTTAAAGTTAAAACAGCCATGGGAGCTTATTTTTTTTCTCCTCCTCTACCTCTCTGGTGTAGCTCACTAAAGCCCATGCCTACATGGCATTTAAGGGAAGGAGATCCACATGGAACCATCTCTGAAAGCTGCATTTGCTCAATGTCCTCTCCACTTCTCAAGTCTGTAGTTGTGTGACTCGTAAGGGTCAGGCTGGCTCAGGGGATGCAACATGAAAAGGAGCCAGGTGACATCATTTCTAAAGGAAGGATGGCTCATGTGGTGACCAGGCTGCACTGGGACTTGAGACCAAGAGGGACTACTTCTGCTTCTGGATGGGGTAACCTTTGGCACATCATCTCAATGCTCTGAGCATCCCACACTCTAGTTTGTCAGTGAGGCATGTGAAGACTTTCCTGCTTTGGCACTGAGATCTGCAGATCTCAGGGCTTTTGGGATTCAGGGAGTAATTTTTTTCTTAGTGGCTCTGCAACCCAACACATAAAAACTACTCAGTGTGGGAAAGGTGGTCGGGGGAGAGCTGTGTCCGGATGTGTGGTGATGCTAAAAGCCAGGCTCTGTTAGCCTCTGCATCAGTCTTGGCTGGGCAGGGACTGAAGAAGTCCTGGCTGAGCAATGGTGAGTGCATTGCTGGAGAGTGTGTATGGGAGGAACAGGAATGGTGGGTCTGGGGTCTCTGCACTTGTGTCAGTTTCCTTCCTATCCCCCTCCATCTGCTCATGGGGAAGTGCAGTGCTCTCTCAGCGCCTTGTGTCTTTCCACTTCTCACTGCTTTATCTGAGACCTCTTCGGTAACCTTTGTACTTTGGATACCCGGAAGATAAAACTGCAGAGGGACCTGTCAACATCCTGCAGATTGACCTTTAGATCTTGTTTGCCACCATTCCTGCTCTTCCTGGTGCCAAAATAAATGGCACGGCATGATGCTGTGGTATACAAGATGAATCAAGTTGTTCGTGGGAGTGTGGTTTTCTGATGCCTTCCTTTACAAGCAAGTCCTGTTTGCTGTGGGTGGAGTGTCCCCCTGTGCACGGCATGGAAGCTGATAACAATACAAATGTGTGTACGCTGAGATACTGTGGGTGGATTAGCATTAGGGATGCCTGACTGAGGCAGTACAAACCCCCACAAACAGTTCTGTAGGGTGTAGATATTCCCAACCAAACCTACCCCTTCACGTGTGTGAAGCTGAGCTACCAAAGATATAATTTTTAGTAGAGTCTGTAGCAACAGGACAAGTGATAATGGTTTTAAGCTGAAAAAGGATGGATTCATAATAGATATAAGGACACCATTTTTTACAGTGAGGGTGGTAAGACACTGTCACAGGTTACCCAGAGACGTTGTGGCTACTGCATCCCTGGAAGTTTTCAAGGCCAGGCTGGATGGGGCTCTGAGGAATCTGGTCTAGTAGAAGGTTCCTTGCCCATGGCAGAGGGGGTCAGAACTAGATGATCTTTAAGGTCCCTTTCAACCCAAGCCCTTCCATGATTCTGTGATTCTATAATAATCTCTCTGAAAACACAGACCTCCTGGTATTTGAGACTCACCCCATTTCCCTTCCCTCTGTCACCCTGGTGCAAATTTTTTTAATTCCTCTTTTTGCAAAATAACATCCCAGTTCAGGTACCTGCAGCAGGGCAGCATGGGGACCTTTGTGTCAGCTGTGTCATCGTTACTCGCCATGCTTGGGTGTCTCTTGCTGTCTTGTCTGTGTGAGTGCATTTAAGACAGGATCCTCTCAGTTCCCCGTTGCCTGGGAGGGAGGAAGCACAGCCATGCTAATAGATTATTTTGCTGATTTTGCAAGTCTGAGTGAAGGCATTGTTCTGAAACAGCCAGGCTCTGCAATGCAATTAGACTAGTCTGCTCCTTGCAAAATCTTGTTAGCAAAAAATGGTCCTGGCATGCAGCAGATGTTGTATCTCCCATGGTTATTCCTCCCTCATAGTTTTTTCTCTCCCCACAGCTGGCTTGATGCGATCCAGATCCCCAGTGAATCTAAATCTCAGAAACCTGAACTGGAAACATTTATGATAAGACAGTCACCAATTATAATGCCAATTAGAGGGTGATTTTGTCCTTACTACTCTGTGTGGAATTGGTCTAGCTGGAGAAGACAAGAAAGATATTTTCTGGTTTAAATGCATTTGCAAGAAAATTTTGTGCATTGGGGAGAGCAAAGGGAAATCCCACGTGCTTTTTGGTGGGAAGCAAAATTACACCAGCAAGTGCAAGATAATTGCACTGATTGGGTCTTTTTTCCCCTTAATGGACTTCAATAACCTGAACCTGGAGGGAATAGACTGGCCTGATCTGAGCTCCCATAAGCCAGACCTCTGCAATCAGCCTCTCATCGACAGGGACCTCAAAGTCCTCTCCCAGCCCTGATTTCCACCTCTGTCCCACATCCCTTGCAGAAGGAAGGATATGAATCATCAGATATTTGGATCACTATTTTGGCCCTCCCTGTGTTGTCAGGCTGTATGTTTCCGTAGAACCATCCCCACAGGCTTTCTCTAAGTTGTATTTTGCTGCCTGGAGCACAGTGGCCATTTCAGCAGGCACTTTTAGGGAGGGCATATCATCTCTGATGGTGCTTAGGAGTAACCATCCCTGGAAACATTCAAAAAACATGTGGATATGGCACTTGGGGGCATAGTCTAGTGGTGAACACGGAAGTGCTGGGTTAATGGTTGAACTTGACGATCTTAGAGGTCTTTTCAACCTAAACGATTCTATTATTCTTGGGATTCTCTAAGACAGGTTCTCCTGGAGGGTAAAGAGACATGAATGACTCTCTTGGCCAAGGCAGAGTTAAGAGCAACACATCAAAGTCATAGCCTCCCTGCAGCCATAGCTTTTTGGCTTTCCCTGCACTGTTCCGTGCTGTTCTCCATCTGCGTCCAGACTGGGAGCAGCCAGGACACAGAATCTGGCTGTAATGAGATGAAGGAATGGAACGGACTCACTGTTTGGTGAAGCCTCAAGTGCAACGAGGCAGTTTGAGCTGGGTCTGTGGTGGCTGATGCTCGAACCCAAAAGGCCCCCAGGGTGTGCGTGGGTGCGCACGTTGGTGTGCCGCCCTCTTCTCTCAGGGTCGTGGTGCTGGGAGGATGATGTGAGGTTTGTTTTTTGGACAAGTGCCCACCTGGGTAAATGTTATTGCTCACCTGGTTTCTGTCTGTTGCATGGGAGGAGGGGAGGAAGCCATGGTCATGACCTTCTCTGATCAGAGCATCTCTGCTTCTCTCCTCCCTTTGCACGTACAAACCCCAGGCCCTGCAATTCCATCGGGCTGCAGAACAAGCTCCTTGGAAAGAAACACTAAATGTTCCAAAGTTTCTCTTGGCTTTTTGACCTAGTTCTCACTGATCTCATCTTCATCACCCACCTCTGCATGTGGGCATGGTGCTCCATGGCTCTGAGCGGGCTTTACATCACACACCAGCACCCCACTGTGCTCCGTGCAATCCAGGGAGAATTGCAGCCTTGCTGAAGCAGTGCCTTGGTCCTTTGCTCTCACCTCAGTACAGGCAGAGCACACAGGGAGTGTCATCCCTGGGGATTGAGGGCCACTCAGTCTAGACCAGGGCCAAAATGTGTGAGTGGAAGCCTAGTAGCTTCAGTGGGGTCTGAAGAATCCAAGTAATTTAATACTGGGAAGCTCCAGTCTAAGGAATATGGCAAACCTTCTCAGGAGGTTTTGCTGGGGAGACTGACCCACAGATGAGACTTACCCTGATGGAATCAGCTCTGCAGCCTTAGAACAAGGAGGCAGTGCTGCCTTCCCCTGTGCAAGGACCAGATATTAAGAAAAGTTTCTTCACTGAAAGGATGGTCAAGCATTGAAATAGGCTGCTCATGGAAGCTGTGGAATCACATACCTAGAAGTGTTCAAAAAAAGTATAGACATGGTGCTCAGAGACATGGTTTAGTGGTAGATTTGGCAGTGCTGGGTTAATGGTTGGATTCCATGATCTTAGGGGTCTTTCCCAAGCTTACTGGCTCTATGAATCTTCACTCTGGAGAAGAGAAGTTGTAAAGTCGCCATTCCTGGAGATACTCAAAGCCTGACTGAACACAGTCCTGGGCAACCTGCTGTACAACCTGCTGTCCTGGGCAACCCTGCTTTGAATAGAGGGAGGTGGACTGGATGATATCCAGATGTTCCTTATAACTGCGTTGATTTGGTGATTCTGTGCTTAGGATCACTGGGAGTCCACTGGGACCAAGCTCGGTCCTAGGTCTTGAGTGTGCTGTGTGGTCCTTCTGCAGGTAAGCGTGGCAGCCCTTCTCTGCCTTTCAGGGTAGACCTTACTGCAGCCTTTCAGCACTTAAAGGGGGCTTATAAGAAAGATGAGGACAAACTTTTTATCAGTGTCTGTTGCAAAAGGACAAGGAGCAATGGTTTTAAACTGAAGGAGAGTTGATTTAGACTAAATATAAGGAAGAAGGTTTTCACAGTGAGAGTAGCAAAACAGTGGTACTAGTTGCCCAGAGAGGTGGTCAGTAGCCCATCCCAAAGAAACATTCAAGGTCAAGTTGGATAGGGCTCTGAGCAACCTGATCCAGTTGATGTTCCCACTCATTGCAGGGGGTTGGACTAGATGGCCTTTTAAAGGTCCCTTCCAACCCAAACTGTTCAATGTTTCTTATGCTTTCATGTTCTTGCCTGTCTGTGTAATACCAAGTGACTCCTTTATTGTAATCTGCAGATTCACCCAGGGGCAGAAGAGGCAGGTGCATTCCTCAAATGAGGCAAACATGGTTCCTCTGCACCCCAGAGCAGGTCAGCAAAGAGCTGACCTTGCACACATCCCCATCACTAACAGGCAGGACAGACACATTCCCAGCTGCTGGGTGCTTCCCCGGTGGTATGAAACAGAAGCTAAACCCCACTGCTTCTGTTCCACCCCTGTCTGCGCTCAGTGATGCCGAGAAGCTCAGGTGGTTCCTGCCTTTGATGGTGGCAGCTTGTCTCCCCCTAGCGCTTATCCCAACCTCCTGCAATGACAACATTAGGGGATTAGACCTCTCCCTTGGGTTTGACCCTGCTCAGTTTGTTTCTGGATGGACCTTGGGTGATTTTTGAGGTGTACAGTGCTGGCTGAGCTAGGTGAGAATAGCCAGAGGTGCTTATGATTCCTCTTCCTCCCTGTGATGGGGCCCTGGGCAACCTGATCTAGTGGAAGGTGTCTCTGCCCACAGTAGAGGGACTGGAACTAGATGATCTTTAAGATTCCTTCCAACCCAAACCATTCTATGATTCTATGGGCAGAGGCAATAAAAGACCTCACATACAAAGTCTGTGGGGGAACATACTTTTCTGGGTGCAACCAGCCTAAAAAACTGGGAGATATGGGGGAAGAAAGATAATCTGCTTTTCCTTTTTCCTCTTCAAATTAAACACAGTAACAGAGGGGAAAAGATTCTTTCAGCTCTTTGTCTGTCCCATCTGCTCTCAGCCTCCAGCTGGACATGACCTTCCAAGCAGGACTGATCAGGAGAAAATATATTTTAAAAAAAGAGTAGTGTGTCACCTGAAGCTTGCTTAACACCCTCTGTTATTTAAGTGCTTTCTTGGCCAGGCTCTAAGAGGCAGTGCGAAGCAGGGAGGGCAGCCTGGCAGGAGCTGGGCAGAGGAAAGCTGATGTGCTTAGTACCTGAGTGCTTGGAGGCATGAGCTCACCTCCTAGCTGCCTCCTACCCAAGTTTTTCCATTCATGGTGCATGTGCACAATCCACCATCCTGGTTTTGGTGGCAGAATGAGCATTTTATCCTCCTGGCCCAGCTGCAAAGCTTTTGGCACCAAATTTTTTTCATCTGCTGTGCTAGGATCTGGAAGGACAGACCTCCTGGGTAAGGACACTAGTCTTTTTGCAGCCATGGCTGAGACCTCAATCTGAGTTGAGCTTTCCTAGGGGAACTGTCTGATTTAGGCACTGCAATTCATCATTAAATGCCTGTCTCCGCCCTGTTCCTGCAGGGTTTTATTTTTGGATGGATCCACAGGTTTCAGTATTGGAGGCAGTGTTTTTGGGTCATGCTCTCATGCTCTGCACAGCAAAATAAGAGAGGGAGAAGCTTATAAAGCAGTCACGGAGTAGAGAGATCTGAAAGAGGTGACTTAGAAGAGGGGATGTGGCATAGGGCTGAAATGGAGTGAAAGTGTCCCATTATCACCAGGGATAATTAAAGCTGTGCTGATACTGATACAGAATGGGAAGTAGGTCTGATGTCCCTTGAGCAGTGATACTGCCCATGTCCTGGTGACAGCAGAAGGCAGATTAGTGTCCTTCTACCACCAGCATGATGAACAAAGCCAGTAGAAATCTGCAGGTCATGTTTACGTAGAGTCTGAGGAAGAGAGGGGGTGATTTTCCTTTGACAAGAAACCCTGCTCCTGATTCCCCTGTCTGCTCACTTAGCTAGTGTGTCTGTTTTTCTTCTGTCCTACAGGAAATATGCAATGATCCACATCTCTTTGTGGACGGGATCAGCTCCCATGACTTACACCAGGGCCAGGTTGGGAACTGCTGGTTCGTGGCTGCCTGCTCCTCCCTGGCATCTCGGGAGTCTCTGTGGCAGAAGGTAAGTGTTCTTTCACGTATGGGATCCAATGGGAATGTATTGTGGGCCAGAAAACCACCAAGGAGCTGCACCAGAGTGAGGGGCTGCAGACCTGGGGAGCAACCAGGGAGGTATTGGAGGAAAGAGATGTTCAGTGCCACATCCTTGGAAGGTCTGTGCTCATCTCCACCATGTCCTCAGCTACAGAAGATGTCAGCCCTGTTAAAGCCAAGGCAAGGGGACTTCACACTCTGGTACAGGTGTGCTTCATTGTAGGGCAAGAAACCAGGAAGTCCCAAGCACCTTTTCCTAGATTTTACTGCAAAAGGCAGCCAGTGTGTGCAGACAGCACCACCTGCTTCACCCACAGCCTCCTACTGCCACAGATCTGAGAGAGTTCCTTCCACCCCACACCTTTGCATCTGCTCTGTGTGCTGTGGTACTTCCAGTCTCTGCTTCCTGTGATGATCATGGATTCCAGGCTCAGGAATTTCTTGCAGCATCCCCATTTTCTGTTAAAGTCTAGGTTTTTCTTCATGCAGGAACAGGATAGCTGTTTTGGCTTCTGGATAACCCATAAGGCTTCCTCACATGGTGGCTGTGGTGATTGTGGTGACTGTTGGGGCTGTCATTAGAGGGGTGGTGCGCAGGGTTGTTTAGCTTGTTCCTTGGCATCGACATCTCCCAAGGGTGACCAGGCAAGTTGTCCTCCCTCCTCACCATTCACTTCCAGCTCTACCCTGGGAAATGCCAGCCATACAGTTGTGGGGTCCCTTTGGACATCTCATTATTTTAGTTTGCCAATGGCATTGCTTTTCCTCCCAGGGCAGTTTGGCTGCGGGTGTTTGTGACTTCTCATTTTCCATGTCCTTAACTCTCAGAGGCTCTTTTTTACCTGTCTCCTCTTTTCTTTCATAAAAGTTTGTTTTATAGAATCATAGAATTATATGGATTGGAAGAGACCTTAATAACCATTTAGTTCCAACCTCCCTGCTGTAGGCAGGGACACCTTCCATTAGATCAGGTTGCTCAAAGTCCTGTCCAACCTGGCTTTGAACACTTCCCAGGGATGGAGCATTCACAATTTCTCTGGGCAACCTGGGTCTCACCACCCTCACAGTAAAGAATTTCTTACTAAATGGAGATCTTGGAGACAGAAATAATGGGCCCCTTGGTCCTTGATATGGTTGCACATGCAATTGTGATTCTGTTCCTGAACATCAAAATGTCTTCATTCATGGCCTTGCTCTCTCCATGTCCCTGTTTCCTATTATGTCTGTGTGGTGTGAGTCACTGAGTAGCAATGGGGTACTGGAATTTAATTTAGAGCTGTTTTCTAAATTCCTGCATCCTAGCTGACCCTACATGTCTTTAGGTGTGATCTGGCTCCATGACACCCTTTCTTTGAACCTTCAGAGGTGTCTAGCTCTTATGAAAAGAAATTAAGACCTTAAAATGAGGGGATTTAAATAATTTCCAGCAGCACTTTGTCCTAAAGGTTTGTCTGGATCTTTACCTGTGTTCCCACAGGTTGCATTGGTACTGCTCAACAAACAAAGGACAGGGGCCAGGCTTTGAAGCCAAGTGCTTCAGACACCCCTGCATTTCCATCACCCAATCTGGTCTTCTTCCCCCTTAGTGGCTTCCAGAGTGCCAGGCAGTCTTGGCTGGGGCACCACAAGCAGATGGCTCTGAGGACACTGACCTCCTGAAGTCCGTTTTGTGTAGGTCTTTTACAACCTGTGGTTAGTTATTGTTTCTCCCTGAAGGCTGATCTTGCACGTCATCAAGACCAAGAAGGAACATCACATGGTGCCTGGAAGCTGAACCCCCACTGCAGTGTGTTCATCACCATGTACAAGGTTATTGCTTCCTCTGCTGCTACCACATATGGGGGTAAAAGACACAGATCCGTCCAAGCAAGATCCATATGACATTGTTACATGTAGCTCAGCTCAATAAGGTCTCCAGAGTTAACTGAAGGCGTTTTTAACTTTTAAAACCCAAGGATCAACAGCTTTTGCTAAGGGTGTTTTAACAAGCGAGTAAACAAGTGAGGCAAGAGCTCAGAGAACAACCAGAAGGGTCATTTGTCCTTTCAGATGGGGCTGTGTAGCTCTTAGTTTTCTGGACTCTATCCTCAAGGTCTTCAGGAGTAACAGCAGAATGGTGATTGAAGGACAATTCCTAGGAAAATGACCCACCTTGGGTCCCTGTTGTCTGTGGCTTGTCTGGCCAAGGCCAGCTTCTGGTAGTCTTTTTTGGGACTTCTTCTTGAAGTCAAAGTGATTGTCCCTGGAGTGATAGTGGGTGTTCATGAGTCAAGTGTGACAGTTCAAATACTGGCACAGCCTTTTGTAAAAATATCATAGAAAAAACTGTTTCATGGAGTTCATTTAACCCTGTTTGAGTTCCCAAATTGCCCTGCAAATAAGTCATGTTGCAGAAGCCAACCTGAATCACAGATAGGACAGAGAGAACCCAAATGACTTTGACTCTACAACATGTCTAAAGCTTTGTGCTGAAACCCTGTGCTCTCCAAGTCCAAAGCAGCCACTATACCCCAAAGATACCACAGCATGCTTGCAGGAGTCATGTCTTTTCTGTGGCACACCCAAAACCTGTCTGTGGTTTATTCATTGATGGAGACACTTAGCAGAGGGGAACTTGGCTTGGCATGACATCTCTCTTCAGGATGCACAGCCTCCTGGAGCTACCTAGCACCCTGCAAAGAGAAATGCATTCACCACTATCCCCCTGTATCCCATCCACCAGCACAGTACTGTGCTCTGGATTTCCCAGAATCACAGAAAGGTTGTCTGTGGGAAGTCCAACCGCCCTGCTAAAGCAGGTTCACCCAGAGCAGGTTGCACAGGATGGTGTCCAGGCATGCCCAGCAATTGCTGAGGAATGTGTGGTTCCAGGTTGAGCATGATGGTCTTGCTGGTACTCAGGTGGGTTCAGAGCATCAGAGCTTGGAAACAGGTTGTTTGGGTTGTTTGTATCTTGGACGCACTTCTCTACCTGGCCCACAGAGACAAGCATTAAGACACAGACTGTGCCTGAGTTCCCCTTTCCTGGGCACACAAAGGGGAAACCCACTTGTGAGCACCCTCTCCAACTTTGTGCCAGGCCAGGCAGGCAGAACAACACTGGGGTGCTGCTGCCTACCTGCTGCTGCAGGAGCAGTGCGGAGCCTGACTCCTGCCAGCTGTACCATCCAGAAAAGAACACAAGGGTCATGTTAGTTTGCTACTCATTTGATAGTCAATTTGTCCCTCAGGACCCTTGTGTCCTTTTCTGGATGGCACAGCCTCGTGCAAGCCACCAAAATGGTCTAGAGGGAAGTGGATTTGTGCATCCAGGAGGAGGGAAGATGAAGGGGGGGCTTATTGCCAAGTGTAGCTACTTAATCATAGGATCATAGAAAGGCTTGGCTTGGAACGGACCTTCAATATCATCTAGTTCCAACCCGCCTGCCATGGGCAGTGACACCCTCCACTAGACCAGGTTGCTCAGAGCCCCATCCAGCCTGGATAGGAGAGTGTGGACAAGGTGGAGCCAAACTCTGGCTGGGGATGCACAGTCAGGGGACAAAAGACAACAGCACAAGCTGCAGCTTATCTTCAGCATGAGCATGGTCTGGAATTCTGGATTCTGGAAGAGAGGCCCTGAGAGGCTGTGGCAACTCTGTCCATGGAGATACTCAAAGAGGGACTGGACAAAGCCCCAAGCGACTTACCTGAAGAAAGTCCTGTTTTGAGCTGCAGGTTGGACCAGACCCCTCCACAGTCTCTTCCAACCTGAATTATACCATGAACCTATGCTCAGAGAAAGCTACTGCCACCCAGACCTGTCAAGGTGGCATCCCTGGCTGCACACCTTTGTTTTGGGATAAGGAGCCATGGTTGTCAGGGAGGTTGCCAGGGAGGCTGACATCAGACATCCATTCCCTATAGATTATGCAGCACAGCACAGCAGCACCATCAGTTAGAATCTGCAAACAAGTCAGAAGGGCACCCAGAGGAAGAACCGGAGGGTATTTTGCGTCACTGGCCCAGGTTGCCTGGCACTGCTGAGACCGTGGAGAGGAGGCACCAGCTCCAGGAGCTTGTCAGATTTTTCCGCCTGTGTGTCCTGTTTGAGAACCACACATTACTGAGAACGTAGCAGAGGAGTAGCCAAGGTGATGGCAGCTGAGGCAATGATGATTGAGCTGCCCTTCATCTGCGATGAACAGCTCACCCGGCGCATGAGGCTACGATTCCAGAGCCTGCAACAAAAAAACATGAGGCCCCAGGATGGTGAGAAGCTGCTGCGTCCCAATGAACACATCTACCGAGTGGATTTCATCCAGCAGCACAAATTGCGCTTCCTCCGCTGGGACATCCAGCTGGAGAGACCTGGAAAGGTCACAGTGACCGGCACCTCCCAACACTGGACTCCTGATCTCACCCACCTTATGAACCGGCAGCTGCTGGAGCCAGTAGGAATCTTCTGGAAGAAGCCAGGGGCCAAGGAGGTAGAGTGCAATGGGGCAGATGCCCAGGAATTTGGGGAACGAATAGCAGAATTAGCCCAGATCCGCAAAGTGATGTATTTCCTCCTCACCTTCACCGATGATCTCGAACCAGCTCAGCTGAAGGGCTCCATTGTTTTTAAAGCCTGATACTCTCTTGTTCGGCCTCGCTCCAGCTGTGCTTCAGTCTTAATTTTTCTTCTCTCAGCTCAATTCTTGCTTCAGTTTTCACATGGGTTTGGTTTTTTGTTGCTTTTTTTTTTTAATAAGGAATGGCTTTGTGATAAAGTGGAGAACAGCTCAGTGCTTCTGGAGCGCTTCAGCCCAGAAATGTTCCAAACATGCTGTCCTCTGTCTGAATGATGGGGAGGAGAGGGCCATGAGCTTGCTGCAACATTGCCTGGAGTATAAGACTGTGTGCTTTTGATCATCAGGGATTCACCAGGTCTGACTGGTGCAGGTTTTTTGCTGGCTTGGAAATATGAGGCTGCCCTAAGCCCTCAAAACGTGGCAGCTGTGTAACCAAAAACCTGGTGGAAAAATAAATATTTGCCATACTAGAAACAGGAGAGACCCCTGGAGAGAGCCCTACCTTCCAGTTTCCATCCTAGCCATTAAAAATGGAAGGCTTGTTTGCAATGGATTGCTACTCCTAGTAAGGATTCTGAGTGCTTTCAGGCTGCAGTGACTCCTGCTGCGACTGTGGCTGCTTGGTGTCTCCAAAGACCAGTCCTATGGAGAATCCACCTTGCTGTGAAGCTGAAATACATTTAGACACGCCGTATTCTGCAAATTGCAAACCTACTGGACAAACTGGGAGGTTGGACCAGCCCTTTCCTGACCATCACCACCATTTCTTGCTGGGGGTCACTGCGGGGAGGGATTCTCCAGCACACCTTGTGCTGCCTGGAGTTTGTTGATACCAAGATGAGTTGGAGCAGGTGTGTGTGTGTGTGTGTGTGTGTGCAGAGTCTCAGGTCTGAGCCAGCAGTGAGCAAAACCAATTTGCACATTGTACTGTCCTTAAATATGAATATATTTACTCTGAAGTGTCTATAGAGAGCCATGAGGTTGCAGAGCACTTTGCAAACCACAGAGCAGGAATCTGCTGTTGCTGTCCCTGAAAAGCAGTGTCTCCTACCCTCTACAACACAGGGAATGGTCTGTGGGTGGCTATGTGTGAGAGCAGAGGGTAGTGGTGCCTTTATAAGTATTGGGGCAGGAGAGCGTTTTGTGCCTGGCTTGTCCCATGACTGTGAATAAACTACCGACTTTGGACATTTCCTCCATCAAAAAGTGGAAGGTACTTCAATGAAGCTTCTTGAGACACACAGATAGAAAAGTCCCTTGAAAGAGTTAAATATTATTACAATTGGTCCTTTGCTCAGATTGCACTCAACTGTGGGTGAGTGCTCCTCAAAGTTTGGCCTGAGATTTTCCCAAGATAACTAAGGAGGGAACAGTGATGGGAAGGCCAGAACAAGGGGACTTTGTACCTGTGGCTTGCTGACTTGTGCAGACCAGCCCCAAAAGAGTCCAACCTCTTCTTCAAAGCCTCCAGAGATGCAACTCCATGCCCTCCCCAGCCCAACAATAGTGTACAACATGATATGCACAAGCTATGCCAAGCAGAGAGGAGAAGGAAAGCAGGAGGATCGGATACTGGCTGGAGAGATGGTGGGAGCTTGGAGTCTTGCCCACAACCAAAGCTCAGCAACCACTCAGATCATACAGCCATGCCATGGACATTGCTGTAGAAGCTGATATCTTTGTTTAGACCCCAAGAAATGATGGACTCAATGAGTAGAGAGAAAAGTAGATGCATCCCTGCTTGGCCACAGCATGGACCCACTGTTGGCCAACCCCACTTCTAGGGTCCTGGCAGACTTTCCCATAGGAGGACCTCTCCTTGTGCATCCCAGAGCAGAGCTCCTGGCTACAAACCACTTTTGACCAAATAACAGGAGCCACTGGCAACATCCAAAGGGATTTTTGCATGCCAGGTCTGACAATATGCCATTGTTACATTGCTGGGGTAGAGTTCTTGCTGCAGATACCTCGCTGGGTATTGATGTACCACGGTAAATAAAAGCTTAGCCAATGAGTTTCCTCTTAAGGATTGAGGCCGTGTGTGTCTTCTTCATGCTCTTTTTGGAAGCTGCCCTAATCCTGCATGCAATAAAGCAACACCCACCAAATTTTACTCCCTGTTGGTATTTTTGAGCCTCTTTTTTATCTCCTATTAAACGTAAAATGAACATTTACATTCTTCTCTCTTTGTGTGAAAGGCTTCATGGAGTGTTGAACAGTTTTGTGTGGTTAGTGGAGGAGTTTGAAGCTGAGCAGAGAGGAGGAAATGATTCATAGGTGGATCCTGCTTTCTTTTAGAGCTGGGGTGGGAGGTGGGGGAGGCAGTGTGATCTCTGCTGTAGGGAAGATGAGCCTCTTTTTACTAGTCACTGAAACTTTCCCTGTACAGTATAAGCATCCCATAAAGGCTTTCAGAAACACTGCCCTGTCCCATCTCCTAGGCGAATTTCATCCCAGTTTGTACGATGGTTCAGCAGATTGGTACAGCTGGGTGCCTCCCTCCTCATCCTGAGCTGGCAAGTTCCCAGCAGAAGGCTTGGAGCATTTGGCATCTACCAATTCCTCCTTCTAATCAGAACATTTTTTCAGGGTCACAAGTACCTTTTCTCTTAATTAGCCATTCTTAAGAAAATTGAGAAAAGCCCTAAATCAGCTTTGGGAAATGAGCCCGGTGTTTCTGAGCTCCCAATTTACCCGTCTCTGAGCCCTTTCACTGCAAATTTGTCCCACTAAAGGGTGTTGAAACTCCAGATTTTGGGAGCACCTGAGCAAAAAGCAGCACAGTTGGGTGAATGAGGAGACATGGTCTCCACTACCTCAGTGTCACACAAACAAGTTGAATCCAGGACTCAATGCGATCCTGGGATGAGTGGTCCACAGCACGCTCTCCAAGCATGGAGCATCTCTGGAGACCATACTCCTCTCATTTCCTCTTGGGTCAGCGCAGAAACATGACCAGTCCTTACTCCTGCATCCTGCTCTGGATGAAAGCTGACATCTTTTGCTGCCTTCAGTGGTGGAAGGTGTTCTCAGCACCATCCCCAGGTGAAGGGATGGAGGAAGATGGTGAGGACCACTGTCTCCTGCCACCACTGACAGCAGCAGCAAGTCTCAGAACCAGCCAGCTGGAAGCTATTGCTACCCACTCTGGCTGACAAGCTGCTTCTAATCAATGCTGTGATCATTTCTAAGCCCACATTAATAGCAAGTTGATTAGCATGATGGTCCTCTATGACTATTCATTAGGATCAGCTCCAGTCAGGAGGGAATTGATGGGCATTGATGGAGGACTGTCTGATCTTTCCTGGCACTCTCCAAGAAGGATCCTGGGACATTGCTTTTAGCAGTCCTGGAAAACACCAAACCCTCCAAAAGTGGCTTTTTTTCATGGCTTTGTCTGCTATGCTTCTATTGATCCAGACAACTCACAGTGCCAGTGAGCTTGCAGGGCTCACTGATGGCATGATTAATATTTCAATGTAGGAGCAATTAGAGGTCTGGTCTGGGTTGTTGCTGGTAACTAAGATGTCAGGGTGCTCTTCAGAGAGAATGCTCTCTGCACAATTACTGCTTTGTGACGGCAGACAGAACAAAAAGCAGAAGGCTCTGGCAGCTGGACAAGGGCCAAAGCACAGTACAGGTGGTCTCACCATGTCCCTAGACTTCCTGAAGAGCCTCTTTCTATGCAATGTAGCTGTGTCCTCTCCTATCCCACCCCAACACTCACAGCTGTCTCTACAGAACAGTGATTATTTGGTGTACTGGAACATAATACATGCTCCCATGAGCACCTTGGGGCTTTTTCTCGCTGAGGTCATGATGCTTTGGGAGCAAGTAAGTAAAGAAGCAAAGGTGTGGACAGTCAGTCACATTACTGCAGCTGAATCAGTCAGTACTTGTCAACTATCAACTACATTAACTATGTGCGGCCTCACAGCCTGCCCTAGCCATGGAGTAAAACCACATTGCCTTCACCCTCAACAAAAGCTAAGCTGCAGTGGCGTAGTTTCTTGCTGTGGGCCTCTGTGTCCTGGTTCTAAGTAAAATGCAGATCCTCCCACATGTAGCATCTGTGCCTGGCTGTGCTCATTTCTGTCCCAGCTGTTGGGCGAATTTTCCATTCAAAGAAAAGCTGGTGGTGCCTGCAGCCATGAATGGACTTTGACAGTTACCCTTCTCATGTGCCTGTCCCACTGGCTAACCTGTGCACCCTCAGCCCCTCAGCTGCTACAGGGTTTCTTTCAACCCAGGCCTTCTTTTCCTTCTTTCAACAAGTCACCTTGCCATGCTTGTTTGGATGAGCATGGTAGGTCTTGACAGGGAAGAATGGAGACCATAAGGGAGTGGGGATCTTGCTTTTCCCAGTTTTATTTAACAGAGTAGATGCATTCAGTGTCTGCTGCCTGTTCATTGGCATCAGATAGATGAATACAACACTTGCTCTTGTGCCAGTCAAGTCACACCAGAATCAAGTAGGGGAATCAAAGAAGGTGTGCTCTCATAGTGGTACCCTACTGACACAAATAGGAACAAAAGTAATCATCCCTGCTCAGACTAAGGATGCTTCTGCTCCAATAGCCTGTCTACAGAAGTAGATGGCAGCTGATGCCCAGGGTAGTGTTATAAGAAAGAGGACGAGGATCTTTAACTCCATCTTCCAAGGGACTCCAAATTCCAAGGAGTCTAAGCTATGCCAGTACACATTCATCTGGTCTGCATTGGAGGAACCAGGTCCAAAATCTGGTCCTAGCAGGCTGAAAGCAAATCCATTCCTCTCATATTCTTCCTTGTCTTTAATATTAATCTGCATTAGTTCAAGAATGAGAGTTATTCCCAGAAAAAAGTGAATAATTAAGGTGCATGTGCCTCCTCTCTCACAGGTCATCCCAGACTGGAAGGAGCAGGAGTGGAACCCTGAGAAACCTGAGAGCTATGTGGGGATCTTCCACTTCCAGTTCTGGCGTTTTGGTCAGTGGCTGGATGTGGTGATTGATGACCGCCTGCCCACACTCCACAATCAGCTCATCTACTGCCACTCCAACTCCAGGAACGAATTCTGGTGTGCCTTGGTGGAGAAAGCTTATGCCAAGTAGGTACTGAGGCAGTTGCAGGACAAACTGGGACATGAGCACTCTGTTTTTCCTCTCTATTCATTCATCAGTTTGTTTGCAGCAGTGGAAACAACAGCTTTCCTGGGGAGTAGTAGTATGTATCTCAAACAGACAAAAACTAAGAAAAAAGGCACCTTCTCTAGCCTTAATGTATCCTCAAAGCAAAATATCCTTTAATGTTTCTTTAAGCAACACCTGTCCTAGAGATTTCAGGTTTCTTTTACTTTGGTCCTATGACAGCAAGAGTGCTGCAAGGAACACAGGTCCTATTTTTTCACCCTGCTGGCTGTCCTCACCCACTTAAAGTTTTATTACAAATCTCCATTCGCCAGGCTTCCCCAAGAATTGTCTCAGACCCCTTAAAATGTCAAGCCAAAGTTGTTGTGCCATCCCTGTCACCCTCTTTCAGGTTGTCAGGCTGTTATGAGGCCCTGGATGGAGGCAACACAGCTGATGCCCTGGTAGATTTTACTGGTGGTGTCTCTGAACCTATTGACCTGACTGAAGGGGACTACATCACTGATGAAGCCAAGCGAAACCTCCTCTTTGAGCGCGTGTTGAAGGTGCACAACCGGGGAGGCCTCATCAGCTGCTCCATTAAAGTAAGCAAGGTTACCAGCATGGTCACGATCCCATGGGAATAGGTATTTTAGGATGCAGTTACCTTACATGATTGTAAACTTCTAAATTGGATGAAATAAATTGTGGCCAAGGGTTCCGACTTCTTGTGGACAGCAAAAGTGGTGAATCCTGGATGCCAGCCCTCTTTATTCCTCATTTCTGTGTCCAAGAGCCCAGATTCATCCCACCACCTTTTAAACATTAGGAAGGGATTCACTCCAGAGAAAGGTGTTTTGGTGTCTGCATGCAGAAATCTCTACAAATACTGGGTGCCAGACCTCCTAGTATATACAGTAGAATGAGCTTTATTTGTTGTCATTATGGGAGCTCAGAGCCCTCATGGAACAGATGAAGAACAGAAGGGATCTACCACATAAAATGGCATCTGAGACATCTGCCAACTGGCTCTCTCCCTGACCATTGATGCTCTTCTTTTTGGCATGAAGAAACCTGTGGGGAAATCTGAGCCCCTTTCTTTCCCAGTCCATGCAAAAGCAGTCACATCACTCTGATCTGAGCACTGTCTGTGTCCCCTGCCCAGGCCACGTCAGCAGCTGACATGGAGGCTCGCCTGGCCTGTGGCCTGGTGAAGGGCCACGCGTACGCGGTGACGGACGTGCGGAAGGTCCGCCTGGGCCACGGCCTTCTGTCCTTCTTCAAGTCAGAGAAGCTGGACATGATCCGCATGCGCAACCCGTGGGGCGAGCGGGAGTGGAACGGCCCTTGGAGTGACACGTGAGTTGGCATGGACAGCTTGTTTTGGTGGGAAAGGCTGGGTTGGAGCAAGCCTTGAGACATGAGACAATCTGACTACATCCACACCCATAAGTTAACATTGTGTGGGCAGCTCTGGGATGCTGCTTCCACCTATGTCCTAAAGCTGCTATTTCATTTGGGGTAGAGGTGTCTGAGCTTGGCAGACCTTCCCATTAAGGCTCTGGTGGATGTTGTGGTGAAGTTGCCAGCATGTTTAGATTAGGTATTAGGAAGAAATTTTTTACTGTGAGGTGGTGAGGCGCTGGTACAGGTTGCCCTGAGAAGCTGTGGATGTCCCAGTCCTGGAAGCATTCAAGGTGAAGTTGGATGGGGCTTTGAGCAACCTGGTCTAGTGGGAGGTGTCCCCACACATGGCAGAGGGGTTGGAATGAGCTGATATTTAAGGTCCTTTCCAACCAAAACCATTCTGTGATTCTATGATTCTATGTTCACACTAATGAAGCTTATTTATAGCTCACTTTTCCACTCCCAGTCTTGTTCCAGCAAAATTAGCACCCAACAGAATCAATCTCTGCCACCACTGATTGTTGTGATGTCTGTGGATGAGATGAGATGATGAACCAAGGGCCAGTGTAACCAGAGCCTTTGGCCAAAGTCAATTTTGTTATCTTCACTGATAGGGCTTTGATTTTACTGGCCAAATAAAATCTTGCCAGGCTGCATTCAACTCCACTGGTCAGGACAGAAGTTGAAGTTCCCAGCCATGCTGGACTTCCCTGGTGTTTGGAAGATGATCTGATCAGAACAGCATGGGAACTGAGCTGGAGCTTTATACAGTCCTTGTGCCTCTTGAATTCTTGTGTCCCCTTGCCTCTGAGTAATGATCCTGTTCTGTTCCCACAGCTCTGAGGAGTGGCAGAAAGTGAGTAAAAGTGAGAGAGAGAAGATGGGGATGACAGTGGAAGATGATGGAGAGTTCTGGTGAGTCCCTTCTGTCACCACGGGCCATGCCCACAGCATCCTCTAACCCCATGGAGCATGTGCATCATTTCCACGTATACAGCAATCCAGGGAAAACAGCCTTCCAAGCCCCCTCTTTGAGTCCATGAGGGGTTATCTTTGGATGGCCATGATCCTAGGATTGCAAGCTGCTCTGTACCATTCTGGAGCCAAACCATTTCACCAGGATAGTGAGAACCTGGTGTAAGAGGGCTGAACTTAACAGCCTCACTGGGTACGTTTCAGTACATGTGCCCTTGTGTGGAGAAAGGGGCACTATGCTGCTTCTCCTACTCCAAAACACATAGCTCTGTTGTTTAAAATGAAGAAGTACTTACTGCATGTATAGATAAAGGTATCACCATCTCTTTTGGGGATATTTGATGAATAACTTTTGATATTCATCAGCCATCAGAGACAACCCTCAGTCTCTAACAGGTGATCAAGAAAACTCCTTCAGTGTACTTTTCCAGGGAATGAAGCAGTATAATCCAGCTCTGCCCTTTCCTGACTTAGGATGACCTTCGAAGATTTCTGCAAATACTTCACGGACATCATCAAGTGCCGTCTGATCAATACATCCTACCTGAGCATCCACAAGACCTGGGAAGAGGCAGTGCTACATGGGGCGTGGACCAGAAGCAATGACCCCTTGAAAAACCGCTCTGGAGGCTGCATCAACCACAAGGACACCTTTTTGCAGAACCCTCAGGTGAGTATGGAGCAGAGGCCTTCTGGGCCCTTCACATGTGCTTCCAAATGTGTAAATCTCCTACAGGGACCTAGAAGACCAAAATGGCTACCAGACCTCTAATAGGTTAATTGTGTTTATTACCATTCTCTGGCTAAGCCTCCTGGCACAGCATGACCACCATCCAGGCCAACTGCATTAACCTTGTCCCTCTTATCAGGGAGACTGCATCCAAGTGCCTGGTGTAGACCATCTTGGCACAAGCAAATAGCAAACTGTGCCATAGGGTAGCAGTGTTGGCTGGTTCCAGTCAAACAAGGCCAGGACTCATTTCCAACAATTTGGATATCTGAATGATGAAATGCCAGTTCTGTTCCCCAAACTTTGGCACTGTTAAATTTACCAGGACAGGTGTAGTCTATAGGGCCATTTCCTTCCAGCTTGAAGTTCACCTCCTGGAACAAACTCTTCTGGAGAAAAGGAAGCTGAGGGGGACCTTATTGCTCTTTACAACTACTTGAAAGGAGGTTGTAGCCAGGTGAGTCAGTCTCTTCTCCCAGGTAACAAGTGATAGGACAAGAGGAAAAAGCCTCAAGTTGTGACAGGAGAGATTTAGATTGGATAATAGGGAAAATTTCTTCACTGGAAGAATGAAGACATTAGAAGAGGCTGCCCAGAGCAGTGGTGAAATCGGCATTTCTGGAAGTGTTCAAAAGGCATGTAGATGTGACACCTGGGGAGACGGTTTAGCACTGGATTTGGCAGTGCTAGGTTAAGAGCTAATCTCAATGATCTTAGAGGTCTTTTCCAACCTAAATTATTCTATGATTCTATGATTGTCTTGTCCTGCTCTGAACTGTGGTTCCCAGTATCATGAGCCAGGTCCTTATGAGTCCTTCCAGGTCCATTGCAAGTGTTGTCATCAAAGACATGGGAGAGTTGTTTCCATCTTCTAACTCTGTATTAGCCTTCATCTTAGGTGTCTGTGAACATAGTTCCTCCTTCCATGCCTTATAGTAGGACTTGTGGCAGACTTCAAGTGGTAGAAGTCTCTGGTATGAGACTGCATCTAGACTCTTTGGATTCTGCCAAGCAATTCAGAGACTGGATTTCATAGTTTTTCTAAGATGAGCCAAAAAGGTCTCTGGCTTGGCAAGATGATGACAGTTCCCGAGAGCAGGGAGTGTGGGTTCTCAGTATGGGTACTGTCCCTGCAGGAAGGCGGGTGAGGCGAAACTGAGGTTAAATCTACTGTGTGTGCACACCTACCCATGCCTAGTGATCCTGTCTTAATAACTCCCTTTGCTTCTAGTATGTGTTCGATGTGAAGAAGGCAGAAGATGAAGTGCTGATCTCTATCCAGCAGAAGCCAAAAAGAACCAGTCGCAAAGAGGGCAAAGGAGAGAACTTGGCCATAGGCTTTGATATCCATAAGGTACACTGGGGTTTCCTGTATGTTGGCCTGAATGCTACCCTAAATTTGTTAGTGGTGGAGTAGTACATCAGTCCTGAATGGCCATATTGTTCATTTAAGCATTATCTGGGTGCTACTGGAGTGCCTTTAACACAGCTTGCCTCACTCTAGAGATGAAGAGGGATTTCAGAGGTGTACAGTGACAGCATGGACAACAGGTGGCCCAGAGAAGCTATGGATGTTCCATCCCTGGAAATGTTCAAGGCCAGGGTGGATGGGGCTGTGAGTAACCTGGTCTAGTGGAAGGTGTCCCTGCCCATGGCAGGGGGGTTTGAGCTAGGTAATCTTTAAGGTCCCATCCAATCCAAACCATTTGATTCTGTGTAGTTCTCCTTGCTAAAAGCAATGTTTAGTCTGTTCTCTCCAAATGTTGAAATCTTCTAGATTAATCCTTATGTGTTGCTTGCTGGGCCCCCAGTGTTAAGCTGGGACGCAAGAGACAAGTCTCTGAGCCAACCGAGTTGGGAAAGCCCCATCCACACTTGTATTCCATGCAACACAGCTGGGACAATTTTGCTGTTTCTCTTAGCTCCAGGTCTCCCAGCACTGTGGGCTCAGTCCTTGCAGTCTGGGCCCCCATGGTGGATACCAGTACATTGTCAGACAGTCACAATCTGCTGACAATCCTGCTGTGCTCTCTGCCTAGGTGGAGTTGAATAGGAACTACCGGATGCACACCCTGCAGCAGAAGGTGGCCAGCTCCATCTACATCAACTCCCGCAGCGTCTTCCTGAGGACAGACCTGAAGGAAGGCCGCTATGTCATCATCCCCACCACTTTTGACCCTGGTCATGAAGGCGAGTTCCTTCTCAGGATTTTCACAGATGTGCCTTCAGATTGCCGGTAAGGAGCACGAGCAGTGATGGGGAGGAACTGGCTCTTTGGAGACAGCCCTTTGCGTTTGACTAATGGTTTTCCTGAGCGGTCATAGCCTTACAGGGAGCTGGCGTTTGGCTTCCTTTCACGTGTGGTCAAGAGACGGCATCTTTACAGGTCTCGCCACAAAACATGCAGAGAAGCTCCCACTCTGTTTCTAAGCATCCCAAACCCAGGTTGAGGAGATTGGACTGGGGAGCAGAGTCTGACAGCGGACAGTGGATAGTCTTTCCATTGTACCAGAGCAAACTCTCTGGGTTAAGGCTGGGCACCTCTCAAAGGCCACGTGTTTTTCCTTGCAGAGAGCTGACACTGGATGAGCCACCACACACCTGCTGGAGTGGGATGTGTGGTTACCCGCAAGTAGTATCCCAGATCCATGTCCTTGCTGCAGCTGGGCTCAAGAATCAGGACTCCCAAGGAGGTAGTGGTCTCTCTCTGCCTGTTTTCTAACCCTGGAGGACCTGGGAGGTGGTTTCTTCAGTGGAGAAAGGGGGAGGTGGTTTTATGAAGTGGGATGTTGCTGGGATTTATGTCCTCAGATATTTTTTTTCAGTGAACATGCCTGATTGAGACACTACAGGAAGAGAAAGTCCGTGGAGAATCAAACTCACTTCTTGCTGTGGACATGATCTGGGAGGTGTTATATTTAGGCTGTTGTCTGAGATCCTCCCAAAACTTCCCCAAAGTTCCTAGCAGTGGTCCTGTAACAACGCAGGCTTTCCTCCTGAGTATGAGCAGCTGTAAAAGTCAGGAATTCTGTTTAAGGGCTTTTAGCAAGAAG
Source organism: Manacus vitellinus (assembly GCF_001715985.3). NCBI lineage: Eukaryota > Metazoa > Chordata > Aves > Passeriformes > Pipridae > Manacus > Manacus vitellinus. The sequence goes on from NW_021940836.1 coordinate 1,591,836, forward strand.
GACAGATAAACGATGGAACAGGCTGATGCGTAGTGTTCATCACTGGAGGCTGGATAAATGTCTATCAGTAGAGGGGCTGCGTGTCACTAGAACCCTGAGAGTAACGAGCAGAATCTTTTCTAAGCAAGGACTAGCCATGTCTGCTTATTTATCACGTGCCACAAAGGGAGTCCTTTTACCCTGCCTGGTATTTGGGGAGGGAATTTTACCTTTGGCAGGTTGTTTTTTCTTGGGTGATTCACAATAGCTCAGTGTATCTGTAGCAATGCAGGGAGGTCTGAAGCCAAAGGTCTCTGAATATTCATAGAAACAAGGAGGTTTATCTTTCCATATTTTTTTCCACAAGAGACCCTTGGGAATTGCTTTCTTCCAGCTGTTTCCCAGCTGTTCAGCTCCCACCAACAACAGCATGTTTTGTTCTTCCCAGTGCAACGGCATCTCTTGTACATCCCAGTCCAGGTGTTCTCACATTGGAAATAGTGATTTAGAGATAGGAATTTGGCTCTGGCTGATGGAATATGAGGATTTAATGGGACATCCCAAAAGACAAGGCTGGTTTAGAAAAACGGCTGTGAAATCCAGCAGCTGTGTCTCACCAGGGGAGCCAGATCCTTGCAAACAGAAAGCTAGCAAGGACGTAGTCTGGCAATCAAAGATGTGGTTCTTAAATCTCTGACCCTCAGAAGGGGCTGGTTTGTTCCTCTTCATTTCCACATTTCCCTGGGACACGAAAACTCATCCAACTGGTGTGTGTTTCCATCACAGTCACTAAAGCTCATGGTAAGAAAATGCATTCTGGCAATTAAATTTCCATAGCAATAGTTGATTCTCTAATGAAATTCCCAAACGAGCACTTGTTTCATAAGAGGAAAGTATTCACTAATGAGGGACTCTTTCCTTCTCCTGGAAGCTCAGGTGCCATCTAGCTGTGGGCTGTAGTCTGTGAACTTGGTAACTTTATTCTCCATCTGCTGTTTCCTCATGTGACTCTCTTTCTCTTCTCCATTATTTTATTTCTGCCTGCCTTCAGGACAGCAAATCCTGAAAGGATGATGTCTTCCATGGAAGATTTATTACAATGGTCAGGAGGATTTAGAGTGATGGAGGAGTGTTTATGTAGAATATAGGGCCAAAGAAGAGGGGACTATTTCATAGAATCACAGAATCATAGAATTGTTTAGCTTGGAAAAGCCCTTTAAGGTCATCAAGTCCAACCCTTAACCCAGCATTGCCAAGCCTACCACTAAACCATGTCCCCAAGTGCCACATCTTTTAAATCCCTCTAGGGATGCTGACTCCACTGCTGGGCAGCCTCTTCCAGTGTTTGACAACCCTTTTGGGGAATAAATTTTTCCTGATATCCAGTCTAAACCTCCCCTGGCACAACTTCAGGCCATTTCTTCTTGTTCTGTCACTTGTTACCTGGGAAAAGAGACCAACCCACCTGGCTACAACTTCCTGTCAGGTAGCTGTTGAGAGCGATAAGGTCTCCCCTGAGCCTCCTTTCCTCCGAGCTGAACACCCTCAGCTCCCTCAGCTGCTCCTCATCAGACTTGTGCTCCAAGCCCTTCACCAGCTTCATAGCAGTCCATCACTGCCTGCTGCCCAGAGACAATGTCATCTAATAGAATTAAGCGTGAGCCCAACAGCTGAGCTTCATAAACGTCATCTGGGCTGTGATGAGTTCTTTGACAGATACCCATGTCCTCTGGTGGAATATGGAGGCAAAGTGCTGCATGACACCCCTGGAAAAGGACTCTGAGGAATTACAGAAGCTAAAGTCTCTAAAGGGGGAATCTATAGCCATATAAAATAATGAATGTAGCTTAAAACTATGTAGTAAAACCGTGTAGCTTATCATTGAAAGTTGGCAGTCTCAGCAGAAAGGAATTTCTTGGGAGACAGGAGGTTCTGAAACAGAACTGATAAAAGAACATAAAGCTAACGAACTAGACAAAACTGTCCTCATGGTTGTACAAAGGGCATGGACACTGTTCCAAAAGATGAGATGGTGTGCCAAAAGTGAGAGTTCAAGAAAAAGACGGCGTAAAAAGGACGACGAATGACCCAAAGGGACCACTGACTCAAAACAGGAGGCGTGTCAAGGGGAGGAACAATTCTGGGAAAGGGGTGAAATAGGATTAGGTAATACTTGAATTGTTAATTAGGTAACTAAATAAAGGCATGAGGTTTCTGTAACTCATGGATGCATGCCTTTTGGAAAATCTAATCTCATGTGCATCCAACATCATAAGTAAAAGAATGCTGTCTGCTCAAACTCACAAGTTGAATCTTAGAGGTTTCTTTTAAGAGCCAATTTTCGACTTCACAACAAAAAAATTCCCTTTTCTCTCCCCAGGAGCCGATCCTTATGTGATCATAAAGTGTGAAGGACAAAAAGTTCGCTCTCCAGTGAAGAAGAACACAGTATCACCAGAATTTGATGTGAAAGGGCTCTTCTACCGGAAGAAGCCAGGACAACCCATCATTGTTCAGGTACCTGGGAGGCGAGCAGTGAGTTGAGGGATGGAGACCCTCTCTCACTTGGACCACCCCAGCCCTCTCCTCACGCTGTTCACAGCAGATCTGTACCTAAGGTTGAGCATAACTAACTAGTGCAGCTCAACCTCTCATCACCATGGTGACATCTGTTAAAAGCATGTCCTTCATCCCTCTCACTTGCAGAGTGACACTCCCACACCTCATCACCTCCCAGGCTCCGGCTCAGAGCAAATCCCCAGTAATCACTTCTTCTCTTCAGTGCATGAAGGTTGACTGCATTCCTGAAGGAGCTGCCCTTATCCCTGTTTTATTTCCACAGATCTGGAACCACAACTTAATAAGTGACGAGTTCTTGGGCCAAGTGGTACTGACGGGGGATCCCAATGACCGGCAGTCAGTGCACACGCTGCACCTCCAGGACAAGGGGAACAGGAGGTCAAACGATCTCCCTGGAACCATTGCTGTGATGCTGCTCAGCAGTAACATCCTCACTAACGTCTGAGTACTCAAAGATGACTCTTCTGGTGCCACATATGTGAATATAAACCTGCACACATACATACATATATATAGAGACACACACAGAGCCTACCTACCATCTGCAAAGTGTATATGAACCATGCATGCATTCCACTCAAACGAGCCAATCTTGTGTTTTCAATGTTCAAAAATGGTGCCTTTTTTTTGGGGAACCACAATGATCCTTCTGCTGGCATCCTCTGCAGCCCCCCTCATTGCCATGTGCCCTGTGGGATCGCTGTGAGCACACTGTGTGTCCTGACAGCCAGAGCACGATGCCCTGATGCTGTTTGTTTACACAGGCTGGCACACCCACGTGCCGCCATGCACACATGTGGCCACTGCGGTCCCACCAGCTGCTTCAGTGCATCTTTGATGTGTCTGCTGGTGTTAAGAGTAGTGTGCATGGAGTTGTCTCCCTTGAAATTGCCATTTAATCGCTTATCTATGGAGGCACCACAGCAAAAAAGTGGAAAAACAGATTGGAACCTTCTGTGCATTTTTTGGGTATGGGTTTGCATACTGCAACTGGAAAGAAAATGCACCAAGGCAGCCCAAATCCCAAATTTACAGGGGCAACAAGACCAAAGGCTCTGTCATTTTAGGGACAAGCTGTGTCCACCCAAGTCTTGTTCAACCCCGTGCAACTCTGAAGTATACAAAGATGTCAACAGCCATGTGGGATAACTGTTCTCTGGGATCAGGCTTTTGAATTGGTCTGGACTCGGCTCCTGTGTGTGCCTCTTCAACTGCCGTGGTGCCTGCTGTCTCCATGTCTTCATGCCATCCCCATCCCAAGAGCTCATCTCAGGAGCTGGGGTGGCTTGTCTGCTGGAGCCATTCAGTGTTTAAGTAAGAGGAGATGGATTCCTCTGAAGGCCAAAATGTCAGGTTGAAGGGATGGGGAGCTTTGCTCCATGGACTACATCTTTACTGCTGCATACAGTGCATCATTTCTCAGTGCCTCGCTTTCCCAAATTCTTTTAAAAAATAGTGGGATTTTAGCTTGTGCTAGAGGAGCACTGCTCCCAGTGCAGTCTGAAAATGCTGGGAATATTTAATTCATACCAGTGTCTGTCTCTCACCTTTCATTTCCAGTCTCCTGTCTTGGAGGAGGAGTTGCACAGTGCTAGAGCCGGTCTCATGAGCACAACCCAAATGCATCCTTGGGGACATGTCTGGGGCCATGGTTTGCTCCTGATTTCCATGAAAACTGGGTTAATCTTCCTTATTCCACTGGGTGGCAGAATCTGGCTTCTTATAAACCATCCCAGATAAGCCAAACAACAACCCGTTGTCTGGCCTTTGAGCAGCTGATCAGGGTGGGTTTCAAACCATTTTTTTCTCCTGTTGTTTGGAGGTTTTTATTCATGTGCCTTTAAAATGGTGCAAGTTAAGGGATTTTTCTGTCAGATTTTCTAACAAGCAAATCTTTTTCACTCACCCGCTGCATGCAAGTGGAAATGAATACATATGATAAAATCTTCTAATCTTGGCAAATTTTGGCCTCGGCAGAGTCCTTTACCTGCAAGAACAAGTGAACAGGAAAGCCTTCTTTTGCCATAGCAAGTAGGGTTTCTGCTTGTCCTAGTCAACACCCATGTTTGTGCTGCAAGGCTGTATTTTTTTTAAGTCCCTAAAGATCTTTTAAGTCTATAATGTAGTAAACTGTTTCCAAATTCACATCACCTGTCAGCTCCCTTCTTGGTGCATCCAGAAGCAGACAGTACAACTGCATCAATTTTTGCAGGCTGTTTTTCTCCTTTCCACATCCTCAGAGTGTACCTCCTGCAGTTATGGACAAAATCGTTTCAGGTTTGCACTGAGAACCCTCCAAATCCAAGTGCCATCACAGGGACCAAGTTTAGTTCAGCATCTTGCAGAATTTACTTAAATGCTTCTAGGTAGGTCAAGTGACATTTTGATCCCAAGCTCAAAGCAAATCCTTGAATTTGGGCAGACTGATACAAAGATATTTTGGCTTTATTCTGGTTTTGTTTATGGGACTCAACACTGAAAATAAATGGAAGCGGCATTGTAGGGCAAGAAGGTATCATTTGGGTCTACAGGCTTATGTTCAGAGTGACATATGAGATGGACTGTGATGCCCAAAGATACCTCACCTGGCAGAGAGATGAGCTGTTTGGCATCACAGGAACACGAGAGGAGCTTTGCACCATCATAAGTAGATGGAGGTATCCAACCTGCTGGCATTAGCCTTGTTTTCTCAGGAAATCAGGCTATGGATAGCTTCAGCAAAGGAGAGCCATTTGGTCAGGAGTGCCCTGCCATGTGCCAAATCTCACCATGATTCCCAAGGAGCAGTGCCGAAGCTTAACAAGGAGTAATAGTGCCCTGGTACCCATGGGCAGACTCCTTCCTTCCTACAAAGAATCAAGCCATAATGAGAGGAAAGGCAGCTTTTAAACAGCTTCTTAAAAAATCACACTATATCAGGACCAAAATGTCTTAATATCAATAATAGTTGTCCTTTTTTTTCCAAAGCTTTGGAAAAGTTGGAGCAGAAGCCTTCTTCCCCTACATTTCCAATAGAATAACAAAAGTTACCTTTGTTACTCTTTTTTTTGTCATGTTTGTGGAGCAGATATTGAAATGGCATTCCAGCTGTTGATGCCTTTTCTTTTCAAATGAAGTAGACAAAAATATTCAGGATTTTTTTGTCTGAGAGGAGTCTGATAAGCACTTTCCAGTCCCTCCCAGGTGGTGTAGGACATGTCTCTGATTTATTTTATATTTCTTTTTTTAATCATTTCAATGATTGCAAGCAGCCTGCCATTACACTCCATGAAATCCATTTCTTTTTGACATCACATCTGCATGTTAGAACAGGCTGTGATTTGTCTTCATCTCCAAAGGCACTGATGTGTCACGCTGCACAAGAACAGAGAGTGGTCCAAACAGAAAGCCAACATTGTACAGCTGTAAACCTCTATAAATAAATAAATTGTGTATATTTTATTCAGACTTCCTGCCTTTAAACTGCTGTGTTCTTCCAGAATGCTTTTGATGGGCACAAGGTGGCCCTGAAGAGCCTTTTGTATTTGCTTGATTCACTAAACTCCATTCAAATTATTTTCTCTGTGGACTTTGAGACTGAGGCAAGGTGATCTGCATGAGGTTTTCACACAAGGTTACAGTCTCATTCACTGAGAAAATCCACAGAGAGGATAGGTAACCAGTAACTTCCTCTGACTATAAACCTCTGCCCTGGAGTCACCACAGTGCAAGGAACTTCTTTTTTTTTGAGCCTCATCTGATGTGGAAAAAGCTCTGCAGATTGCTAAAAAAATAAAAGGAGGGGGGAGGGTTTATGGGCAAAGCAGGAGGAGGAAGTGGGCTTTGGATGGCTTTCCCTCAGAGAACAAACCTGCACCTGGCACATGGGGAGCATTTCAAAAGTGTGTCCCTGCCCATGGGAGTCTCCAGTCTTGCTGTTGTAACACACAGACCCAAAGCAGGCTCTTGTTTCCATCTCAGCTTCCAGCTCCACCAGCTGACTGTGCTCAGGGTCTTTGCAGTGTGGAGGAGCTGTGCACTTCTGCAGCCCACCCTCAAGAGCCTGGAGCAGACATATGAAAAAAGCACTTTTATTGTGGGGTGGGGGCACCTTCCCAGATTCTCCAGCTCCTGGGATCATCCTCTGGGACAAAGTATGTCACCAAATGCTAGATAGAAAAAGGAGCATCTTACTCCTTTGCCTCCACCACTGAAACAGCTTGCAAGGATCTTTCCTCAGGGGAAAGCCTCACAAACATCTATACCCCAAAACATCCTGATACTCTCCTGGAGGATGTTCTGAGCAGTAGACTTGGCTAGGCACCTATGGGGCTGTGATACTTGTTGCTGGACAGACCAGGTGGCTTTACTGAGCCTTCCTTTGTGTACATTATAAAAAAAAAAGGTGTATGCAAGCCTGGAAAAGCCACAGATCATCCTGTAGGCATAGAGGTCATGCTTCTCCACCAGCATCCACATCTCAGTTTTGTTGGTACTGTGGAGGTGGGCTTAAAAGTGGAGGTTGCACTGCAGCCCTGCCTGTCCCTGTGCTGGTAGGGCACATAAGCATGGCAAGCAGGGATGTTGGAATTGATGTAGGACCCCAGCATATCAGTGTGGAGATGTGGGGAGACTATACATGTATGGAGACTAGCAGCAAGCATTAGAATAGTGCACAGCTCCAGGTAGGATCCAGCCCAGGCTCACCAATGGTCCTGAAGCATCTCTATATCTCTCCAGCATTGCCATTTGCCGGGGATTTCTGCTCACAAATGTTAAATTATGTATAGTTTTTATAAGGGATTTTTAATAAGGATTTTTCTAAGGGCATGTAGTGATAGAACAAGGAGGCATGGCACTAAAATGAAAGAGAGCAGAGTTAGGTTAGGTATTAGGAAGATTTTCTTCACTGTGAAGGTGGTGAAGCACTGGCACAAGTTGCCCAGAGAAGCTGTGGATACCCCACCCCTGAGACTGTTCATGACTAGGTTGGACGAGGCTTTGAGCAACCAGGTCTAGTGGAAGGTATCCTTGCCCACGGCAGAGGGTTTGGAATTAGATTATCTTGAAGGTCCCTTCCAACCCAAACCATTCTGTGATCGTCTGATTTTGTGATAAATTTGCAATTCAGAGACTCCTTTTCACCTGAAAGAGCATCTTCATGAAGAAACAGACAAGGTTGAAAGATGTTGCTGGAATATTTCTTCTTGCAGCTGGATCCTCTATAGCCTGCAGCTTCCCACCCTAATGCCCCTGTACATTCCCCCCATATGGCTATGAACCTCCTGCTACTCAAAAGGGTGAGGGATTTCCAGCAAGAAGGGCTACAGAGGTAGTAGGACCTTCAACAAGGGGATGGGTTCATTTTCTGTCCCTTAGAGCTGTTCAGGTGCTACCACGTCCTTGGCCAATACCCCAGGTGTTAAATACCAGGGATTATTCCATGACCCGAAGCCATTAGAGTCTGTTCTGAGCAGTTGTCCAAATGCTCCTTGCACTCCTCAAATCCCACCTCCAAATCCAGTGGTGCAGGCAGAGGGGCATGTCTAGCTCTATGTTCCTGGAAGAGCCTCCCTCACTGCCTTTCCACACACCCGTGGATCATGTTTGGCACAAGGAGCCCAAGCCTAGACCCTTTCCAGGCACAACAGATGCAGTCCAGAGTAAAGCCTGGGCACAGCCATTATCTGCCCTTACATCCACACCAACTATATTGACACAGTGAGTAGGGCTTGAGTGAAGCCGGGCATGGCCCCAGGTGATCACAAATCATCTGTCTTGAGCTTAAAGTCAGGACAAGAAGGACAGACACCACTTAGAAGGTGACTGTACCATGACTTCTCCTCTATTTTGGGCAGAGTTCCTGGTTGACTTTGAAGGAAGGAGGCTCCCTTTTATTGCTCCTTACTTCTGCAGTATCACCAAAAATTTTCAGTCATCCAGGTCCACAGAGGCTTTCAGGCCCCTTCATTCTAGACTGGAGCTTAGAACCATCTTGTGTGATAACACTGCAAATAAAAAGGTGTGTTTTGCAGCATTCAAGAGCTAAAATGACATGATTTATACCTAAGTAAGAGCCTTGGTAATGTTTCATAACATTAAAATCCAACCCCACCTTTCTTAGCAGGAAGGAAAAAAGACAGTAGCCGAGATTCAGGCAGGGAGTCACCAGGTCAGAGTTAAGCTTCTAGGCAAAACCTCAGCTCTGAGTTTCCTGGTCCTTGAGTGTGTTCTTGTCTGAGTTTTCGCATTTACAAATGCACACTGGTGCATTCAAACTAGAACGCCTTTCAGCTCCTGGCCTCACCCCACAGGACCTCAATACAGTTCCTTGCACATCCGAGGGAACACTTTGCACAGAGCAAAGGGGGATCCTTCAGCCACCCCTTTGCCCAAGAAGTCATCAGGGCTCTGCACGAGGACTTGAAACTGCAGTAGCAGAAACTTGTAGCAGGGATCTTCATGAGTGCCATCAAAACATTTTACATGGGCAAATACTGATAGGACAAGAGAGTATGATTTTAAACTTAAAGATTAAATTATATTAGCTATTAGGAGGAAATTCTTTACTCTGAGGGTGATGAAGCACTGGAATATGTTGCCCAGAGAAGCTATGGATGCCCATCCCTGGAAGTGTTCAAGGACAGGTTGCATGGGGTTTGCAGAAACCTGGTCTAGTGGAAGATGTCCCTGCTCATGGCAGGGGGTTTGCAACCAGATGATCTTTAAGGTCCCTTATAACCCAGGCCATTCTATGATTCTACAATGTCATGGTCTGGGGCAGACCCCAGGGGTGCAGGAGGACGCATCTTTGGGGCGTGGGGACGTTGGGGGAGCGCGGCACTTGCGGTGTCACCGGGCTGGAGGTACCACACACACACTCACACACACTCGCACACCCACACCCACACCGGGGGCTGGCTGTATCCCGGCTCCTCCCCCGCTAAGAGGCTCAGCCAGGGCAGGCGCTGCCCTCGCTCGGTGCCGGAGGTAGCGCGGCTCCGCGTCGGGCACCAGCGCTCCGTCCCCCACGCCGTCCCTGGCCATGCCCCGCTAAGGTAAGGCGAAAAGGCGGCAGGCGGCACCCGGGGGAGCCAGGCTGGGGGCTTGGAATGCTCTGGGTGGGGTGCAATGGGTGCAGCGGAGGTGTGATGGGGTGCGGTGCGATGCGGTGGGGAGCGGTGAGGCGCGATGGGTGGGATGGACGGGGAGTGCCCCCGTGGGGGCTGCGAGCAGCGAGTCGGATCAAACCTGGGGAAGAGGCTGGGCTCGATGGGAGGGGGGAGACGACGCGACCAGAGACTTGCCAGCATTGACCAGCAGCCCCGAGCCAGCTCGGCTCCTGCAGCACGGATTACCGGCTCGGTAATTTCTAGCTGCTGCTTAATTTGGCTGGGATCACCGAGCAGTGAGCTGGAGTGAAGGGCGGAGGGCATTGTCCTCCTGTACTGCGCTGTGCAGCCCCCCCACCCTCACACCCACCCCCCCCCACACACACACACACTTTGCTCCACAGCCCTTCCATATTCAGGGATACCTCTGGAAGTGCTTGAGGATGGGGAGAGGCTGTTGCTGCACTGGCGATGGCACAGGACCCCAGGTGTCCTCCCAATCCACCTCACCTTCTCCCTGCTCTCACCCAGCGCCAAACACATCATTTAAATGAATAACAGCCTTTCTCAGGCAGGAGTTTTCCCTGGCTGCAGTGTAGCCCAGCATGTGTCCAGGCTGGTTTTGGTGGGCTGTCCCCTAGGTCACACTGGTGCTGGTAAGCAGATCCCAGGACTTTCCCAGGCTGTTTAAATTATTAGGACCATCCTTGGACAGGGACTGAAATCTGACATGGGATAGGCAATTCCCACAAACCAATTTGCATTTTGCTGCCTGCTTTTGGTGTTTTGTACATGGGTTGTGCTGGACCAGCTGAGCTCTGTACCAAAGAAAGGTACAGACTTTCCTAGGATAGTTACAATTGCATTATCCTAAGGAAAGCGGAACTGGCATCTCTTAGCATCTCTGGGAAGACTGGGGTGTATGGTGGAGGACCTGTCCTGTAGGCAACATGGAGGGGGAGTTTGAAATGCAACAGGCCAGTGAGTCTAAGATGGTCTGTTTGCCCCCCGGGATGCTAAGTTCCCCCTGTAAAAGGAACTGGCAGGAGCTAGAGGATCTTCTTACAGCCCCAGGCATTTGGTGTGAGAGTGCTTCTCTCCATAGTCTGGGCAAAAGGATGTCCAACAACCAACCCTATGGGGTTAACCTGTGCATTACATCAAGATGTCAAGGACACAGCTTGTGTTCCAAGCTGACTACTCACACCTCCTCCACTATAGGATTCTGTGGGTCCTATCTCTCTTCCCATGAGATGAGGGACCACAAGGTCCCAGCACTGGTAGTGTGAAGGTGTGGGATGGTTTTGCAGCTTTGGACTCTTTGCCAATGCTTCAGTCAAAACCTGCATCCCTGTGAGACCCTGTGAAGTCTCCCCCCTACCCTATGCCTAAACTGTCCCAGAGGCAACCAAAGGGCAAACAGAACAAAAACCAGGACAGCACTTCCTTTCTGTTTGTTGATTGCCAAAATGGTTTTGACCTGTGGTTTTGCAATCTCTGAGCCCTGACAGTTTCCAAATACGTGTCTAAATTGTGTTTAACATTTAAGTTTTTGTGATGACCTGGTGGCAACAAGCTTTGAGCTTCTGTAAAACTAAGATGTAGGACCAAAGTCTTCTCTTGGGCTTTTTGGGGTGGGACTGGAGTAACTTCATGAAGTTACAGTATCTCCCCACTGATACCAACATCTGTGAGATCTGAATCCTGCCCAGGGATGAATCTCTTTCATAAAGCAATATTATTTCTAACTCGTTTCCCCTTCTCAGAGCAGCCAATTCATCTTGCTCACTATTAAGTTTTCATGGACCAAGGGCTGCTGTACAGTATTTCTGTCTTACGCTTGCTAACTTGTGACTTCGCAATCCTTGGGTTGCCATGGAAAGGATTACGCTGTGATTAATGAAGGCATTGTCAGCTCATAGTTTTTTTCAAAGCCTATCCTGGAGCTGCAGAGAACAGCTTCCAAGCCTGGTGGAAAGAGGCTGACAGGAGAGGCAGCTTCAGGCACTCAGTCCTGGGCACATTTTTGATTGTCCGCACCAAGACAGTGCTGTCAGGTAGCAGTTGCTGCCTCCACTCAGTGCCACATCAGCTCTGCCAGTCCCTTTTGAGGGTGACAGGAGGAACAGGGGCTTTTATTGTTCTCTTGGGGCAGAGCTAGATTTTTGTGACTCCCAAAGCAGACTAGGACAAGTGTCACTGTACCAGGAGTCTGGCAGGATGTGGAGACAGTGTGTAAGGGAGCTTTGCACTGTGAAACCCTCCTCTCTGCCAGGCAACATGCAAGGAGAACCTGATATGGGATGAGCTGATGTGTTTGTGACTTTCTGGCTCCCCAGAAAAGTGCTAGGTAGAGCCAGAAAGCTTATCAGGGCAGAACTGCTCTGTCAGTGTCCACGTTTATGCTGTCCATCCAACCCCAGGTAGACCCCACCAAACCCCACTGCACCTGGAGCTGTGCACAGAGCCCCTGCTCTGAGTCATAGAATCACAGAATCATTACAGCTGGAAAAGCCCTCTGAGATCATGAAGTCCAACTGTTAACCCAGCACTGCCAAGCCCACCGCTAAACCATGTCCCCAAGTGCCACATCTACATGTCTTTTTAAATACCTCAAGTGCTTGACCAGCCTTTCTGTGAAGAATTGTTCCTAATATCCAGTATAAAGTTCTTGCAGTCAGGAAACTAGGAGAGAGCAGAGTGCAGCTGTGCCTACTTCACAAGGGGAGTGCAAAATATAGAAATCCAGTGAAAAACAGGCATTTGAAGTAGACTGAGTACCAAATAAAAATATAAAAGCTCAAAATCCAAAGCAAAAAATCCCTGTGAACCCCTTCATTTCTGGGCACCATTGGGTGAGTTCTCCCCAGACCTGCCCAGCCTGAGCAGCTATGGAGCAACTTCAACCTCAGCCCAGCTGGGATTTGAAAACTGCATGCTTGGTCCCATGGTCAGCCTCAGAGAAGTCACAGAAAATCACTGATCTCTTCTTGGACCTCAGTCCCAGAAAGTGCCTTTCATGACATGTTGGTTCAGCTGCTGCCATCCCTTTTCCTGCATTTAACCTGTTGTAATAACCCAGTGCTTGCCTGGGGCGCAGGTGACCTGAAAGCAGTTTCACATGCATGAAAGGAGTTCACTTATATTGTAGACTGACAGGTGCCTGGGGTGGGGTAGAGATTTCATTGCAGTTGTTGCTGCACAGTCAGCACGTTTATGATGTGTGGAGGAAGGAAGACTTGCAAGAGGACATGCCCAAGGTTATGCTGAGTGTTGGGAGAATTGAGACTGTGAATCCTGGTTTTGACCTCTTTTCCTATCTGACACTGGCTTGTACAGTGAGAGTTGTGCCGGGGGGATGGGGGTCGTAGGGGGGCTTCACCCCAGCAGACAAAGCCACCCTCTGCAGCTGTTCCTGACTTTGGAAATGGGAAGATAAATCTGGGATCATAGCGGAGCTGGAGAGAGGATGGGGACAACATGAAGGTTGGCAAGGGAGGATAAATAGAAAATGGCAGGTATCTACAGTGCCTAGATGTCTTCATGTAATGTAAAGACTTTAGGAATATTATAGAATCATAGAATGTTTTGGGTTGGAAGTGACCTTAAAGATCAACTCATTCCCACCCACCTTGCCATGGGCAGGGATACCTTCCGCTGGACCAGGTTGCTTAAAGCTCCATCCTGGGTGGCTTTGAACATTTCCAGAGATGGGGCATCCACAGCTTCTCCGGGCAACCTGTTCCAGTGCCTTACCATCTGTATGATTTAGTCTCATTGGGCTTGCAGGTTGCAGCTGTGAAACACCTTCCACCTAAGAGGGCTTTGGAAAGGCTGAGCAGGACTCACCTGCCCAACACACTGAGATACAGGAAAAAGGTGCTCTGAGGATGTTCTGAGGTGACCTGGGATGTGCTAGATTGGGACCAGGACCCATCTATAGGGACCAAGCCCTTCTGTGTTCCTGCTCATATCTGTAATTGTCCAGAGAGCAAATTCCATTTTTCTGCTGACTTATTTCAATCAAGATAAATCTAGTAAATCTAATTAAAAAAAGTTCCGCTGGGTAGAATTCTGAGAAAGGAGAGATGGTTAGAGGTTTGGAACACTTTCCACAAGAGGAAGACAAAGACTTCATCTTAAGAGAGATGGAAAGAATGCATGTTAGAGATCCTGGAAGATCATGTTTGCATGGTGAAGACAAAAGGAGGACTTTCCATAATTTTCCTTGGAAATACAAAAAGTAGGGAGCATCTAATAAAGATTATAGGGAGCAGGCTCAAAGAAAGAAAAAGAGTTCACACAACCTGGCATCTGTGGTACTCCTTATGGCAGGATCCTGTGGATCCTAAAAGTATTGATGGGTTAAAAAAGCACAAGTTCATTTATAGAAAGCCTCTCAAAAACTATAAAATAGATATATATTAAAGGGAAAAAAAAACTACCCTTTTTTGGCTCTAGGAGTTCTTGAGCTGCAAATTATTAGTGTCTGTGGGAATATTACAGAGTAATGCCACTACATCTTCACCCTGCTTTTGTATTGCTCCTTAGGCATCCTCTGGCAGAGAAGTACAATGGATGGGGAACCCACAGGCTGGATCCAGTGTGGGCTATTTTGTGTGGAGCTCAACTCACCAAAAAGTTACTCATGCCCTGAGTCCTCCTTGAAACAATTCTTCTGAGATAGCCTCACTGCACTTCTTAGTTTTCTTGGAGAAGATAAGATGTCAGCTCATCACATTAGTAACAGTGCCATGTATTATGTGGGTTGAGGAAAATAAAACAAAACTTATTCCCTTCTTTTTTCACTGAAAATATCTTGGTGCCAGCAAAAACAGAGAGGATCTTAATGAGATTTCTTGAAGGTTCTGTATCAGATTTCCTTTATGCCAGTAGAGAATTACCACAAAGATAGCGATCAGCTAGATCTCTGCTAGAAAGGCTGGGGTTTGCATATGGATTCCTGTGATTTCCAGAGCTGACCCATGCTCTTGTTGGTGTGAGGCTTGCTTTGCAAGTCATTTTTCCATGTGCCCAGTTTGTTGGTGTACAGGAGTTTGAACTCATGTCAACAGGAGAAGAAAATGCTTTGCCTCTTGGTGGCACTGAGTTCCCAGTCTGGGCAAAGCTCCCACTGAGCTCAGTGGGTTCTAAGAGCTTCACAATGACAGTGGGTTTGAAAGGGAAGGGAACATCCACAAACCACAACACCACTTGCCACCAGAGGTAGGGTCCCCTTCTCTGCCTGAGGCTGGGGGGGCAGAGATACAGCATGTGCACCTTGTGGTGAGTTAGAAGGAGCCCTTCAAGCCCATCTACAGCACATCAAACTGCTGCCTCCCACGTCTGAACCTTTGGGTGTTTTCCAGCATCAGCGGAGGTGGCCATTACATTGTGCTACTCCAGCTATTTCTGTCCTGCTTCCTCTCATCCCTCAGCTTTGCTGGATCAGTGCCATCAAGGCCAGCAGATTTACCCTGGGCTGAGATGAACTCCAGAAACCACACACGTACAGTGGCTTTCTCTCTCCTACAATCCACAGAGAGTTTCGGTCTGGAGAAACAAAAGGGTAGTTATTTCATCCATAACTTCTGTGTAAGGACCTTCCTCAAGCCCATGAAGAATCTGCATGCACAGGGCTGTCAGAGCAGGGAAGGTGATTGCTATTTGCTCTTCAGCTTCCCTGCTCAGCTTCTTGGCTGCCTTTAGTGCAGATGGAACATTAAAGCCAGGAGAACCCAAACTTCTATAGTCTGGTTTTTTGGAAGTAATGTCCAGGAAGGAAGCATAACTGGATTTATGGGTTTTTTGGGTTTTTTTTCTTTGTATGTTGGAGAACTGCAAGAGCCTGGTGTAGCCTTTGCCATAGACATGAGAAGACATTGTATTGGTGGAGTTACTGGAAGCCCCCATGAGCTCTCAGTGGTGTTACCAATACACATCCCGAACACACCCCCAGGCCGGGCTGCTGGTACAACTGCATCCCTGATCCAAAAAAGAAATCAGGGACAACAGTCTCCACCAGTCCTTTAGGGTTCCTTTCATTTCTGCAGGCTCTGAGAGCTACCAGCTATCTCAGAGTACTTGAGGTGCCAAGACATAGGGATCAGGAGCCGCAGCAGGAACTCTTAGATCTTTTGTGTAATTCAGTAAAGCAGTACACAGAGACTTGTAAACAATTACTGAGCAGGTCAGCCCAATATGCTGTCATGCCAGAGAGGTCTGTCAGAGCAGGTATTCCGCAAGGACACCATCCCTCCCACATGAAGTATTTCTCTTCTCCAGCACGAGACAAGGGAAACTTTGCCTGGTGATGCCACCAGTGCTTGTGGGTGATGAAGCAGGTCCTTATCATAGAATCATAGAATCCTTAAGGCTGGAAAAAGACCTCTAAGATCATCAAGTCCGACCATTAACCCAGCACTGCCAAGCCCACCGCTAAACCATATCCCTAAGCACCAAATCTACATGTTTTCTTTATGGGAAGGAGAGTTTCTGAAAGCGCAATTTTGGTACTTCAGAAAGGCACTGGGATGTTGCTTTCTCCATTGCTAAATGTCATGGCTGCACTTAGAACATCAGAGAGGAGACAAGAGAGCATGCAGTGATGGAGTAAATCAGGACTGCGGTTAATTCAGGTTAATTATACCAGTACAGACTAGGTTGATGGGTAACAGAGGGTAAAAGCTGTTAGGGCAACCTTATTGCTCTTAGAAATAACCCTCTGTTTATCCCCCAGTGCCCTGTTATATCTGTTTTTTGTCTCAGAACAGACTACTCTCTGGAGTAGCAAAGCAGGTTCTGTCCTCCCAACCCTGACCTCAGCAGTCAGGGAAGATATTAAGTAAAAAGGGCTGTTAACAAAAGTCAAGCTTTTCAGGTGCGGCTGTGATGTTCACCTCAGCCAAGGGAGGTCTCCAGAAAACACCAATTTTTTATGTGTAGCTAAGAGTAAATCACAAATATCAAGTCACCCCTTTCTTCGTGGGGGTATCTCAAAGTACCGCAAAGAAGGTAGGAACAGAGAAGCTTGTTAAAACTGCAATAAGGACCTGATTAAAGCTGGCTTGCTCATCTAGTCTGATTTCCACAGGAAACAAGGCTTGTGTGGCCACTCTGCCCATCTCTTTAGATGTGTCACCTAATCACAGTAGTTTGATGACCAAGTTCACTTTGAATTTGACAGAGCTGTAGCAAGGTAGCAAAGTTCCTAGACACTTCCTGAAAAGACATGTGTAAGCATGCAAGAAATCTAGTGCCCTGAGGCACAATGATCTCCTGTTGGACACCAGAGATCCCAGGTGTGGTAAGAAAGCTGTTCGGGATATCCCACCTGCAGGAAAGGCTTCTTAGGGGGGCTGTGTCTTACTGACCATCTAGAAATCTTATTATTTGGAATTTTGTCATTGTAAATTAGGCTTCTGTTAGTGCTGCTCCTTGCAGAGGAAATTCTGTCTGTTTCTAGCTCTGCTATTTGCCAGGTGGGAACTTGGCATGGAGTGAAGTCTCTTCATCTCCTGGAGATTCCAGTTCTTTTGTCCATCCAGGCTGTTTTGGGATGCAATGACTTTTACTTTATGTCTGTGCAATACCTAACATATCACAGAATCATAGAATGGTTTGTGCTGGAAGGGACCTTAGAGACTATCTCATTCCAACCCTCCTGCCATGAGCTGAGACATCCTCCACCAGGCCAGGTTGCTCAAAGCCTCATCCAACCTGGCCTTGAACACTTCCAGGGATGGGATATCCATAGCTTCTCTGGGCAACCTGTGTTGCCCAGAGGGTGTTTTACCACCCTCACAATAAAGTGTTTCCTCCTATATCTAATGTAAATCTACCCTTTTATGTGCCCTTTAGTCTAACTCTGCTTTGGCAAAGACCTGTAGGCATGACCAGTTTAGACAGATGATGCCCTTTAGAGCACAGAGCATCCCATGCATTGAATAACACGCAGTGACTCCATATGCCACTAAAAACAGAAGAGTAGTAGATGGAGCAGCAAACAGCCCCTGTGACTCAGCTTCCCCAGCTGAAAAATTAATATAACATTTTGCATGTGCAGCCAATGAGTCAGGGAGTGTCTGTCCCCCTCTCATCCGGGCTATTACAGGGCTGATGTCTCCCAGCACTTCCTGATGCTGCCCTGAGGCATCTAATGGTGATTGCACCAAAGGCACCCTGGAAGGGCAGAGCAGAGTCTCTACTTAATTTTACAGTTACCATTCAAGCAAAACAACCTCTGGAGTCAACAGAAGTCTCATCAGATAAAACAGGGCTGGTATCTTCTGATTTGAGCTCACTTAATCCTAACAGTCCTTGGATTTGGAGACTGACCCCAGCCTTCTGAAGGGCCACCTTGAATTTCTCCAGGATCATGAGAGATAAGGGGATAGTGTCAGGGCAGGTGGAAGAATGATTTCGCTAAAAATCCCCCCCAAGGGGTTCCTGGTGAGAAAAAGAAAACATCACAGGATTATAATAGCTTGCAGAAGTCTTGCTCCAGCCACCATTAATAGCACCAAAAGGAGAGAGACCACACAACCAAGGCCAGACCAGTAGGGACCAGCAAGAGTATAGGGTGAGACAGCTGCTTATTAGGACAATTTAAGGATAGAGAAGAGCAGAGGAGCTGCTTTTATTAAAGACATTTTGATCTGGAGTCATAGGCACAGACTTGGGTGTCCTGGTTCTCCTGCATGACCTTGGGGAAAGTGACATCCTCCCTTCACATCTCAGTTTCTCTCTGTGTGAAATGAGGATAGCATTGTCCCCTCCTCCATAAATAGGCTGGGATTCATGAAGGAATAACACAGCATAATATCTCACTGGGGTGGTTGCTAAAACAGTGGCTGGAGTAAAGACTCCCTTTAACAAACATTTCTATAGCAAAAAAGCAACAGTATGTTAGCAATTAATTTATTGGTTTGAGATTAGTTCAGATCTTTCCTCTGCTATATGTTATCTGGATGGTGGAAGGTTATCTACAGACTGTTTTAAAAGGGAGCACTTCATGGGACTTAGAAAGAAAGAACCCAAATACATAAATCCCTCCAAAACCACTTGAACAACAAGCTCCAGTGTGCCACAAGACAAATCACCTGATGCCCCATAAATTTTGTTTTGGGACCCTGATCCCAGTCTGCAATAGAAGCAGTGCTCCTTCTCCTGCCCTCTGTCTTGTAGTAAGGCCTGTGGTCTTGTAGGGTCATGAGACAGAAAACTTGGACAGCCAAGGAGATGATCCAATTCAAGCTCCTTCACTGCATGGTCCAATTATTCCTAACTGGAGGTGGGAATGTAGGATTGTCCACAGTATATAACTAGGGGATATATATATCCTTCTATATAGGGAGTGTGTGTATAAATAAAAATATATTTAAAGATAGATAGATAGATAGATAGATAGATAGATAGACAGACAGATAGATAGATAGATAGATGTAGAAATCTTCCCTTAGATTTCTGGTTCCCAAACCTTTGGAACAGGTTACCCAGAGAAACTGTGCTTGCCCCATCCTTCTTGGATGGGACTTTGAGCAACCTGGTCTAGTGGTAAGGTTCCGTGCCCATGGTAGAGGCATTGAAACAAGATTATCTTTAAGGTCCCTTGCAGCTTAAGTCATTCTAGGATTCTATGATATTTATGGAGTTTATCTCAGATAACAGACAGTCTTTGTAAGTGCCTAAGCAACACAGCCGAAGGACTACACCTGCAACTAAGCTAAGGGCTAATGTCTGTGATTCCACTGCAGGGCTGGCAGAGCCTGTGTGGCTCAGAAGGTTGCTACCTGTGGATACCTCAGAGAATTTTTGAACCTGGCCCAAAACAGGATGTTCCACACATGAATCTCCTCCCAGATCCATGCATTCAATGTAAAACACATCAGGCTGAAGTCTGTGTGTATCCCTTGCTCTGTAAATGCCAGGGATCAAACAGCTCATGAAGGAGCAGATCCATGGTGACCCTACCAACTGTGGCTAGTCTGTTCAGCCCAGGCTTGTTGGGGCTCCCTGAGCATGAGTAGGCAGGATCTGAGTTCTGATCTTGGCACAGTGCTGTGTGGACATCCCAGTTTGCTCAGGACCAGCAAGAGGACTTCCAGTACAGCCAATCACTGTGCTACTCCAAGGAGAAGAGTCTTGAGAGCATGTTCATCTCTCATATCACCCCCAATTTCAAACATAGGCTTTACTCATAATTTATTTGTGTCATGTGGCCGACCCTCTATGTAGACTCTAGCAAGTCTTGGAAGTTCATCTACAGGTAAAGAAGAGATGAAAACAGTTGCAAAGACTGTTCGGCCAACCTGTAAGTGCAGCATTTTCTCTAGATCAGCTCAGCCTGCTGGATCTGGATTATGATGAAATTACACCTGACTTCCTTGCAAAAGGATACTTTATTTGATTAATTATTGTGGCTGTTGAAAAATACTCAATCACTGGTAGAGGCTGGTGCACAAAAGGAAATTGCCTTCATTGGGAGGCTGTGTTGAGCGCTCTGCGGAGAGTTGGGATCGGATACCACCGTGATCCATTGTTCTGCTTTAACTACTTGAAAGCACAGTAAGGGAGAAAAGGTCAGGTCTTTTGTTCAACTTATCTACCTATTGGGCTTTTCGGGGAGATCAAATGAAGGGCAAATCTATTGAACTTCCTGCTGAAGGCTTAAAAAATTGATGCCTATTTCCTGACCACTCTCAGGTGAACAGAGGCTACACATGGATTCTCTAACTTTCCAGCGGAGGGAGTTTTCTGTGGTTTCTTGCTTTAGTGTAACCTTTTTGGCTCATTCAGTCTCTTTCCATGGCACTCCTACCAAAACCCTTCAAAGAGAGGTTTGGGGACCAAAGCCTCAGAGTCAGCTGAGCAGTCTTTTGACATATTCACAGCTGCTCAGGGATGGGAATAAGGAGCGGACAGGGAACTGAAACCAGTCACCTCAGGCTTCTTCTGTAACCTATGGACAGAAATAATGCTGACTTCTACAACAGATGGATGAATCAAGCCTTGGAAGCATTAGTTTGTCCCCATAGCCCTGGAGGTGATCTTAGAGAATCACAGAATGATTTAGGTTGGAAAAGACCTCTACGATCATTGAGTCCAACCCTTAACCCAACACTGCTATGATCTGTGACATGGCCAGGAGGAGGCAAGGAAATGTTCAGGCATTGCTTTGCACCATTCCTAGGTAGTAAGTGCATCTAAACGGGTTCTTGCCTTTGTGGAAGCTTTTGCTTCTGTCTTGAGCTCTGTTTAAAGTCACATCCTGAGGTCTGCAGTGTTTTAGGGTTAGCTTTTATGTTAATTAGTTTTTCACCTATGAAGACATGGTGTGAACTCAGTGTTGCATGCTCCCATCAGTATAGCTAAACACATATGTGGTGTCAGCCCCTCTGGGGAACTGTCTGTCTTGTCCTAATCTGAAATATAAAAGAGTTTGGATTACTTTTTCAGGAGACTGGTACTGACAAAGCAGAGGAATAAATGAACCACAGAGAGCAACGAAAGTGCTCAGAGGGCTGGAGCACCTCTCCTATGAAGACAGGCTGAGAGAGTTGGGATTGTTCATCCTGGAGAGGAAAAGGTTCTGAGGACACCTTACAGCACCTTCCAGTACCTAAAGGGACTGCAAGAGAGCTGGAGAGGGACTTTTGACAAGTGCATGGAGTGATAGGACAAGAGGGAGTGGTTTCAAACTGAAAGAGCGTGGGGTTAGATTAGATAGGAATAAATTCTTCACTGTGAGAATGGTGAGGCACTGGAAGAGGTTGCCCCAAGAAGCTGTGGATGCCTCATCCCTGGAAACATTCGAAGTCAGGTTGGATGGGGCTTTGAGCAACCTGATCTAATGGAAGATGTCCCTGCACATGGGAGGGAGAGTTGGACCAGATGACCTTTAAAAGGGCCCTTCCAACTCAAACTATTCTATTATTCTAAACAACCTGTGAGATCCTGCATCTGGAGTTGAGTCTTCGTTGTCCTTTCACTGACCAGTGCAATGCTTTGCAAAGGCAAACAGGATGGCACAGCCGGCAGCTGTCATAGGGGGCTGTGATTAATTGATGCAGCTCATGGCAGAGGAAGACACAGAGTATCACGTTCCTTTCCCTCACTGTCTTTTAAAACCCTTCACACCCAGTCTCAGGAGAGACCACCTCAGCATTTCATGGGGTGCAGCTGGTGGAAATCAGCACATTTTTACCAAAGTCAGTTTATCTCAATTGTTTCATACTGCTGGGGGTCTGGTCATTGAGATTTTTAGCTGGGTCGAAAGTGTTTGCATTTTTAGCTGATCCACAGTCAACCTGACCAATGAGGAGAGCTCAGCATATGGTTTAAGTGTTCAATTTTCAGGGAGGAACCAGATTTTTCATATTTTTCAGCTCTGCCTGATGTCTTTTGAAAATTAGTCTCTGATTTTGGCCACTGAAGTCTTTGGCTGGAAACTCTATGTACTGCACAGCCCCTGACACTGCTCTGTCACTCACGTTGAGTAGATTACACCCTATTTGTTGGTGGTTTCAGTTACGAGCCTCATTTCCCTGGGTTTCAGTTGCACTTGCAGAATGACAGACTGCAGTGTGCATTAGCACCGCACTTTCTTTCCTGAGCTACCTGCAAGGAAAAAAACCCCGCAATGTACAGAAGTACAAAGTATCTGTGTATGTAATGCATCGAGACTACTCTTACATTGGTCTGTTTTACTACAAAAAGCCACGGTGGTGCCTGCAGTCTTTTCACCCTGTAGTTATTTGGCTAATCAATTAGCAGGTTGTCTGTGTTCTTTTGTGTAGGAAAGGTTCTCTGTACTTCAAGCAGCTTGAATTTTCTGGGTTTGGAGTTTGCAGATCTGCATCCCTTTTTGTAGCAACAAAAAAAACCCGAACACAAACAAACAAACCAAAAAACCCCACAGTAACAAACTAGCAGGTCTTCCCAGGGAACAGCATCCGCCCACCAGAAGGAAAAGCCTGGCGGGAGTACCCTCTAATCTAATTAGTACCTAATGCTGTGCCTTTCATCACTGTAAGGCTGAGTGTTGCAGGAATAGCTAGAGAAAAATCTGCGAACTTGCAGGCTGTTGTTTAGTTGCACAGTGTTGCACACCAAAGGAGCCCTTCTGAGAATCCAGGGCTTCCCAATGGATTTTTATCCCCCTGCTATCACATATACCTCTACATCTCAGCTTTCAGCTATGCTTGAGTCTCTCTTTTTCCCTCAGTTGTCCAGGAAGACGGACCTGCTGCTGGTGGGGAGGCCATTCTTTAAAACCGGATACACCTCTTGTTCTCCTGATACCAGCAGTCTCTGCAAATCTGGTGGCCACAAAAGGTCTGATCCAAAGGCTGTAGGAAAGGTTTTTCATGACCTTCAGTGAGCTTGGGTCAGAGTTTTTCCAGGAAAACATGCTCTGTGGTGATCGCTTCACAGTGTATGCAGAGCCCACAGACAAGCTGTGTCATGGATGCACTGGTCACATGAGAAATGGTAATTCCAAGGTTTCCTGAAGCTTACTGCAATTGTGACCTGCCTTGCTGAGGTTAGAGCTTCCTCGCATTCCTCACGTCATTTGTCAGCATGACCTCAAGATGATCCTTCTGTGCGGAGGCGGCAATTAAGACATAAACAAGGGAACTTTCTCAGCACGGGGGCAGGCAGCATGTGGCCAGGTGGTTCTTGCTGTGTCCCCACATCCCTGCCAGGAGAGTATCATACTGTTTGCTCACTAGTAAAAACTCAGGGTGTGCTGTCTTGTGTAGAAGAAAAACAACAAATACTCTGGGTGAATTCCTGTTGCCATTGAATTCAGATCAATACTGTTGCGTTTCATGGGAATGCATCTTTTCTCTACATTAAAAGAGATAACAGGAAACAAAACCAGGAAGCTGGATTTTACTTTTCTGGAGGAGTTGGAAATGATAATTTCTTCTTGCAAGGATGAAGATATCATGGGAAGGGAAGGTGTTAAGTGAATGGCCATTACCATGAACATTTCAGTCAGATAGGGGAAATGATGGACATCATAGAGTCATGGAATGGTTTGGGTTGAAAGGGACCTTCAAGATCATCTAGTTCCAACCCCTCTGTTATGGGTAAGGACACCTTTCACTAGACCTGGTTACTCCAAGCCCCATCCAGTACCTCACCACCCTCACAGGGAAGTATTTCCTCCTAATATCTAATCTAAACCTGCCTTCTTTCAGTTTAAAGCCATTCCCCCTTGTCCTGCCTTTGCATGCCTGTGCCAAAAGTCCCTCTCCATCCCTCATTTTAAGCAGCATCCCAGTAGCTAAAGCAGCCATCTTCAAGCAAGACTCAAAGTCAGGGCTCTCCTCCACCAAGGTGGTGGTTTAGCCCATTACCCACCTCTCAGCAAGTCCTGAACGGCCAATCTTCACATATGCTTTGAAGGAAAACCTGACCAAAGGGGAGAACTTTCTTTTTTATGCAAAAAGAAAGCAAAATGGGATGCTACAGCCCAAGGAGATAGGGATATCCCAGGCAGCACTGAATGGCAGAGGATCAGACTTATCTGAGATTTACCCAAGATGGGCCGAGAAACCATGACAGGGGGTGTGAAGTTCTTACTGTGAGAGCCTGAGTGTTTGGTTCATTGAAAAGCAAAGTGAGAAATGATGGGAGTAGACTGTGAGGCCCTTCACAGGGAGCAGATAACCAGGCACTGAATATCTGACAAACCAGTTGACACAGGTCATACCATGGAAAGGGCTCAGTCTGTTACTAAAGCGAGGGTACATGCCTCTAGTAAAGAGTTTTCCAGACATGATGGATCATCCTGGCTTCCCTCCACTCCATGCCCTGGTTGTCACTCCAAGCCAAGTGATGGATGAGACAGTGGCATGAGGGAAGTGCAGGTGCGGCAGTGGCGTAAAACACTGCCTTGTGGGTCCATCTGTGTAGTCAGTTGTGGTTGGCAAGGTACAACTGGCCTCAGTTGGGAAACTGAGGGCAAATACAGAGGAGGAGAAGATACTTACATCGTTTTAAATACTGAGAATGATTTGAGCTTTGGAGCTAATTACCTAGAGAAGGTTGTCTCTGTCGAGAGCTTGCTTGTTGATCAAGCTGGCAGGGACGATAACTTGTTAGTCATGAAGAAGATGGATGGCTGCCATATTCGGACTAATGTCTTCTGACCTAAAAGCTCTGGTTCTCGTTTGGGGCTCTAGGAAGAATGCAAAAATACAGACTGTCATATCTTTCCAACCATAACAACTTACAGATGGACAAAGACTAGGAGGAGTGGTATGTAGTGACATTGTCTTCTTCATCTCTGCTCACTATCATACACAGTCAATGGTTAGAGATCCCAAAGACTGGGGGTTTTGTTGGTTTAACCTTATTCAAAAGCCACTGTTTTTCTTCTTGATCTGAATCCTGCTTTTGGTAAAGACAAAGGTGCTTTTCTCTGAGGGTGCAGGTCTGACCTTTTTATTCACCATTTCTCAGACAACCAGTGAAATACACTGAAAAATCCTTAATCCTTCTCAGCTCCCTTGCTGGAGGGCAGAAGGTGAAAGCAGTAGTGTGCAGAGAGATTTGGTGTATTAAATCTCTTTGCTCAGCTAGGTTGACACATTTCTGCCAGTCAAGTGACGCAGACAGAAGGCGAATGAAGTTCTCCTGTTTTTTTTCACACTATTAAGTTCACAGGGTGTTCTCCAAAAGGCAGGCTCTCCACCAAGCTGGGTGCAGATTGGGACAGGCATGGAATGTGAATGCATGCACCCCATAAATTAATTATTCATTTTCTTCATTGCATTTACATTCAGGAAAATCACATGGTATGTGGAACTTCAGGAGAAAGGAATAGATTTTACATTTAGAAAGAAATACCTGAATTTATTCTAACCAATGCTTAATGAGCATGTGCTCTGGAGGATTAGCACTGTGGAGTGATCCCCCCGGAAGTATGGCCAGTCATGTGGTTGGACTCCCGTCCTGAAGTGCCAACAAGGAGCACAGAAATGCCAGTTAAAGAGATTAGAGTAGCAACACCCTTCTTTGCAATTGCAGGACAATGGCTTTGTTCCTCAGACTTTCTCCTCCAAAGTCAGATCAGGAAAGCCATGGTAGAGGTCACTGTGATGGAGACCCCATACTGAAGCACTCCTTGGCTTGACTGGTGACCACAGCTTGCAAGCAAGTGATGTGTATAGTTCCATGTCATACATCACTCTGCATCCAGAAGTAGATTAAAGCCCCTTCAGCCTCACCCCGCTGCCTCCCTCAGATGTTCTGTTCAGATAATGTTTTCAACTAGTGATGGCCAGAAAACTGCAAAATGAACCAAATTTACAAAACATATACTTTCTAGAGGGTTGTCTTTGTGCCCTTGTGTTATGTGTGTGATTTGGGAGAGATGCTAGGTACATTTTGTTTAGCCCAGCTCATTTCCCATGCCATCTGTAGACCTTCACACAGGAGATGAAGGTGGAATTCCAGTGCCCTACACACCTGCCAGCAAGGGTCATGGGGTCCAGATGGCTGTTTTGTTCCACTAGGGCCCCCATGAATTAGTAGGCAGCTGATCTCCCTGGTGCTCAGACAAGCCCAATCCTTCTTACTGATCCCTGTGGGAAGAACAGGGAGGCGAGTCTGCTCCTTCCCCTGCTCTTCCCTTTTGGGTTGTTCCCAGCTGAACAATCTGTGGGGAAAGCTGGCTTTCTGTTGTGTACAGAAACACTGTGCAACTCCCTTGCAAAGACTTCATGAGGGGAATTAAAAGCATAGAACAAGAGCAAGCCTGCTGGCTTGGGCTGAAGGCTAGACTTTCAGAAAGCAAAAATAAAAACCCCATGAAAGTAAAAATAAAAAAAACCCAAAAGACTCAGGGCACCAAAGTCCTGTTTAAAACCAGAGTGGACTGGGTATACAAATACCCTTCCAAACCTGGCACAACATCTATTCAGCATCACCACAGGCCATGTTAAGCAGGGTGCTTGCATACCAGATAGTTTTAGTGCTGGAAACCAGGGTAACCATAGGACAGTGCTTTGCTTCAGCAGCAGAGGGACAAAAAACTGAAGAGCAGTTCTGAGACTGAACATGTGGCGTTAGACCAACCTGTGGGAATAGATGTCCTATGCATGGCTTTTGCAACATGGACACCCAACGAGGCAGGTCTTACCTAGGTCATTTGGCTGGTTAGCATAAAACCAACTAAGATACTTAGGAGCTCCCCTGCTGGGCGAGATCTTTGTTTTTTGGAGAAGGAAACTGAGGAAAAGAACTATAAGATAACTTGCCCATAGCAGATGTCCTTAGGCCAGGGAAGACAAACTGGTACCCAGCCCAGTGTCCAACACTCCCCCTATGATCATCATGTTACAGACCTCTGGAGAACTTTCCCCAGTGCCTGTTCTGAGCCAAATCAATATTTCACCGACTATTCCCAGTGGAGTAGACTCTTCAGCATCCCTAGGCAGTCTGCCTCAGGACTCACTATTTGGCAGGGTTAGAAAGCTATTTTCAAGCCATATGAATTAAAGAGAAGAGGAATAATTTAATGTGCTACAGAGAAGGTTCAAACTTAAAATTAGGAAAATTGCCTCACAGCCTTTCAGTTATTAAAGTGGACATGTGATTTTCCACCAGTCATCTACTTTCTAGAAAAAGTAAAATTAATTCATTGAATATGGCCTGTGGCCAGAATTTGTCTACTGAGTATTTACTAATGAACAGTGATGCCTTGGCTGCTCTTAGGACACCAGTTCCTTTTCTGGGCAATGCAGAGGGATCAGGTAGATGGTTTTAGCAGGTAGATGTTTTCATTAAGGTGGTGAAGGCATTCAGATGACAAATGTGAGGATAGTTATCTGCCTTCAAATATGTGGTCAGTAAAAATGTAGAGGTGGTGCAGGAAACATGATGAGGAAAAGGGGAATAACTGGAAATTCTGTTGAGCCTTTACAGTCTCTGCAGGAGCTAATAGAGATAAATCCTGCCTTTCTGTCTAGGTTGGGAACATCTGTGTTTCCCACTGCAGGTGAGAAGCTACAAAAAATTCAGTTGGCAGGATCAGCACCAAAGACTAAGTCCTACATTGCTGAATGGGATGCAAGCAGTTGCTGCTAGTGGGGAAGAGAGATCACTGTCCTTGCCATGAGGAATGTGTGTAGGGACATTGGCACGGCAAATTATCACTCCTTTTTTTTTTCAAGATTTAGGCTGTCTTTTTGGGACACAACACCTGGAGATGATTGAGAGGAGAGTGGAAAAACTGTTCCCTCCCATCTCTCCAAGAAATGTTTGCCTTTTGGTGGGGAAAGCATAAAAATGAAAATTATAGTTAAAACCTGAAACAAAATATTTAGGATTTTATGATGAGTCTGGACCACTTTGTCACTGTGAAGGGAAATGTCTTGTGTCCTGCAAGGTCATCCTTCATCAGCCTTCACACCCTCAGTGTCCTGTAAGAGTTGTGTGTCTGAGACTGAGTGTCTTTTTCTCTGCTTTTTAAGGCATGAGTATTTTTACTATACTGGAAAACTTTCACATCATAAATACAACGATTATTGATTATCATGTACCAAGGATGGCTCAGAGATTAAAAGCTGCAGAAATTCAATTCTTTGAAAGTGTTTTTCACTCATACACACTGAACCCATTTAACTGTGAGAGTGTCATGAGATGACATCACACAGCAGCAAGCATAAACTCAGGAACAGCATGGGACTTTCCCATGTAAATCCCACAATACAATTTGCCCAACAGCAGGAGCAGAGAGTGGAGATGCTCCATCCAATCCAGGTCTTAGTTGCAGGCTGTGTCGGAGGACTTGGTATTTTCTTGGAAAATACCATTTTCTTTTCCTCTCCTGAAATCAGTTTTGATGGAAAGATGAAAATCCATCCAGGCTTGTTGACCGTTAAGGACAAGACTCCCCTTTTCGATGTGCTTTAATTTGTACTATGGAATCCAAAGACACATGGAGCAGTGTGTTTGCTAGGTTAATCCTCTGATAACTTTCTAGGACTCAGTTTACAAAATATTACTTGCATAAGCAACCTCCAGTCCCACTCTCATTCACCATGGTGCCAGCATTAATCTGGATGTATTAGAGGATTGTCTCTCACTGTCTGGAATTATTATTACGAAAGCCTTGGGAGTTTCAGTGCTTCTAGCCCTCGTCACACTTAGGGCTGTGGAAACCATTCAGGGTCGAAAGAGTCCCTAAACTGGGGACTCTGAGTCAGGGGGGCAATTCATTAATTGCTGATTTCTTTTGATTTAGGTCCATTCCTGGTGATTGCTGATGTGTTTATACAGGAACCATGGTCATTCTACGACAGGTAAGTAAAACATTCCTGTCTTCAGCTTCTCTGGTTTTACTCCATCACCACAGGCACTAATAAAAATAATTTTTTTTTTGGAGGGGAAGGGTCAAGCCAGGTTATTTTTATCCTATCTTATTTCCCTAAAAGGACTGTTACAAGATGCAGAGATACTCATTAGCCTTAATCCTTGATTGGCTTAGAGGAAATCATTGCTCTGTGTGTGTAGTCCAGATTAACCTCGTGCAATGTTCCACTTCTATTTTCTTATCTGGGATGGTTCAGAAGCTGCACATGAGTCCTGGATACGCAGAAGAATAAAACAACTTACTGTGTGACTTGAAAAAGGATCTGGTCAAAAATTGACTTTCAATTTCCAGGAACAGTGCTGCTTTGGTTGTGTAAAAATGGAACCTTTTTGCACATTTGAAAGAAATTGAGGGATGGAGCACCTCTGATGTGGAGGAAGTCTGAGAGAGTTGGGTTTGTTCAGCCTGGAGAAGTCTCCAGGGAAATGTTATAGCACCTTCCAGTACCTACATAGGGCTTGTAAGAAAGAAGGAGAGCGACTTCTACATGGGCATGCAGCAGTAAGACAAGGGGAAATGGCTTTAAGCTGAATGAGGGGAGATTTCAATTAGATGTTAGGAAGAAATTATTGACTGTGAGAGTGGTGAGGCACTGGCACAGATTGTCCAGAGAATGGCTGCCCCATCCCTGAAACTGTTCAAGGCCAGGGTGGGTCGGGTTTTGAGCAACCTAGTCTAGTGGAAGATGGCCCTCCCCATGGCAGGGGGGTTGAAACTAGATGACCTTGCAGGTCCATTTCAACCCAAACCTTTTATGATTCTGTGAATTGAAGAATTAAGTTGCATGGCAGGTCTCATGCAGATTCTGTAATCATTTAGGGCTTCAAATTGTAGTGTTTTCCCTCTGTCTAGGCATAACATCTCTCTCACTGTCAGCTTCTGAGTTGTCTCATTGCCATGTCTCTCACCTGGGGAGGACTGACAGTCCCAGCATGTGTCCTGAGTTGAGGCTGCAGATTGACACTCAAATACATTTGTCAACACAGTCAGGCATTGAGGCAGTGGAGCGAATCTACCCAACAATTTTGATTCATCTCTGTCTCCCCCTTGGTACATATGCTTTTGCCTGCTTCTGTCCAGGTTTTTTTGGACCTTTGAAGGAACTCTAATGGTTTCAGTTTACACCAGCGACATAAACAACTGAGGATAGCTTTTAGTGGAAGGAATGCCAGGGATCTCATGAAGCAACTGAACTTCTCTTTATGGTGTTGCCCCGACCTGCCAGGACCCGAGCCTGACAAAAACAGGCCACACATTGGTAGGGGTGGGTAGGAGCTCGGTCCCCCTTCCAAAGGCTCCAAGGCATTTGCCTCATGCACAAACTGACTGATGCAGTTTGCAATGCCAAGGAAAATGAGTGTGGAAATTAAAATGAGGTAGGTTAGAAGGTCTGAATAGCCATTGAGAAATACCCTGTAACAACTCTGTCTAGGATGGTATCACTCCGGGCTGCCTGTCATATCTTTGTCAGTGGGTACCCCTCTGTGGTTCATAAATCTTCTGTGTTGATCTGAATTTATCCTTTGCAGAGCTTTAATCAAATAGAGCCTCTTCCTTGTTATCTAAAAACCAGGTGTCTTGTCTGGGCAAGGAGGCAGCATGCTTCTGAAGTAATTCTGGGCACTCTCCCTGTGGGTTCAGATGCCAAGCAGTTGTTGACAAGTATCAGGGAAATAGGTTTGTGTTGAACTTGTTGCTTACTGCAAATATCTTTCTGCAGTGTGGATAAGGTGAACAAGTACCCCTCTGTAATGAAAAAATGTCACCCAGTTGTTACCAGATACAGGCCCTTTCTGAGGTCACTTTATACCAGTTTGCCCCATCTAAAGGTCCAATCTGAGTCACATTGGAACTACTTTGCTCTCTGTGGCCCAAAAGTCTGCTGTTTATGTGATGTTTAATTGCCAGTAGCAGCAGTATATGTATTTTGCTTCCTTAAGTTTTGCTGTAAGATTTTGGAAATACATCTATGATGTTCCTGATCTTTATTACATTCCAAGGAGCTTTCTCTGTCTTTTTTTTTCTCATTCTTGAATGTGTACAACATGGTTATGGTTCTACCCTCCCACCCCTTTTCCCCTGAAAACTTTCTCCAACAAGATCAAAACACCAAATCATCACCTGCAATAGGTGAACCCAGAGCTTTTGGCCCTTACAGCTTGTTTTCCCTGTCGTTACCTAGCTATAAATCCAGGAATTTTAAAGATGAGCCCATGGCATTGCTCTTCTTCCATTCTTCCATCAAAACAGTGCATATCAGGATCTCCCTTAGGGAGAACTGAGCGCCAAGGGCAGCACATGGCTCCAGCAAGGACGGGAAAGCACACAGAGCTCCTGCCCTGTGTCTTCCACTCAGTAATCTGAAAGAAAAGCCAACATTGTTCCCCAGCAGGCGCCTGAAGGGAGCCAAACTTATCAGCTTTAGTAACTAGCAAATTACTCATGGCAAGTCCATTTCAGTGCACAAAGAAAAGGAAAATGGAAAAGGAGGGCCTTCCTGAATTCCTGACTTGGCAGCCTGACAAGTTTGTTTGGCTTTGCAACACAGCAGCAGCTTGTTTGTGCATGTTCTGTCATTTAAAGTAGAAATGGTTTTGGAGCTGGAGTGGAGACCAGGAGGGTGTGGTGGTCCTGGCCATCCAGCCTGGCCAGGGAGAGGGCTTTCCTGGTGGCAAATGGCAAATGACTGCTGCTTGCCACATGGCTCTTTTTGCCAACTCCATCTTCTTGCTCATGTAGACAACCGTTATATAAACCAGTCTTAAATCTAAGGTATCACAGTGCTGCAAATTTGCTGTTGTTGGGCCAGCCCAACAAAAATAAAACCTTCTTATCAACTGGGGAATAAAACATACTTGCAAAATATAAGTATTTCATGTAGGACCAAGTTCAGCATCAGGAGTTGGACTTGATGATCCTTCTGGGCCTCTTCCAACTCAGGATATTCTATGATCCCACAAATCTCATCCACTATACTAGACTTTTCAGAAGATTTTATCTGTATTACTGTGGTCTCCTGACCATGTCCAGATCACATGAGGAGCATTACTGCTTTTGAAGGTTTTTCCCATTTCTTACTGGCCCCCCAGCCTGCTCCTGGGGTTATGGAGTGAGAAGTAGGAGTTAAAAGAGACAGTGGAGACCTAATCCAAGCAGATAAAGGAAAGCAAAGCCCAACCAGAAATTAAGGTCCTGAGGGATCAAACATTGTGGATACCTCACTCTATAAAGCTCTTCCAAAGAAAGGAAGTTGTTCCAGCTATTCTGAAACTTTGCAAGAGCCAAGACTTGATCAGAGACTTCAGCTCTGCTTTCCTGGCTCAGCAGAGCTCCTAGGAAGGTGATTCTTGGGTGCAATGCGAAAACCTCACAGTTTCCTTGCAGCCATCCATTCTGCAAAGTCCGTGCCACCTCTGTCATTTCTTTGAACATAAAGTCCCCAGTACAGCTTCAGCTTTAAAACCCCACAAAACAAGTCCTACATGAACAAGACTGTCCTTGATATGTTCATGTCTCTGTTTTCTGAGTGTATCTGTGGCTTCTTGCTCTTGTGCCAGACTGGCCTTTAGCTAACGATGTCCTTTCCCCTTCTTGCCATTTCTCAGGTGTTTGTTATCATTTTCCTACTCTTGGAACTAACCAAAATCCTATAAAACCTTATTGTCCCTCTCATGAAACAAGTTCTGCAGCCCTCTTGTGATGGTGGCAGCCCTTTCTTCACTAGTCCAGATAATTTCTTCTTGTTAAGATCAGAATTACACATTGCACTCAGGTGAAGGGGATTTGTGCAATTTGTTAATGAGCAGGAATAGATTTTGTGACTGCCAGTGTTTTCAGAGTCTCGGTTTGATGCTCTGAGGAGATGTTTTCCTGTGCTGAGATTAAGAACAGCAGAGACCAGCTTTTGAAATCTTTCAGTCCACTCACAGACATCTCCCAGCTGAGCTCTGTGAGCACTGGCTTTACCTGGAGCTTACATACACCATTTTGAGTGT
The DNA here is from genome assembly GCF_001715985.3 of Manacus vitellinus. NCBI lineage: Eukaryota > Metazoa > Chordata > Aves > Passeriformes > Pipridae > Manacus > Manacus vitellinus. The sequence goes on from NW_021940836.1 coordinate 1,624,871, forward strand.
TATTGGTCATACACATTTGGCTTTGCCAAGTGATTCATTGTGCTACATATTTTGTTAGCAAGGAGGAAGGGGAGGGAGAAAAACAACGTTATTGTAGGTCTTCTCAGGGCTGATCTGTAATCATGTTATTATGAAAAGCAAAATGTAACTCCACTGTTTGAATTCTCTTTCTCATAAACACTGAGTAATTTAAGTCTTCTCCCATTTATGCCTCGTATCTCTCTGATCTATGAGTCTGAGGCTTCCCTGGATAGCTGTAATGCAGCAATGAAAAGTCCAGCACAAGCCAACCAAAGGGCACATTTGCATATAGATTGAAACATGAATCGTTGGGAGCCATTCAGTAGTTGCAGTGCTCAAGACATTTGGCATTTTAACAGCTCTTTGCATCAAATCCTTTCCATCACGTTTATGGGACAATTAAAGTGCTGGAGTTGCTGTGTGCAGAAAATGAAGCTGCAGGCTAGGGAGATTTTCTTACGGTGCTACGGCTGTGGAATATAAATTATGTGATGTCAAATAAAGGTAGAGTGAGCAATCTCAGCTGGGGTGTGGAAATACCCTCTTGGAGAGCCTGTCTAAAATGCATTTTTTCCTGCTTCTTGATATCTCAGACAAGCCTCCAGGATCCATCTTCTCTGAAGTGTATGCACTGAAACCTTAATCTTTTTGAATGCAAGACAGAGAAGGCTTTGTGTGAGAGTTGTTATATGTGTGGCTGAGTTTAGTTTTGCTTTTTAAGGAGGCAGTAACAATTGGACGTTTATTTGAGGATATAGGAAACTTCAAAGGACTCAATAACAAAATTTACCTCGACTTAGTCTTGGGACCATATGTTTCCCCAGGGAAAATCTACATCTCCAGGGACAGCTCTTGCAGAGCAGCTCACATGTTATCTATCTTGTCCTACTTGATGGTAACTTCTCTGTTTGTCAGAGCCCTTAAAGGTGCACTTAGCTTGCTTGAGACCTGACATCTGGAGCAAGAAGAGAGAAATTCAGCTTCTCAAACTGTCTCTCTCTCCTAAACCCTCCAACTCATCATGGAGTTTGGATTGGATATTAGGAAAAATTTCTTCACCAAAAGGATGGTCAGGCATTGAAATAGGCTGTCTAGAGCAGTGGTGGAGTCATCATCCCTGGAGATATTTAAAAGACATGTAGATGTGGTACTTGGGGACATAGTTTAGAGTGTTAGGTTAATGGTTGGACTTGATGATTCTAGGGGACCTTTCCAACCTAAATGATGACTCTGTTGTTCTGTGATTCTGTAAGCTGACTCTGAAGAAGTCTCACTTTCTGTAAAAAGAAAGTTTGTAATGAATCTTACAGCCGGTAGAGCTGGGGACTGTTGGCCCATCTAGAAACCCCTTTTGCAGGAGAGATGTTTGGGGACGGAAATTAGAAATTTTTCATTTCCACCCACCTCATAACTTATCCTGCTGCTAGGGTTCAACACAAAGGTTGATTTCCCTTGGCCCTCATTCCAGCCATTGAGCCTCTGATTACTGTTCTTAATGGGAGGAAGCATCTTCACCCCAGCTGTGCAAAAAGAGCAGAGCAAAGGAGCTCCTGTCCCATCCCGTCCCCACGCCCACATACCCACCTGCTTCTAACTGCCCTCCACTCATCCCAGCTGAGTGATACAGCTATTAGCTGGACCACCTTGTCAATAATTTTACCAAAATCATATGGCTCACATGTACATTAAAAAAACTTGAACATAGTATATTATTATTTTTTTCCTGTTATTTTTACTCAGGTCAGTTCTCAGATGGGATATAGGGACTGACAGTTGGAGGGATCTGGGTAAAAGGTAAACATTTAAGCCAGCATGGCAACTGTAAGGAATGTTTGTGATATGACATCCTCAGTGGAGCGTGGGACCAAGCTTGTCATTTGCTCCTTGTACAAATGGCTGTGCTGGAGGCAGACAGCTCTTCCTGTTCAAGGTGACCTTTATCTTCATCAAATTCCTCTTGCAAAACTGGAAAACATTCAACAGCAAGGCATTAAAAAGAGAACCCTCAACATTTCATGGATTTTTGAGTTACAGACACTTCTGTGGAATGACCCTGATGTATACTAGTGAAAGATTTGGCTTTTATGGCATAAAATTCATTCCCTTTTCAAGGTACAGCATCATTTCCTAGCACAGTATAGATTTGACAGCAATTTTCCTAAAGAAACACACTTAGCTCTGGCTTTCTGCAGTCAGGTTCAAGAAGCTGAGCACAGCTCCTGGAGCCCAGGGGAAGAAAAGCAATAACAGACCTTTTCAGTAGCACAAATTGAAAAATGGCATTTCTTTCTCAGGAGAAAGTTGAGCTGGGGGTATAGAGAATATCTATCGAGATGTCATTGCCTGGTCAATAAATAAAATCGTTTCATTGGAATTAAAAGCTGAATATTGGAGATTTCCAATAAGGACATCAAAACGATACTTTCCATGTCAACCTTTAGCCAAACTATAGTGTTTCATTAAAAGGTTTGTTAATATGTTTTTCCTGTTGCATTTCAGGTCTTGGTGAAATGGCATTCTTTAAGGAAAATTTACAGTAAGAACTTTAGAAGAGTAAATCCATTTTTAATTGGTATATAAATGTAACAGGAGGAGGATTTAGATGTTTGCTTGAATACACATAAGGAGACTGTTCTGAAAAAAAAACAACTAAAAATGTCTTATAGAGTAAAGAAAATTCAATACTGGGAGTGACTTAACCTGAGATATACCAGTGAGCCAGCTGCCACTTCAGATACTTCTACTGGGGCTTTCAACAATGGGGAAATGAGATGAGTAACTGTGGACTGGGACTTGGAAATTTGTATGGTGCCACTTTAGCATTTCCATTTTGCCACTGCTGGGTATATTTGCAGATATTACTCTAGTGGTCAGCAGCACAGACCAGCTCATGCGAGGATTGTGCATCAGTGTTGCAATGTAAGGGAATTGCCTTTTCCTGGTTGGCCTCATCCACATGGATCTGAGTTTTACAAACACGAGAAGGTGATACGGTGGATCAGTCCTCCTCTCCTTCACAATTCAGCCCTGACTTCTCTCTTCACAAGGGAGGTGGCATTGGCAGAGGAAAGTCATCTGCTTTCTTGCGCTTGGCAAAGGTCAATCTTAGAACTTTACAAGGATTTCATCCTCCTTTAGGCAATTTTTTGTGAATAGAGAAAACGTCACCAGCTGTAAGTTATGAGGACTTCTGTTCCTGAACAGAAACTATTTTAAAATTCTGAGTGGAGTTATAGTGGGCTGAGGTTGGGAATATATATTGAATGTCCAGATTTGTTCAGATGCAGGTCTGTCCCACCTGGCATTCTGTATCCAAAATGACTGTTGGTGAACACCAAGGGATGAGTAAGCATACAGTGTTATTTCCTCAAAATATGTTCCTATCCTTCAGCTAATTTCCTGGCCTCCACTTATGAATTTTCAGTCTGGTCATTTCCCAAACCTGAAGTGATTTATTTAGTTAGTAATCCCTCATGAATCTCCCTTCCAAGCACCTGTCCTGCTTCCTTACTTCTCTAGATGTCCTATCTACCTCCATGGCTTTTTTCTGGACCTAGTCCCCACTGACTTTGGTTGATATCCCCTTATTTTTGGAGTAGAAGAGTATTTTAAAGAAGTATCTCTACAGCCTCGTCCCGTACTAGCCATCCACGTGGGCCACTGGTGACAACAGGATGCTACCGTAGATGGTTCTGTGGTGTGTCTTAACCTTGCACACCCATTTTCATGTACTACCTGAGGCAATTCCACTTGCATCCTGATAGTATTGCTCCCTTACAACTCTTCAAGTAAGAAGCAGGTGTCCTCCATCCTTTGCCCAGAGCCACTTTAGTGGAACTCAGGAGAAAAAGATGTTGGCTTATTTTGCATGCTAAAGAAGAAAGAACCAAGTGCTGCTTGTTTTTGAGATTAGAAAAAACACTATCTGGGACAGTGATTTACCTGCAATGACTCAGAAACCTTTTGTGCAGGCAGTGCAAAGGCAATGTGAGCAGTTTATGTGCATCTCCTACCACCCAGCCAGGCGTTTTATTGCCAGCACCATTGCTGGCAAATGACTCTTAAGGTCACACACTGCATTTTCATGATCTGCAAATCACTTTGTGAGGGCGTTTTACTGCCCCGTAACCCCATAAAATTACTAGATTCAGTGCGAGAAAGACAGGCAGCCTTTCCCATTAGGTTGATGCTTGAAATTAAGCAACATTTGCATCCAGCAAAATGCAATGGAGGCATTAACTGTATTTCCATGTTGATACTGTCAGCCTATTCCTTACAGAAACATAGGCTTAATTAATATATCTATATGATAATACTCTTGCAGTCTCAAAATTAAGGCTATAGGGCAATTATTGAGTTTCTCAAAACAACTATATAAAATTGATGAATATTCTTCACATGAATTTATTTCTCTTTAACATGATTTGGGTTTCCACATGAGCACCAGTTAACTGGCTGCTGCTGAACAAGCATCTCTGCCATGCTAGGCACCCTGAAAACCCCCCCAACAAAACCAAAATTTTGGCTCCAAAATTGTGGCTGTATTTGTAATGCAACCCTTCTCAAACTGGGTAAAATGTGTGACCAAACCCCTTTGGAGGCCATATTCCCCTTGTGCAGTGTATGCAGAATGGACTGTCCATGTAATAAAATATCCATGAAGAATATAAAAAGTACCAATAATACAGGAATTATTTGCTGTGCCAAAATCATGCAGAGAGTATTTCTCTTACGGTTTTATTCTTCTGGCTACTAGAGTTCCACATGAAAGCCTTATCCCACTGGCAATCTTACCAGCCACAGTTCCTTGATCATTTCATGTAAGAAATAGGTCCAACTTCATTTTCTGATCTGTGACTTTTGCTTTGTTTGCAATGGCTGTTGATTACTTGGTGGGACTTGGATCTTGAAACAGGTTTCTGGGTTTGTGTGTGTAAAAAGGACTGATGTTCAGGATCTGGTTCATGATCACTTTCTAAAAGCTGGGTCTCTTCAATATATGCCAGCAAGCTGGAAACCATTAACTGTAAAGCTGTCCCAAGTTTGAAGGAATCCACAGTGCACATCTGTATGTGTCCTGATCCAACAAGTCAACTGTCTTGGCTACATCTGCCAACTGCAACTGTGATTTGAACAGTGATGGTTGTCCCAATCTCTGTCATCTTGTGCCAACCTTAAAACTCTACCTCTGTCTGCAATCTCTAGGTTAGGATTTGTCTAGCTGGACTTGCCGCCTGGTTCCTTCAGGTCCTTAATTAACGTGGTTGTCGTCTGTTGTCCCTATGTTATTCCAAAGCCTTCTGGAATTTCACATACTATTAGCATCAGAGTTTACTTAAAACCCATGGTGAAATCATTGGAAACAAATCTCTTGGTGCATTTGGTAATTCCAGAGAGTTACAGCAGATGGGGCTGGTATTGTGCTGCGCAGCTCTGCAGCTGGTCTACCTCCTCCCTAGGAGGGACCCACCACCAACAATTTGGGAAGTTTCCCAAAGTTTTCCCAAGGCAGAGGGGCTTGAAGAATCCAGGCAAATGGTTGCAATTAGCAACCTGATATGAGTTTCCATTTCAAGGTGGTCTTGTATGGATCCAGCTTTGGAATCTTCAAAACCATGAAGCAAGCAATGAAATATAGATTATTTTTCTGGGTTTTAATAAAAACTAGTATGATTCTTTTTGTTATTCATTTCATGATGAAAAAACATCCATGTATTTAGTTTTCTTCAATTTTTTTTCACAGAATCATAATATCATAGAATGATTTGTGTTGGAAGGGGACCATAAAGATTACATCATTCCAACCCCCCTGCCATGGGCAGGGACAACTTCCACTAGCTCAGGTTGCCCAAAGCCCCATCCAGCCTGGCTGTGAGCAATTCTGGGGATGGGGCAGCCACAACTTTTCTGGGCAACCTGTTGTAGTTCCTCACCATCCTCACAGTCAAGAATTTCTGCCTAATACCTAATCTAAACCTGTCCTCTGTTGGTTTAAAGCCATTCCCCTTTGTTCTATCCCTACATTCCCTTGTCAAAAGTCCCTTTCCAGCTCTCTTGTAGCCCCTTTAGATACTGAAAGACTGAACAATCCCAAATCCAAGTTTTTTTACATCTTGGAGTATCTTTTCTTCTTTCAGAAGGATGCTACTTGCATTGCAGCATCTCTGCACCCTTGTGACTGGTACCTAAGGAACAGAAACCAATACTAACATGTTTTGAATTGCATCACGAGCATAGCCAGTATGATTTGTTTATTTTCAATTATGCTTTCTCCTGCCATCCATTCCTCTCAGGGGATGGCTTTTCAAACACACCTCTGGAGAAGTCCACTTCTCCCTTCAGCAGTCATATCACAAACACCCTCAAGATGCTATTGACTGAGCTGCAAACTGGCCTTCCTCCAGACTCCCTCACTCTCCTCAGTAACCCACATAACCCTCAGTGTATACACAAAGGTAGTATGTAAAAAGGGCAGATCTGCTCCAATCTGATGTGGCAGTAGGAAAAACAGCATTACTCCCCTTTCATTCAATATTTCTGAAGATGAGACATGCTATTTAAGTTGTGGGACTTGTCTAGACATGTCAGTGTGACTTTGGCTAATGCAGACCCTTAGCACAGACATGTTTCTGCTGGGAAAATTGCATTTACATGAGTATAGCCTACTACTACATGGGAAAATAATATATTTGTACTAGGATTAAGCACTTTTTTGCACTAAGTCTACATCTCTGTTTATGCAGGAATAGCTGTGTAGATTGCAATAGTCCCACCTCTATTTAGTACACAGGAACTAATTGCAGACTAGGTCTCAGTGAGTATGTAAAAAGTCAGGGAGGAGGGAAGAAGAAACAGAAGTAAAGAAATTAAGTAGCAAGCATCTTTCCAGAGCACGGAAGATGAAGCTGAACTCTGAAAGAGAATTTGACAGGTTGCATGCAAAAAATAAAAGATGCTTTTATCACAGATAGTGGAAAAATACGCTTTGTTTCCCAAGGAATAGAATCAGCTAAAACAGTTGAATTCTTGTGGTGGTTTTTAGTCTTCTTTCAACAGCCTACATGAGCCAGGATGACAAACATCCCTTCCAATTTACATTTCTGTGTATCGTCTTTTTTTTCCCCATTTTTCCCCTTCATCAGTACTGTACAGTGTAATTCAAACTGTGTCCTTTCTGTGAACCATTGTGATCTTGAAAATACTGTTTGCTTCAGAGGCAGAAAAATATTGGGTAGATGTACCTATTTGCCTCCATCTGTTACCTAGTTCTGTAGCTCTCGTGCTCATCAGCTGGGATTCTGCTTTCATTAATGAAATCAAACAGTTCTTTGCCTTCACCCAGGGAATAAAGCTCATGCGTGAGACAGAGCCTCCATCAGCTCCACTCAGTGATGCCACAGCAGATACCTGTGCAAGAAGCAACTCCACTCCCCTGGGCATGCTGCCAACTCTGTGTTCATAGAATCATAGAATCATAGAATAAGCTGAGTTGGAAAAGACCTCTGAGATCATCAAGTCCAACCCTTGATCCAACACCGCTGTGTTCCTGTCTCTGTCTACCAGCTCTGGAGACCAGTTGTCCTGAGGACAACCTGTCTTACTGCTCTTGCTGCTCTCCCTGCTCCAGCACTGGGGCTTTGCTGTTTACATTGTGAGCCAGTTGAGGGACTAAGCCAGTAAAACACTTTGCAGAAACATGTGAAAATGTTGCTGCTGTGTTAATTCCCTGAGCTAGTTCACCAAAGGATCAAATCAAAGAAAGAATCACAGATCCTTTAAAGACCATCAGGTCCAATCCCCCTGCAATGAGCAGGGGCATCTTCAACTGGATCAGGTTGCTCAGAACCTGATCTTGAGTGTTTCCAGGGATGAAGCATCTACTATCTCTCTGGGCAACCTGTGCCAGTGTTTCATCACCCTCATCATAAAAAAACTTCTTCCTAATATCTAATCTAAAACTCTTTTAGTTTATACCCATTATCCCTTTTTCCTGCAAAAAAAGTTTGTCCCCAGCTTTCTTGTAACCTAAATCAACCCTACTTCATCTTGAAGGTGTTCCCCTTGTCCTGTCACTGGAAAGTCCCTTTCCAACTCTCCCTTGGATCCTCTTTAGGTACTGGAAGGGGCTCTAAGGTCTTCTGAGGACCTTTTCTTCTCCAGGCTGAACAACCCCAACTCTCTCAGCCTGTCTTCACAGTAGAGGTGCTCAAGTGCTCTGAGCATCTTCGTGGCCTCCTCTGGGTTCACTCCTACAGGTCCTTCTTATGCTGGGAGCCCCAGAGCAGATGGGATCTCACCAGAGAGGACATGGGGGGGCAGAATCCTCTCCCTCAGCCTGCTGACCACACTGCTGGTGATGCAGCCTGGGGTTGAAAGTTGACTTTCTGGGCTGCCAGCGCACATCACCCACTCATGTCCAGTTTTTCATCCACTATGTCCTTATCCTCAGAGTTGCTTTCAATCCCTTTATCTCCCAGCATATACAGGCACTGGGGCTTACCTTGACCCAGGTGCAGGACCTTGCACTTGGCCTTGTTGAACCTCATGAGGTTCCCTTGAGCCCACTCCTTGAGCTTGTCCAGGTCCCTCTAGATAACATGCTGTCCTTAAGGTACACAACAGAGTTTGGTATCATCAAAGGGTTGGGAACAGGCAGCTGAGCTGTATTGTCCAACCACAGAGACCTGTTGGAGTCAGCATCCTTCCCAAACAATACTTAGAGAAGGAGATGGCATTCCCTTAGTCCTCTCTTCCTAAAGCTTGCAATACAGAGCAACATTCATTTATAGGAAAATGTCCAAAATCTTTAATTCTGGGTGTGTAAGGGCAAGGGGTTTCCATTGTGCCTGCCGTTGCAAACTAGGGAGCCTTTAGCTGAATCCTTGTTTGTCTAGGGAGAAGTGGTGACTGTTGCTGGCAGATTTAGAGCAGATCTGCAAGCTCCCTGTGTGGTACCAGGGCAACCTCTCTACTCCTAGGGCCTGAAGGAATATATCTTGATCTAACAGTATGGAATTACATGCTCCCATCCTAAAGCGCTCCCCCTCTGATTCCTCCTGGCTTTATTTTCCCTCAATCTGGTTTTCCAGATTTGTACTTCTTATGAATGCTCTATTATCTTCCTTTGGATTTCTTCCCTCTGCATTTAGGACAGGACCCAGCCACAGGGCTAAAATGCTCAGTCTTCATTTCCTGTTCCACTTCAACATTTTAGAAGATTTTTCAATCACATCTCAAGCAGTGTCCATCAGCTTTTTGTGTGAGACCTGATATGCAGGGCTCTGGCACAGCATTTGGGTGGGTGACACCCAGAGACAGCCTAATCTGCTTGTAGCATCAACAGATTACTGGATTCTCCACCCATGACAGTAATGCCATAGGAGTCACAGATTAAATCTTCTATTTCCATGTTTGTCTGCATGCTTAAAATCCACTCCTGAGCCAAGAGGTCCCAAGCAGTCAACAACAGGCTCCTTGCCAAAAGCCAGGGAAGAGGTCAGGCATCACTGGGAGCTGAGCCTTGTTACACCACTGGATTGTGCCCCTGTAAATCTGATTAAATCCATCATTTTTGCTCCCAGAGTCTTTGGCTGTCCCTCAGCACTAAATGAGAAAATGTTGGGACATGTGCCACGTTTGTGGGAGATTTTTTCCCCTACTATCAGTATCGAAGTTACAGGGTGAGTGAGCGGTGCATTGATTATTGAATTATTTAACAACTCCTCTTGCATCTCTTCCTTTGCTTCAGGAAGCTTTTGTGTGTAGCATGTTACCATGGCTGACAGCTGCTGCCTGATGTGCTACAAGAAATTATGAAAAGAATCTTATTTATTTATAGAACAGAAAAATTATTAGGGTTACCATCTACCAGCATGTGTCCTTCTCCCCTATGTTATTATTTGTTATTAAGTAGAGATTCAAGCTTTTTCTTCCTTTTTCACCTTTTCATGATGATGGTGTCAAATGCACAACCAAAGATGTGTGCAAACAATAGAGATGAGCAGTCCTGATTCTCCCTTGAGTTGCACAGATGTGAATCCAGGAGAAGCTCCATTAAACTGAGTAGGGTACACCCATGTAATTGAGAGGTGAACTGAATCAGAAAGGTGATACTTAGAGGTGATGATATGTGTTTTTAGTAGAGCACAGACATTCTACTGCCTGAAGGATTCAGGTAGCCGTTGAAAGTCTGAACTGGCATAATAAGCTGCAGTCTGCTCTCCAAATCACGTTGAATCTTGGAGCTGGGGGAATGCCTGTGTTTGCACTGGTGTCTGTGTGCACTGAGGATCTTCTGCTTCAAAAACGAGCAGTAAGGGAGTAAAGGACTAAGCTCTGGAGACCTGGACATATGATTGTACTTGTTTCTATAAGAAAAAAAAAAAAACAAACAAAAATGCCTGAACAGGTTAGGTTATTTTACATCACTTTTCAGAGATATGGCCCACAGATAATATTTAGCACACACAGTGCATCAACGGCCATTCTGCAGGGTACCATCCTTCTTATTTTAGAAAAGTAAGTTTAGCACTGCAGGGAGTAATAGGTGGAGCACTGCTGGCCCGGGTCCACAGGCAGCCTCTGCTAACCACCAATTTTTCCATATCCTTCAGCAATTTACCTGAGTATCAGCCCTTAGAGTTTTTCAGCATCCATGCAAAGGGTAGGAGCCACCTTAGCTAGCTTTGGACACATATGCTGCAGTTTTGTACCTCCAAACTGTCCTCTTCACACACTCCTTTAGGTTAGCATCATCTGACCTAGTTTGATTACCTTCTTTATGCAGTGGTGTCTCTTTTTTTCCCTTGAATGTAGGATAGGATAGGATAGGATAGGATAGGATAGGATAGGATAGGATATTTAAAAGGGATGATCATCTAGCAAAGGTCCGCATGTCTAGCTCAGAGGTGAACACAGACACTGGTCAAGTTGAGTCCCACCTGCCCTGTTTCACTGAATAACCTAGCTCTCCGGTGCTAGCTGCAAAATAGCTGGTTCAAGAACACTTCTTCAGCCCTGGCAGTATCTGATGTATTTTCTTTGGGACTGAAAAACAGACTGGGGTAAATAAAAGCAAGCTTTCATTAAATTAGGTGGTTCACCTGCTGTGAGGGGGCTTCCTGCAGGTGGAATCTCCCTTCTTTCTCCAGCAGTGAGGTCCATGCCACTGTGATAGCATTTAATGGGAGCTCAGATCTCAGCAGCAGCATAAACCTATTGCCTGTGTCACCTCAGTTCCTTAGGATAAACATTTACCCCCGGTACTATGCATGTGCACAAGGTGTGTCACAGCAGGACCTTGATCTCAGCTGTGACTGCTGCTGCAGAGGTGAGTAAATCATCAGAGCAGGGTCCAGCATGGCTCTTCTGGCTCATATTTCTATCTCTGCAGTGAAGAGTCTAATGTTACCCCAGGGAGCTGTAATCTAAACCGGATGGCATTGCTGATGGGCTGCCAGCCAGCTAAAGGTTTATTTTCCTCCACCGTGTCCCTCCCCTTATTGTACTAAGTGTGTTTATTTGTTTCCCACATAAGGCATAGCACGTTCCCTCAGAAAAAGCAGGCTGATAGGAAGCTTAATGCTGTTGCTCTGCCCCTTGATGTATAGAGAAGAGAGGCTGTTTTCCAAGCTGGGTCATCGGTTCCAAGGAATGAGGTTTCCCGTTTCCAGGAGGCAGCACACTCAGGCTATTCAGACAGACCTCACTGCAAATGTTATCTGTCTCTGGCTGACACGTGTGATTCTGTCTAAGAGTCCCCAGAAAATCTCCTGCTAGCAGAGGAGCAATGCACAAAATATGTAGTGGAAATGCGTGAAATTACAGATCTTCAGCAACCCCAGTGTCAGGTAAAAAATAAGCACACCCGTGTAATAGGACTGCAGAGGCTAGATTCAGCCCTCCAGGCTCCCATCTCACTTCTTTGGGTCCTATTCCAAGGATAACCGAGAGTAAAACATTCCAGGCCTCTGTTCCTTAGCTTACTCTTTGGCAGCATACAGGGATACACAGTCTCAGAAATATGGTATAAGGTGTAGCTGAGCAATGATCATATTGTCTGCTCCAGTGCAAGGTGAGATAAATACTCCAGCTGCTCTCTCTCAGATCTGCTGCTCCCACAGTGTTCCAATTTCCATGGCACAGCAGTGAGGAGGTGTGTGCTGGTGAGCAAAGAGCATCCATAGGACCCCACTCAAATCCAAAGAGCCCATCCTACGGGTCCCTTTATATGTATTTGTTCAATCCTTCCTTCCACATGCATCCTCCCATTGTTTTTTAGCTTTGATTTGACAACTATCTTCTACTTTCTAGGGGAGCAAAACTGCAGTCATTTACAGCACTGTATCTTCAGGTCATGCTGGAGGTAGACATCTCCCATGCTCCATTCGCTCTATGTCTCCTTCTCCCTGCATTACTATACATCTCATGTACATTTTTCTTGCTCCTTTGGTAGGCACCCATCTTGATAATCTCTTGCCTGGCTTCTTATCCGTGAGACCGTGTCTCTTCCTTACTTCACCTGCACAGCTACAAGAATGATAACCTTTTTGTTTCAGGGCTTTGTCATACAGCTTAAACCTACAACATCACCTGCCCTTTGGGCAAGGATTTCCTCACTGTCGTCACTGCTGTTCATGAATGAGCAGAAGTAGCTCAGTATAAGTTCGATGTACCCGTCATCTACTGTTGTCCTTGGTGATTATGTCCCATCAAGGGGACCTATGAAGCCTTCCTTCATCTAGAAAGCTTTCCTACAATTGTATGGAATCACAGAATTCCATATGGAATCCACATCCAATCATTAAGGTTAAAAAAGACATCTAAGACCACTGAGCCCAACCATTAACCTAACACTGCCAGGTCCATCAATAAACCCTGTCCCTATGTCCTCTTCTTCCTGGACAAATGGATTCAAAACCCCACGTCATCAAATCATCAGTAGAATTTTGTATTAAAACACTGATAAATGAGAATGTCTTAGCAGCTGAACCATTATCTAGTCATGCATTGCTCTGGTCTGTATAAATGACAACAATTTAGATTCAAAATTTTTATGGAAGAAATCAGGGCCCAGCTATAGTGGTCTGAAATTCTCTAAATGAGCAGAAAAGCCTTTCCTAGATAAAAATGAGAAATCTCAATTTTATCTAAGATAGGACAAGAAAAAAGAAAATCTGGGGTGACTGTAAAATGCTTTGTGCTGTTCTGGTTGAGCCAAAAGTCCTGATTAGCCCTTACTAGAACAGTCACCCTATAAAGAAGGAGAGATTGCAGAAGTGGGTCTGTGGAGCAGCCTGGTGTAGAGTCAGTGTGAACTCATTATACTTATGATCCTTGTGTTCAGCCCGTTCTCATCCACATCTCTCACCTATAGGCACAGAGGCTGTGCTGTGCCGAACACCTTCCACTGAATTATTTAAAATTCAGTTGCTATGGATCTACTCAAGGCGATCAGTTTAAAGAAAATGCAGATGGCCTCTGGTTTTGAGTTCCCGCTGTGCTTTGGTTAATTTGGTATGTAAAGGTATTAGGTTAATTAAATGCCATGTGTTGCATGGGGACTGACTGCATTTGTGGATTAATAAGTATCCCTGTGTGTTCTGTGCTGAAAGTCCTCAAGCTGGCAGACGGTTATTTCACTAGGAAAGGAAGGTAACAGAGACAAGTCACGGGGAAAGGAAGAAGTTTCCTGTTAATCCTGCAGTCATTTTTCCAGAATGGGTTGTTGCAGTGTCCTTCAGGTCCTTGACCAAGTATCAGTCCTTACTGGAGAGACTGGAAGAATTTAAGTGAAGAGAAGCAAAGTTGTTCAGTTTGCTTTGAGACTCCCGCAGTGCTGTTCATATACAGTGAGCATGTCAGCTGGCCAGTGGAGGACCATGGCTGGTGTGTGGAAATTTTTCTCCTAGGAGAAGATCTTTACCAAGAGCCATATTGTGAATCAGATCAGAGGGTGTGATTCACACAAGCAGCAGGCATAGTCATGTTGCAGGTCTAAAGCAAACCAGCCACAGGATTCTGGCATTCATGGTGGAATACACATAGAAAGCAGAGAGAGGGACAAACACCACTGCTAAGTTTTGGAGATGCTGAAGAAGAAGAAAGTCGTTTTCATGCAGCCATGCCCTGAGGTGGTGGAAGATCAGGAGAAAGACCAGGGCAAATGGACACTACTCCGCAATGTCAACCAGGTCCTGAAGCCCACGACCATTTTAGCGGTAAGATAGGGGGTCCTGAGCCCTGAGCATGGCTGGGAGCTTTCAGGCTACTTTGAAACCTGTCTTGCTATTGATGGGATCCTTATACTGCTTACACCAGCTTCTCTCACCTTTCTCCTTTGTCCCCATCAAGCATTGTAGCTCCTCAGCAGTGAACCTTCTTTCTCTTCACATTTGGAAGTTCCTCCTAAAGATCCTCTTTGTGAATTGTGTGGGTCTGTGTGTGTACCCATCATGGTGGTGTATCCTCCTCTTGCGCTGCTATTTGGTTGTCACTGCCCATAGCTTGTGAGGTCGTGAGGGTCTGCCCCAGAGCATTTGGAAGGGCGCTGGCACCCAGTGGCTGAGTTGAGGAGGAAGAGTTGGACCATGTTGATACTGTAAAGGGTCTGCTGGTATTCTCACTTCTCCAGTAATCTGTCATGTGTATTGAAAAATAACTGAGGCATGAGACAGGTTATGCAACTCACAAGCCAGTCTGCCCCAGCTAGTAAATGCATGAATCACCCTGATTTGCCCTGAAATCCCCAATATATCTGCTGTTTAGGGAGCTGATCTGAAGGTGATTGCATCAGCAGAAGGAATATAACTGACTTCCATGGGGTTTATGTCAAATTGATTAAAGTCATAAAAGGAAATAGGTCGGCACTCTCAGTAAGTGATGTTATTTTTTAAACCCCTCCCAACCTTCCTGACCTTACCAGCTTAGCCCATCCCATAAGACTTTTTTCATCAGTATTAAGAACTGCACTTTAATGGATTTAGAACGAAGCAGTTTGTGGGGACGGGTACTCTGTGTATTAGGCAGACAAAGCACAGAAGTTGTCTTAGTGGTAGTAGAGTATCAATTTACCTTGGGTAGAGCAGAGTGCCTTTTATCTCAGCTGTGTGGTAACAGAACATATGAAGCAGACTGCTTTTACAGATATTCAATATTAGAGATTTTTTTCTAAAAAAACAGCATTACAATTAACGTTTTCTTGATTAAGAGCAATTTTTACAGACCTGCTGAGGTGTCAGAAAGGTTTTCTAATGAGCAGGGACTGAGCAGCCCGGCTCTTCTCTTGCTGACACCTTGATCAGGTTACCCGCCCTGTGCATGAATTTGCCCAGTGATGCAGAGAGGATGACAGTGCTGAACACTCTGAAATGTTTGAGAGTGTTGGATCAAAGAAGCTAAGAAATAAATATTAATATAAATGGATTTATAATGTATCTACTCCTGACAGTGCATTCATTAGTTGTTTCTTTTCCCCATTTTAACTGAGTTAGGAGAAGTGAAGATAAGGCAGCTAATGAGAAAAAGATATGAATATGATATTTTTATGAGCTGGATAAAGATACTTATAACAGAGCTGTAGCACAACCCTCCAATGAAATGAAAACTCAAACTAAGGACTGGATCCTGAGCTCCATGTAAGCAGGATGACTGTATTGATATCCTACTGGAAACCAGGGTGGAGTCTACCACAAAATGGTTGGGGATGCCTAGTGTGTAATGTTTCTCCATGTGTGAGTCTCTGAGTGTAACCTTACATCCTGGTGGCACTCACAGGTTAGTATCTCTCAGAAGTCTTAGTGAATGATGACTTGGATGGTGATGTCTCCAGTTCCCACTGCCCAGCGTGAAGATGAAGGTTGTTCAGCAGCCTTGGGTCAAACCAAATCTATAAATATAGTCTGTCCACAGAAATGATTGATAGTGGATGCTCAGGAAGGGGTTATATCAGAGCACATGCAAAGTGATACCTCCTGGTTTTCCCTTCTCCTTCTCCCAGCAGTTTTCCAGGACTTCAAAAGGTAGATTTTGCATTGTGCTTAATAGGTACAAGTGGAGCTGGTCCCCAGGAATGTGGTGTTAAGTGGGGCTACAACTTCACACATTAAGCTCAGCTGCATGAATGCAAACACACCTGGCAACTAGATTGCTCCCAATTTTAGTACATCTTCACATTGAGAATAGGGGTGGAAAATAATTCTGCTTTGTTTCAGTGTGAGTCCTTCTTGGGGCTTTAGTTTGGAGTTATTTTAGAATTTGCTATTGTATTGAGGAAAACAGCTTCTTTAAAAGCTTTTTTTGCATTTGAGTAATTTAATCTCCACAGAGCTGATAAGCAGATAGTCCCTGCCCAGCAGGACTGACAAAGGTCTGTAGGATCACCAGTGACATGGTGAGTGGATAGGGGTTAACTGCTTGCTATGTCTTCCAAAATGAAAACACAGAGGTCTCAGCTGAAAGAGGTGAAACATTTGAAACATGTAAAAGGACACAACTGTTTGTAGCTAAATTCTTCCTTTGGGATTATGGATGCTGAAACTTTGCAGAGCTTCAGGACTCAAGTGGACATGCTCACAGTAGATAAAATCCACTGAAAAGTGTTAAATGCAAACATCACCTACACATCACTGTAGGTGGGAGAACTCCTGAAGGAGTACATATATCTGCCTCTCTGGTTATGTTCTTCACTCATCTTTAGTCATGCCCTTTTCAGCTGTCTCCGGGGTATATTTGGTAGTGGTTATCTGCAAGGAAGAATTGTGCCACAAGCCTCCAGATAGGGCTTAGCAGAGCTCAGAACCACCTCCTAAATGTGACATTCTAGGTTTGTATGTTACGCAGAGGAAAACCTCTGTCTGGGTGCGTTTTTCTGCCTGTATCACTGCTCTGTAACCTGTTTCTGCTGGATGCATTCTGTGACCAATAACCACTCAGAAGCTTGAGAAACAGAGTGCAGGTGGTGTATGCTGTGTGGACATGGCTTGCTGCTGATACCTTGCAGTGGGTTTCATAGAATCATAAAAGTTGGAAAAGATCTCTGAGATCATCAGTCCAACCATTAACCCAGCACCACAGTGTTCACCACTAAGCCATAGCCCCAAGTGGCACATCCAAAGCATCTGCTTTCCTGAGCACATGTGAAAAGGGGTGGTTTGTGGTTTGCAAAGGAAGTAATTTGACTTGTACTAGTGATTTGAGTACCAAATGTCAGCAACTTCTATCCCAAGGGATGCTGAACTTTCTGCAGCCCTGAGTGTAACTATCTTCTCTTTGATTCCAGGGGGATTATGTGTGGATGGACCTCAAAACTGGACGGGAATTCGATGTTCCCATTGGAGCGGTGGTTAAACTGTGTGACTCTGGACAGATCCAGGTTGTGGATGATGAAGGCAATGTACGTACAAGGGGTTATGATGACCCTTCTACAGCTCTATGGCCTGGCTAGGCCAGGGGTCACAGGGCCATGATGATTGACTTTGTTATGGACTTATCACGTGTCCTGTCAAGCCACTTGTGCCATAGTTTTCTATTTGTAAAAACAAGATAGTGTTGTGTCCCTACTTTTATGGCTGTACTGGGAGTGCAACGTTGAGAGGCTTCTAGAGTACAGTGGTAACAGAAACCCCCAAAATACATTTAGATAGTGCTTTGAACAAACCTACCTCAACCTGCTGTTCTTGTGCTGTTATCCAGTCCTTCCTAACCTCCTACCAATACCACATGTGCCCAAACACTGGTTTTCTTTCAATTTCTCACCTCTATTTTTCTGCAATGGTAGCTGTTTTAGAGCAAGGTCTATATCACAAGCAGAAGGTGTCCTTCATAATTCTAGGTTTTTTTCTGACTGAGATAATTGTAACTGCTCTCATTGCCTTCAAGGATAATAGAAAGAGATTTGGTTTAGCAGGGTCCTTGTGTACAATTCGTAGTGGCTTTTGAAGCCCTTTAGAAGTGGTTAGTCTTAACAACACTCTGCCAATAAAAGTATGATTTTACCACCCCTGACCATCCCTCTTTCCTTTTCTAAATCATCTTCTCTCTTCTCAACAGTATTTTGTGGCAAAGTGATGTAAAAATGTAGTTGTGAAGGGAAAAACAAATCTGCTATTTGTTATAAACTCCCCTAATGTGCTGGATGACTGTACTGCCCTGGAGGAGGCTCCTGCCAGGATGGCTCATGTCTCATGTCTCTTGCTGCTCCAATAAAACTCCAATAAAAAGATGTTTTCCTTCTTCTGTTATGAATCTTGCAAATTAATGACTACCTTGCCCCAGGAATAGAAGCTGTGGCATGTGTGCTGATGCTCTCCCATGTATGTTCTTCCATCTGGTCCTTCTGTTTGGGGTGGGCTGTTTCCCAGTGGTCTCTCATTTGACTTATCTCTCTCTGTCCGTACTCTCTTCTCAGGAGCATTGGATTTCCCCACAGAATGCCAGCCACATCAAACCCATGCACCCCACCTCCATCCATGGGGTGGAGGACATGATCCGCCTGGGGGACCTGAATGAAGCGGGAATTCTCAGGAACCTGCTGATCCGCTATCGGGAGCATCTCATCTATGTGAGTGTCCACCTTTTGTTCTGCACTCCACCCCCTGCTCTCCTTAGCACTGGGGAACCCATGTGGGAGAAACTCTGATTGAACTGGGTTTCTATACTCTCTTTGTTGCAAGTGGTGGAGGGATTCTGACTTTAGAGAGCACATTGCAGAGCTTGTGGATGCCCCAGTGAAAGACCACATGGGTTAGGTAATGGGCAAAGTCCCTGTTACCTGGCTGTACAGCCCTTGTAGAAGTTTTGGAGATGTGCATTAACTTTCTGCACATAGAACAGCCAGTTCAACTCAGGCCTTTTCCCCTGGAACCATTAACTCATTCAGCCTAAGTGGGTGAAGACAACTATTTCTGGAGGTGGAAGAGGTGGAAGAAGGTTGAGGAGGTGCATGCATGAAATAACTGGGAACAAGGGAGTAAGCAAACTCCCAAAACAACTCTAAAAAATCTTCCCAATCTGTGTTTATGACTTGTTGCTCTGGGTTGCCTGGGATGGGGACAGCTGATCTCTGGGGACAGCAGTGTCCTTCCTTAGGTCAGCTCAGTCATGTCATGCCCAGTGAACCCAGTGCAGCCTTGCCAACCCAACCAGACATTCATAAATTGAGGGTTTTACAGGAAGCCAGTCGGAACTGCATCTCTTTTCTGTGATAGCATCGCAAAGACCACCTCCCCAACAGGACAGGAATCAGCATTCAAGGCTCTGTGCTGGTTTTATCAGTGTGCTGTATGCTGTGTTGTCTTGTGCACATTTTTTGGACAGAAATTCGGAGTGTGTGTTGTGTTTGCTGCTAGCTAATGTACTCAAACAGCCTTTGCAAATATGGAAAATTTGGTATTGCTTTTAAATCCTACAGTTTTCAGCTATTCAGGTAAGTGCCTGCTGTTACTTTGAAGGCTTTTTCAAAGCCATCTGGGCATCTAATTTTTAAAAGGCTCTAGAGACTACTAGATTTTCAGGCCAGAGGGAAATGCAAGACAGTCAGACTTCCCAGGTAGCAGAAGCTAACACAGCACGGCCAGGATTTTATTTATTGAGTCTGCTTATTCTGCTTGATTCTCAGTGCCTTTTGATAGGATGGTTTTGGATTAAGCTGGGCAGTAATGGAGAAGACACCACAGTTACACAGACTATTGATATGATCAAGAGCTTCTTGTCCCAACTCTGGAAAACACCCCTCTCTCCTCAGAGATGGAGTCAAATCCTAGAGGAAGAGGACAAAGCTGCTGAAAAAGCACCCCTAAGTCCCCAAAGCTTGGAGGAGAATAGAGATCCCCAAATTCATCTCTCACTCAGGCACCTTATTTGTTGTTCATGACATCTAAGTCCCCTGTATTGTCAGTTTAGAAAAAAAGAAGCATGACCAGAAAATTATTCACACATTAGATTTACTAAGTTTCTCCCTGGGGCTGTTTTTAGGGAGACAGAGCCATTTATAATGATAAAATAGCAAGTTAGCAGCCCAAATTCATGCTTGAGGTAGTGTCTCTGTGTGCACTGAGCATCCATGGCAGTCACCAGAGATATCAATGGAGCAAACAGAGACAAGTTTGCCTTTCAGCTACGTGAAGTGCCTGTCAGATTAAGTGGTTGCTTACAGGTGTCTGGAGCTTGGATATCATAGGAAAGTTTATGCTGGAAGAAAAGTTTAGGTTGGAGATCTACAGTCCAACTTCCTCCAGCTCAAAGCACATCCATCTTCAAGGTTAGGTGTAGTACTTTTGTGGATAACTGAATTCAAGCAACCTGAATGTCACCCAAGAAGTACAGATGGCCAATAATTTACAGCTGATTGGCTCATTCAGGAAACATGTATTTATCCATTGAGCATTGCACTTTTTTCTGCTGCTTGTGGGCACCCTGCAGTGGCACAAAGTGGATTCCTACCACTCTCCCTGAGGAAGTTTGGATCGTGTTGGCTATTTATTCAGTGGTGTCCATGTGTCTCTCCTGGTGTCCCCATGCCATCTGGCAAGCGCAAGTGACCAGAGATACTCAGATATAATCTCATGTGTGCTATATCATATTGCCTGTGAATACATTGAACTCCTTCATAAAAGCTCTGTCTCTGAGCTTCCTCACCAAGCTATTCACAGGCATGCAGGGAGATTATGAGCACAAATATGCCCCAGGCAAAGCGTTGTTTGGCAACATCATACTAATAAGGGCTGATGCAAAGGGCAGCTTCTAATCTGGAGGCAAGCGTGGGTGGTGATTTGGGCTGAAGTGACTCAGTAAGCATGTCGGTTTCTTTACAAGTTCTTCTGGTCTCATAGTGACAGTGTCCTGTGTCCTGCAGAGCTACTGCCTAAGGGATGGCCACATCCCACATTTGCATCACAGAGGTTCCAGGTTACTGTACAATGATTGCTCCACACCACTAATGGCTTTAGAATACCAGCACAAGAACCTGGGCACAGCACAGCAATTAGTGCAAATCTCAAAATCAGAATAACACTCTCAAAATTACAGAGTTCTGTATCTGATAGAAAGGCACGTAAACCACCTCTGTCTATGTGTGTGTAGTTGGAGGCTCAGGAACCCAACTTTAGCTCTCACCTGTTAAGAGTGATGACACTAGGAGGAGTAGATATGTGTTGGATGTGGTAAATATTGATGGCAGTTTTGCAAAATACCACATAGATGCCACGTGGGTAAGGAATACCCAGTCTCCTGAGGTGTTTTAATCTGTGGTATAGTTTTCTCTGTCTTAAATATGGTGAAGTTTCACTGCTTGAGAGGATTTCTGAGCCTGCTGAGTAAAGGGTGACTTTTCCAGTAGGACTCCAGTTCCTCTAGTTTCCTCATGTCCTTAGCTTTGTAGAGAATGTAGTTTTGCTCTAATGAAATATAATTTCCCTTTTTCTCCTCCCTCACTTTTTACTCATAAGACAAACTGCGGCGGAAGGGTAAGTATGACTCTTGGCACTGGCATTTGCAATCATTGTCATGCCTTCCACTGGATCACTTTTTTCTGTTCACCATTGTGGCCTTCTCATTTACTTTGCACCACCATTGCTGCTGCTTCACAAATGCACTGACAGCATCATCCACTTTGGTGCAGAGCTTGACCCTCATGGCGAAGTTGTGACACCTTCTCAGAGCTGGAAGGTCCCCAACATGTGAATGTGGTTAAAGCTTTAAGAGCTTCTCAGTAATGACCTTAACTTGCAGGAAACAAACTTCTGCAGCAAAATAAGAAAAACTTCAATAAGGGCTTGTTGCCTTCAGTTTGGCTTGTATACACTAAGAGAACTATGCTGAATAGCAAGAGAGTCTGGTGGGGAGTAAGGTTCAATCTCTATCTGGAGATGAAACCAATGCCTGCTGCTGCTCTCTAAGGGCTGCCAAAATGCAACAGTGTTTGGTAGAGCTTTGACCCCATAACAATCCAGATGAAGACAGCCATGGTGTTCTGGGTAGCGAGGGAAGCAGGCTCAGAAAGGATTTGTTTGGGGCTAATTAAAATGTAGGTCATGCAGGCAGTAATGAATTTGCTCTGGGATGTGGTTCCTCTGGTCAGTTATGGTAGAGTCCCTGCTATCAGTAAAGCTTTATTTTCCCAATAGAGAGGGTCTTTGCCATCCCCCAGCAATAGGAATGAGGGAGATAATATTTCCTTGGAAGTGCCCTTTAGCCCCGCATCAGCAGAGTGGACAAAGTTTTGCATTCTGTTAGTTGTGAGAACTGGGCAAATTGCGAGTATTTATCAACTAGGAATGACCTACAAAAACAAGCAATAGTACCAGAGTTCATGCTGACAAAGTGTTTTGTGGATCACAAGGGAAAGGTCAGTGAGAGCATCCAGAAAACATTCCTGTCACTAATGGTTAACACCTTTAAAAGTCTCCCTGGCTGCATTCGGAGCAGGGCAGACCAGTGTGACTGAAATGCAGGGATTTCAGAGACCTCTGCAAGGAGTTAGTCTTTTTTGAAAAGAGGCTCAAGAAAGATGAGAAATGTCCCTAAAATTAATGTAATTAATTATGAAGAAAAAAACCAGTCTTCCAAGTATCTCAGCCAGGACTCAAAGGAATCTTCATTAGGGATCTTGGAATCATAATCCCACTCAGAAATTGAGCTCACACCTTTTCTGAGCACTAAGGTTACCTGCTCTGTCCCCTTTGAAGGCTTCTCTGGGGCTTCTCTGCTCCCTTTTTTCAGTGATGTCTTCTTCTGAAGTCCAGTCTGCATGATTTCACAGCCAACTTCTACCCACTGGATTTGTGACAATATTGTTCTTGAGCTCCGAGTGCTCTTTTCCCTTACTGGCATGTAACCCCTACTACAGAGAAGAGTAACATGCCCTTTCTCAGTCACCACTGTACAGTCAAACCTCACCCGGGACTTAACAGGCAGTTGCTCTCTTGTTTTGGCCGTGAGACTAGAAGGTGAGGAGTCCCTAATGCTTTTCAGCATCCCTACTATGGGACACAATTGCCATCTACTGGCTGCCTTCAGGAAGCCTGAGCTGGTGGCAAGCTGATTGCATAGATGGTGGCAAACAAATAATTCTTCCTCTTTCACACACATCCTTACCTGTACCACTTTGCTGCCTTGTGCCAGAGTCTAACTGGCTTTAGGCCACGCAGATAAAAACCCATAAGGATTATTTTAGTGTTGAAATTACTTATTTTTTTTCCTGAAAAAATATATGCAGCACTGAGAGCACTTTCACAGCTGTTTCCACCAGGAAAGGAAGGTGGGATTAGTCTTGTAGCTTTAGTTGCCAAAAATTAACCTAGAGAAGATGACTTGGCTCCTCTGAAGTCACTGAGTGAAAGTAACCTTCATCTCATGGCCCTTGGTTAGGCCAAGATGGAGGCCTGTTGACTCACCTACTCTAGACATTAACTTTTTAGATAGATGAAATAGGGGAAGGAGATCCTTATTCTCTGCCTTGAGCTCGGGATATGGCCAAACCTCCTAACCTTCTGAGCAAGATAACAGAAGTCACAAGCCCTTTGGTGAGAGGCTTGAGAGAAATGGCTTCTGGAAGGGCAAAAATTAAAGATTAAGGTACTACAAAGGATTTTGCTGCCCAAGGCTCGGGACAGCTTTGCTCATTTGAGTGCCGCAGAGAGCATGGGATGGACCAAAGGCCATCTCCAAAATTTCAGAAATAGCTGAGAAGGGATATGTTAGGAATTTGTGAGCTCTATCTATGCGCACAGAACAGGGTTTAACCTGAAGCATGGAGAGGTTTGATTAGGCAGCGATAGTAGAGAAGAATGTATTGCAGAGGGAAGTCTAGCAGCTGTTGTGGATTGATAAAAGAAGGTTAGACAGACATCTGTCAGAATGGTTTGGATCCAGCTGGTCCTGCTTTGAGATATGGGAATGGTCCTCAGGTTTCTTTCATCTCTAGTTTCTCATTATTTGTACACTGCAGTAGATGTGCATGGATATATGCTGGCTCTAGCAATATTTCTGTAAATATGAGCTTGACTTGAAACTCTGAATCTTAGCTGAGTAGCATCCAAACCATGAATTAAGGTTTGAGTCCATGCTGTGCATGAGCAGGGCTGAGTATGAACTGATTCAGATAGTTTGGGACTTTTGCTCCAGTTTTGCTCCAGGCTCCACCCCGCAAGCAACTCTGACTTGAACATCATCTTTCATCCAGCTTTTAAAAAGCCTTTATTTTTCTGGCCACCATCCACGCTCCATCCAAGCTGCCAAAGTCTCTCAGCTACACCTCACTGTCCCCATAAACCTTCATGTGCTTCTCCTCCAGACATACACTGGTTCTATACTGGTGGCAGTAAACCCCTACCAGCTTCTACCCATCTACTCACCTGAGCAGATACGCCTGTACACCAACAAAAAGATCGGTGAGATGCCACCACACATCTTCGCAATTGCTGACAACTGCTATTTCAACATGCAGCGCAACAACAAGGACCAGTGTTGTATCATAAGGTGAGTTGGTGAGTTTCCAAATGGGCCATATCCTGAAAACAGATGCTGAGCAGATGCAGCGTGGGTGATTTGGAACAGCTTATCAGATAGAATCAGAAACTGAATTAGATCTTCTGTCCACGTATTCCCAGTGCTGAGCTGGTCAGCAGTCATTCTGTTTGCAGTCATTCTGTTCCTAGTAAAGGTGCTTTATCAATCCTTTGATATTTACTGTTACAATCCAGTAGATCTCATATTCATCTTTAACCTCCCCTTTTAAATTTAAATTCAATACTCCTGCAGACTTCAAAGATGCAGAGATTTATACTTTTTGCACAAGGAAGGGCCGGGGACAAGGTTGATCACTGCACCTGTGGTCATTCACGCTGCTGCTGAGCTGGTGTCTCCATGCTTGGCTCCACTCTGGACTAATCAACCTTGGGCACCAACAAATGTGTAGTCACAGTTACAGGTACAGTTCTCTCCAGTATCTGCCCCAAATGATGTTATAAGCCAGATTTGATGTTCTCAGCCCTTCAACAATATACTATCAAATTCTGAACCCACAGGCAGTCTTTGTGCTTTTTGGCACCCCATCTCTCTAAGGCATGCCTACCCTAAGTTTCATTGCATAAAAAAACATAACTCTGGAACATCCCATGCGCAGTATTTCACGTACATAAGTCTGAAAAGGCCATTACATAAGGATTATTTTGCAGGTCTAAAAAAGCATCATGTGGGACCCAGAGGAGAGTCAATGCAATGTGCCAGTGGCCTGAGAAGTGAGGCAATTCACCCATGGGGCCAGGGCTGGATACACGTCAGGAAGGTCTATTTCAGTCACTTATTTTGGCTGTTCCATATCATACAGGTCAGAGACTCACACCAAAAGATTTCTGACCAGTTCCTCCTTCTTGTATTATCACAAGATAACTGAAGTTATCTTTCAGCGAAGAGAAAGCTTTGAGGAATAACTCTTGCTTCCTGTCCCATAAGCTTCTTCTCTCCTACCTTCTCCTTGTTGGAACAAGCCTCAGGGACCTGTGGAAGCTCCTGCTTTTAAAAGGCTTTATTTCACAGTCTGCCTTATTTTGACATCTTATTTTGACGATGTCTCATGGGAACAGCTAGACCATGGATCACAGACAGGGTCATGGTCTGGTGATCATACCTGGAAAAGCACTGCCTGAAAGTTGCTTTATGACCTTCTTAGTGCTGATTGAATGATGTCATTTGCTGGGGAGACCCAAACCCAAGCAACAGCTTGGGCCAAATGGAACACAAAGCAAATATGGATCTTGGCTGGAAGCTGTCCAGTACCATGTCATAACCTTTGTCATACAACCAGTCCTTGGGGTGCTGGAAACACATCCTTAGTGGTCTCATCCTGCCTCTGCTAACAGAAGAGACACAGAGACAGCAGCCCCTTTGGAGACAGAGAGGGGGACATTGGCAGGGATGCAGCATGGCTTTCACTGACCTCCACTCCTGTTGTCTTTGCAGTGGTGAATCCGGAGCAGGGAAGACAGAAAGCACAAAACTGATTCTGCAGTTCCTGGCGGCAATCAGTGGTCAGCACTCCTGGATTGAGCAGCAGGTCCTGGAGGCAAATCCCATATTGGAAGGTGAGGCCTCAGATAATAGAGGCATTCTTTTGCTGGAAAAAAAGAAAAGAAAACAAAACAAAACAGATTCAGGAAACACAAAATGTGACTAAATGTAAGTCACTTATGTCATACTTGGAGTTCAAAAAGTAATAAAACTAAAAATTTTAAAAGTCAAAATCAATACTGTATGCTTTTGATAAACAATATATTCAGTTTCTTTCCATCTGAATTTATTTTTCACAAGATTAATATTCTCTGATTTGGGCTGTCAAATTTTCCATTAATATTTTTGACAACTGTTGTTGAAAGCAAAGCATTTCAGCTGACCAGAATTGGTTTTTTCAATTGTTTTATTACTTAAAATTGAATTAAAGAGTGTTTTTCCCACTTAAAACAGTACTTTTTCCTTAAAAGAATTCAAAACAAAAACCTGAATTTTACCCAATTCTCTGTGTAGTCTAAATTTCAAAAATGCTGATCAATACTTTTCTGAGTATCTGATGTTCAATCAAAGCTTTTTTGAAAAATCTTATCACCTCTTCCATTGCTAGAATTACTGCATGCAGAGCACCAATATTGTGTCACTGCTGCATTCAACTAACTAATTACTTCCTTTATTTGGCCATAGTTGCAAAAATCCTATTCCTATTCTTTGATGGTTCCATAAAACATCAGTTTTATAGGACCAGAGCTGCACAACACCTTGTGCCAGCCATACACAGTAGCAAACCCCACCTTTTTTGTCCAAGATCAGTGAATGGCAGCATAAGGCAGAAAAAGAAATAGAGGCAGTTCAAGACAGAACCAGATAATGAGAATCAGCTTGTGGCCTTAATAGGATCATTGGCAAGCTGTTACTGTGATCAACCTCACTATTTTAATTGGATGTCTGTAAATTAAATAGGTGATCTGACCCTCTTGCCCCAGCATGATGCCAGATGGACCTTTTACGTTTATACAGAAAAATCATTTTCCTTAAAGAATTATATTGGCGTTGTTCTTTAAGGATAGGAGTTTGATCAACCTTGTGTAGTGGAAGGCATCCCTGCCCGTGGCACAGGGATCAGAACTAGATGATCTTGAAGGTCCCTTCCAACCCCAAACCTTTCTATGATTTTTACCTCCACTGCTTGGTAAATAACCCTCTAGGAATTAACAGAAATGTGAATATTCAAGCAGCTTTCCATGCATAATGTTAGCACAGCAGACAGGCAGATTGAGTTTCCCTCCTATATAATCTGTTGGAGCTTCCTTCGGTCATGGAATCAAGATGCAACAACACTCTCAAGGGCTGCCTGACCACTAGTGTGGGAAAGCGTTGTGGTGCATGACATGCACACAGGACATTTTCAAATATACACTTAGTCACTGCTAGGATTCAGGGAAGAGAAGCTCTGTATTTCAAATGCACCTCCATCACCTGCCAGAAATCCTGGAGCATAAACTCCAGGGTGTGCTGGCCAGGGCACTCATCCAAATCCAACAGAGGATGGACCCTTTCAGTGTACAGTCTGTTTACAGGGAGAGGTCCCCAGCTGGAGGTCAGCTTAGTCCTCTGTGTTTCCCTTTTGGATGAGCTATTTTCTTTCCCTCTCAGTCACCAAATCACTCACCAGCGGCTCTGTCATTTCCTGCACAGCATCACCTTGCACGCTGAAGCCAGTTTTGCTCAACTCTCTTGTATTTCATCAGCTGCTGCCAAAATCCTCCTGCCTAGCCCTTCTTCCTGGATAAAGTCAGCCCATTCTGAAGCCTTCTCTGTGCCTCTCTCTGTATTTCTGAGGACAGTCATCTGAGATATTTCTTGTTTCCCCACACCAAGATGAAATTGATCCAGCTAAACTTAAGGGAAAGCTTTGGGACTGTTTTTTACCTTCTCAGACTCACTCTTTCGATCTTTTTTTTTCCCATTAGACCACATCCATGATCCTTCCTGCATCAGATCCTCTCTAACGCACCACAATTCTTCCTTGCAGCTTTTGGGAATGCAAAGACCATCCGTAATGACAATTCCAGCCGATTTGGGAAGTACATCGACATCCACTTCAACAAGAGAGGAGCCATTGAGGGGGCAAAGATTGAGCAGTACCTGCTGGAGAAGTCACGGGTCTGCAGACAGGTGAGGTGATACACCTCCGAGGTGCAGGAGCTGTCACTCTGTCAGCCAACCTTTGTGGTGCTGTTCTCCTCATCAAGCTGACTCTTGCTCTTCCGCTGCAGGCCCAGGACGAGAGGAATTACCACGTGTTCTACTGCATGCTGAGGGGAATGTCATTGGAGCAGAAGAAGAAGCTGGGTCTTGGGAAAGCCACAGACTACAACTACCTTGCAATGGTGAGAACACAGCAAAACAGAGGTTCGGTGGTGTGATGTGGTGAAAGGTTGTTAGCAAGGGAGAAAGAAGAGAGGTGCTTCTGAAACCAAGAGCTGCTTTGCTGGTTATGACCTTCCTGAGACTTAGCCACAGGGTTTGAGGTACTTCTTTGTCCTGCCGCCACAATCCTCGCAGTCTTAGTGCAAACCCTTAACCTCTGTGTCTAGACCCGGCTATTTCTGCATTTCCTGTGGAGCAGGACACAAGCTTGGATGGTTTTGGTGTATGGTGCCCAGGCCACTTGTTTGGAAATAACCAGGGTGTTAGATATGACCTGATGCTCTTACAGCAGTGATGGACAGGGAGGAGTGCCTGGCTGGATGGCACATTCTCGGCAGCATATGGGGCTGAGCTGTATGTGCTCCAAGTGTCCAACTGAGCCAGTGATCTCCAGCCCCATTCCCTATATACCAGTGTTGATGTCCAGAGAAGCTGATAGAAGCAGGTGTAATTAAGGCACATCAGCAGCAAGGCTGGAACACAGCTTTCTAGTTGGATTGGTGGGAGCCTCCAGCTCTTTATCCCCATCTAAGCGAGCTTTTTCTCCTCTGCTGATTGCTGAGGGTAGCTGGGGACAACAGGGTAAGTGTAGGTCATGAAACTGAGCACTGAATCATAGAGAAGACCAAAGGGCTGAGTCAGATGCACAAGTTCAACATCATGCCTTAAACAAAATATCTGCTGTTTTACGGGGGAGACCTGAATAGCTTAGACTTACGCCCTGATGTTCTCTTGCTTTGGCTCATGCACTGCGTGCCCTCTTTGCCTCCCCAGGGTAACTGCACAACATGTGATGGCAGAGATGATAGCAAGGAGTACGCCAACATTCGCTCCGCTATGAAAGTCCTCATGTTCACGGACACAGAGAACTGGGAGATCTCCAAGCTGCTGGCTGCCATCCTGCACATGGGCAACCTGCAGTATGAAGGTAAAAGGACAAAATACAGGGACATGATCCAGCGCACTGCTGCTGGTTATATTCTGCATGCTGAGAGGGAGCCAAGCTTAGAGATGGAGGGCTGTATCCAGAACACCTACCATAGTGCCATGCCAGTGACTCAGGTGCTTATTGTGGTGTGTAAGGAAAAGAAAGGAGGAATAGTTCCACCTGCCCACAACAGGGCTGCCAGGCTGCAGTATGCTCAGTGACATCCACCTTTTTTGAATGTATTGAGATTGAATATGGCCACAGGTCATTCACTAGACTCAGGTTTTACAAGGAGAGACTAATGAAGTGTTTGACGTGTTCCTGTGTGATTGGATATGCCTTTGTAAAGGTACCAAACAGCTCTACTGTCAGAAATGACACAGTGATTTAAAAAACCTCTTTGAAAGACAGAAGCCTAAAGCATTAAGATGCTAGAAACATTTCTACCCAATCAGTCATTTAGGGTGTCTGGCAGAGCAGAGTACAGGTCCTGCCAGCAGCAGGACTACAGCAGCTGTGTGAACTTTCCTCTCCCTTCTGAAGGCCAGATTTTGCCTGGACATCCCACAGAGGCAGTGGAGAAAGACCTTTTCCCTCACCCAATCCGCCTTCTGCAGAGACATGTCCCTTGCTGATGGCTTTCCCTGTGCCTTTCTTTCACCAGCTCGGACCTATGACAACCTGGATGCCTGCGAGGTTGTTCAGTCAGCATCGCTAATCACTGCGGCATCGTTGCTGGAGGTCAGTGGCTCTAGCGGAATGTGTTCCTGCTCATGGCAGGGTGTTTGAAACTAAATGATCTTTAGAGGTCCTTACAACCCAAACTATCCTATGATTCCATTATTCTATGATCTGAGCTCCCCTTCATGACAATGGGAAGGAAAAAACCCTCTGGTGGCACATCATTCTTAAAAGGACATCCAAAATACCTCAGTCCATAAAATAGTGTTTCCCTCACTGATGTAAAGAAAGCTCATAACAGTAGCTGAGACAGAGATATCATTTATGCTCTGTGTATCCAAACTGAGGTGAGATGACCCTCAGTCAAACCACCCATGCAGTGGTTGGAGCCTTCTTCAGCAGCCTCCCCAAGAGGTAACAGGGCTGCCTCAGGGACATCATCTCATCTCAATATGCGCTGCTGGTCTCAGAGTATGATCCACAGCTCTGCAGGCTGTTTTCATGTACCTTCCAGAGTGGACATTTCCCTGACTTCATCTGAGCAGTATGAGAAGGCATCAAGGGGATGCAAAGCTGCATCCATACCGATAGCATACAGCTTTCCAGGCTTTGCTTTCTCATCTTCTCTTCCCACACCTCATTAATATCTCATAGCAAATCATGAGAACACTTTCCATATTAAAATACAGATTAAAAATGTTAATTATTCTCTCTGAAAATGTCCATGTCATCATTTGAGATACTTCCCCTGTACAGCTAAGAGCAGTCATACCTCCAGCTGTGGGGGACTGCACTGTTCCTCTCTGGGCATGCATAATCAGGACAGTAGTCCAGGCCATTGTAAGGATGCCTTGTGTCATAAAGTCAGCAGCTCTGTCTGATGTTGTCACTGTCAGGTTGAACCTCAGGATGTGATGAACTGCCTTACCAGCCGGACTATAATCACCAGGGGTGAGACCGTCTCCACCCCTCTCAGCATGGAACAAGCACTGGATGTGAGGGACGCTTTTGTAAAGGTAAGTCTTAGGGAATTCCCTTATGCCTCTGTTGATAAGTTGAAGAAATCTGCCACTTTTGAGACTGGAACACCCACTGCATAGGAAAAGTGTCTCGCTTGGTGCTGGTGTGAGCTCAGATCAGCAGATGACCTTGAAACCATGTTCTAATTGGGATGCACAAAGAGTTGAAATGGTAGGAGACTAGGTAGCCTGGTCTTCAACAAATTTGCAATCTGGACTTGAGATTGTCTATACTCAAAGGTGACCTGGCAAAAGGAGCCAGCATTCTGAAATGACTTCACCTCAGCTTCAGGAAAAGTTCATAACTGGACCCCCGGGGTCCAGCTTCTATAAATCAGAGCAGCTCCCACACCTGAATTTCAGGATTTGGGCTTGTCAGCAGCAGCAAAAAAAGCTGAATGTCACAGGAACAGGGATAGAGCAGTTCAGCAGCCATCAGAGCACTTAGAACATCACCTGAGGCTTTGGGGTGATGAACTTTGATGGGGTGGGTGTGCATCATTGCTGTGCTGCTTACAGCCTCATGTAAAACTGCAAGACAAGCACTGGTGGCATGCTTTGACCAGCTTGGCTACCCACTCTATCTGTGGGGAATTGGTAGATCAAGCTAGCTGGTTTGATAGCTAACTAGTCTGCAAATCCTGGCATTGACTTCTCTAGTGGTGACGGGCCTTTGAATCAGGTTCCCCTCATGGTAGTGCTGCTATAGCTTATACAGTAGAAATTAGTACAAGTTTAAACACGGAGTTCTGGAATTACTGAAGCAGCA
Source organism: Manacus vitellinus (assembly GCF_001715985.3). NCBI lineage: Eukaryota > Metazoa > Chordata > Aves > Passeriformes > Pipridae > Manacus > Manacus vitellinus. The sequence goes on from NW_021940836.1 coordinate 1,656,723, forward strand.
ATAGCTGTTTAGTTAAATCATCAGACTGTTCAGCCAGTGCTCAGTGTTTCAGTGAGCACCTTGTCCAGGCAAGACGTCCTTGGCTTGGCTGGCAGTGTCACATGGCTCTGCTGATCTGTAGAGAGATAAGTGTAGAAACCGAGGAAAATACCGTCTGGCTTCACAGAGACACTATAGATCCAAAATTTTCAACTATCCAAATTTGTGCTTTTGCTTACAACTGTAAGACAGCTGTCTTTTATCTAGGTTTTCAAGTCTGTTTTCCTTGGTCTACACAATGGTTTTTGAAGCTTTAAACCATGCCAACAGTCTGGCACAAATGTTGGTGAGCATGTCCCCAGGGACTGTCCAGTTGTTGGCCATGCTTTAGGCAAACCTGTGCCGTCATGGGTGAAGTGGTGCCACAGATTAGCAGGGCAAACTGCTGAACTGTCTCAGTGAACTCCATCCTTGGGATGTTGCAGGGAATTTATGGGCGACTTTTTGTATGGATTGTGGAGAAGATCAACGCTGCAATTTACAGACCTCCTTCCCAGGAACTCAAAAGTATCAGGAGATCCATTGGCCTTCTTGACATCTTTGGTTTTGAGAACTTCACTGTGAACAGGTATGAAACCTGCAAAAGGAGAACCAGGTCTTAACCCTCGTTCGCCACCCCAGACTCAAGGTCTTGCAGTCCTTTCACCTCTCCTGAAGTGAACTGGACCAGGCTGGACCAAGCCTTTTCCTATATGAGAAATTATCACAGCTAATCACTTGCAGCAAATAATGTATTTCCTAAACTGGTTTAGACTACACACCTATAATGGGTATAACAATGGTTTGGGGGAGAAAAACTGATTGTCTGAACCAATAAGAGAATTCTAAACCAAAAGCACTTACTGAGTGGTCAACAAGGTCTGAGGGTTGCTTCAAGCATGAAGAGAGATACAGAAAAATAAATCATGGTGGATCTAAAGTGTCCTTTTCTTGACCTTTCCTTCACAGTTTTGAGCAGCTGTGCATTAACTTTGCAAATGAAAACCTGCAGCAGTTCTTTGTGCGCCACGTCTTCAAACTGGAGCAGGAGGAGTACAACCTTGAGAACATCAACTGGCAACACATCGAGTTCACTGATAACCAGGATGCCTTGGACATGATTGCCATCAAGCCCATGAACATCATCTCCCTCATTGATGAGGAGAGCAAGTTCCCCAAGGTGTGTTTTGGTCTCAACCTTGCTGCCAATGACTCTCTGGTTTTTATCCCCTTTGTACATGCATGCTGGCACCCTACAAGAGATCTGCTCATCCCCAAACACACATTCACCAGTGGGTTGCCTATTTATAGTTTTTATTGCACTCTTACATTTTCTTCCATGAGTATCACAACCATGCTAAAAGAAGTGTTTCTGACGGAAAAATGTGCCTGCAAGAGGCTCAAGAATGTCTATTAACAATGTTTAAGAGAAAATAATGTTAAATATACTCCTTTTGGAGCATTATCTTGAAAATAGCACAACATACGAGTGGTATTTAATCAATTTCTGTAATTTCTGCACCTGAGATACCCTCTCCAATACATCTTTTCTCAAAATAAATACACATTGTAACCCGAGACAAAAAAGAAAAGGGCTATTGACTGGAAAATTATTTTAATGGGAATAACCTTAGTTAAATGTCACATCTTTTCCTGCATGCACAGGGTACAGATGCCACCATGTTACACAAGCTGAACTCCCAGCACAAGCTTAACACCAACTATATTCCTCCGAAGAATAACTATGAAACCCAGTTTGGCATTAACCACTTTGCTGGAATTGTTTACTACGAAACAAAAGGTACGGGGCAGTTCCTGGTGCACTACAGGGTACAAGGGAATGCTCAGGGGCAGATGAGCTGCTGCTGTGTTGGAGCAGGGGTTGTAGTCCATAGTCAGTGTATTCCTTTTCTGGCTGCAATGACTTGACCCTCCAGCTGTGTCCATGAGCTGCAGGGTTTGGTCCTGTTTCATTCATGTGTGCCTGTGACAGAATGGCAGTGCTTTGCACCACATGCATCTTTGATCCAGTCTCAAGATGCGCCTCTGTCTTCCTTGTCATGGTCCCCCTCTGTCTCTGCCCACACATTGCTCCCATTATTTCACCAAGAACATCAGTAGTCCAACAATGCAGAAGCTGCTTGCAGCTCACATACTGCCCATGTTGCACTGTGTCATCTATGTGTTGTCCCATTATTTCCCTAGGTTTCTTGGAGAAAAACAGGGACACGCTGCATGGAGACATCATTCAGCTGGTGCATTCCTCAAAAAACAAATTCATCAAGCAGATCTTCCAAGCAGATGTGGCAATGGTAATGCAGGCAGGAGAAGGTCTTTATTCACAAGGAGGGGTGTTCCTGGAAGGGGTGGAACATTTGCAGAGTCATATAGCTCTGATGCTGCCTGAGGTCTTTCAAACCTGTTAGTGCGAGCCAACCATCAGAAAGTGTTAATGCAGTGCCATGGGTACCTCCATGCTCACACCCCCAGTTCACTGCATTCGGTTCATCAGATATGACTGTTTTGCTGTGGTTGCTCCTCTCCTAATTGTGTAGGGATTGGAACAATTAGGTTTGTGATTGTAGAAATCTTAGAGAAAAAGAGCTGTCCCTTCGAGCTGAGTCATCCAGATCTGTGTATAATAGAATGAGAAGTAAACTGAAAGAGGTCAGGTTTAGATTAGGTATTAGGAAGACATTCCTTCCTGTGATGGTGATTATATACTGGCACAGGTTGCCCAGAGAAGCTGTGGTTGCTCCACCCTTGGAAGAGTTCAAGGCCAGGTTGGATGGGGTTCTTAGTAACCTGGTCTAGTGGAATGGGACCTTGGAACTAGATGGTCTTTCAGATCCCTTCCAACCCAAATAATTCTGTGATTCTAAGTAAAAACCAAATACTTGTAAAGCAGAGCAGAACAAAGGGATAATCTTGCTGGCCATTAAGCACCGCAATAGGACTGAGAGAGACCAGTCAAAAGTTGTGTTTTACTGTTACAACAGCAGAGAGATGGAACACCGTTTATGAAAGGCGAACTTTAAAGCACCCCTTTCCCCATCCCAGATCTCCAGGAGGGTTGGTTCTTACTCCATACTCAGTATGAGAAAAGACTGTGTGGGCTGAAGCTTTAGAGAAAGGTACAGTTATTGTTTTAACCCTTCCCACCCCATTTGAGCATTTATTACTGGGGTACCAGCTTAAATGTTGAGATTAGTGGCTATTTCACCATTAATAACATAAATATATGATGTTTTCTTGAGTAAGTTGAACGTCTACATCTCCCCACAGAAACATCATCATCCCTGCTCCCAAAATTAAAGTATAAACTGTTTAAAATATCAGCCTTGCAGAATCTGAATGTCTACACAGATCAGTCACTATGGCCAAATCCCCCAGTCTTTCCCTAGTTAAAGCTATGGGACTGCAGAGGGTGTGGGCATGACATTTTTCAAAGCAACAACATTTTTTAGAAGTCAGAGTCCCATTTCCAAATGCCAGCCAATGCCACTGATGGACCAAGGGACTTAGGGACTTTCAGGAGTGCCAAACAATTTTAAGTGCTGAATTCCTTTACCTGTTAAGGGAAAGAAATGTTTACATTCCCAACACATTCCTTTAAATATGCTACATGGTCTTTTGCAAGCCCTATTTGCAACCTTTAGCCATTCAGTTTTGTTCCTATTGAAATGAATGATCTTTATCTTTTTAACTTCATTAGGAATAAGATAACATTTATCAGCCCCGATTAAACTACCAATTGGCATGACACTCCTGGTGGGTTCAGAGCTATCCTCAAATGTGGATACGCCTGTGGAAGTAGACACTAACTCCCTTAACATCAGTGCTGCTGCTTACTTTGCTTTTTATTGCTTATTCCTCTCTGCTTTTAATTTTTGGTGCGAGCTTTGCAGTTCACCTTGGAGATGATTTCTTGCTTTTTTAGGCAGAGCAGAGATGCACTGTGGGGAATCAGTGAGAGGGTTTACACAGTCATGCAGACTTCTTCACAGCAACACCTACCCAAGCATCTTTAAAAGATACTGGAAGTATATAATAGCCAAGTTGAGATGTTCACCTGGATGTTGTCTAGGACCTGAGAACTGAGACCTTTTAAAGCATCAGAGCACTTTTTTTTTAATATATAATTCCATTAGATATCTTCAGAATGTGTCCCAAGTGGTGGTCTCTGTGCTTTGATACTTTAATGGTCTCTGTTTTCCTTTTCTGAATGAGAGATTTTTAACCTCACTGTCATGGAACTGGAAGAGGAGAAAATATTGTGTACCAGCTCCCCATGTCATGCACATGTTAGTGTGAACCTGGAGAGCACTAATTCCCTAAATACCATTCCTCTGAGAAACTAGTTGGTATGGTGTGCCAGCACTGCTTGTTCAAGGAACAGGTAGAATAAGCAGTGGAGGATGGAACCCCATAAAGGGGGGGAAAAAAAAGGAAATCTGGAGCTTTCCCCTTGGCAAAAATTTAAATTCTATTGAAAATACCTGATTTGTTGGATTAAAATTAGGGAGGAAGGGAGGGATTTCTTTAAAATTTTTGTGGAAAATTGTTTTGTCCCAGTACCTTCTCAACCATTGTGTATTGACAGCAGAGATATGTGAGGGAGAAGAGTGGGCATGGCTGAATTTGGATGGATAACGAGTGATGTTAAAAGTCACAAGAATTGTTTCCAAGAAGCAAGAGCTGGACAGTGGCAGTTCCCTCAGCTTCAGGAATGCAAACATGGAGACGAAGAGGAAAAGCTAGGAGGGGGTTAGACAAAAATCTAAGAATTAATGCATTATGATCATAAGATATATTACAGATGGACCTCCAAGACTAAAAATGTGAGGCTCCCATTTCAGTTATTCCTTCTTTTCACTATTTGCTCTTCTCTGTCTCTGTTTTGTGTTTTGTTTTTTTTACCTGTGCTTCATGTAGTTTCTCTGTGGCTATGCATCCAGCACATTTGGCCAGTCGCCCACACCCACACCAAAGGTAAACCGAATACATGAGTTCTTCTGTTGTATATTCACCTCTCTTTGGCAAGGATTGTGCTTTGCTGCTGTTGGTTTATTCCTCTTCCTGCACTATCTATAGAGGATCCATTTCAAGTGACCAATGTGTTGGAGAGCATTTTTATACCTTGTTGAATAGATATGGGTGTATGATGTGTCATTTATTTCTAGGATTTAACTCAGAAGAGCTTTTTAATGATGGGAATTTGGTTTGGATAAAATCAGAACCAGGCTGAGCCAAACTTTTGAGGATTTTTTTTTCTGATATTTGAATAATTTTAATTAACTTCAGATGGATCATCTGTGGGATTTGGCTGTTGTTTAGCATGGTGCCACCATTGGCTTCAGTGGGACATTATTCTTCCATGCAACTGCAAATCAGTCCTTGTTTTGTACCTTTGGAGGCAAGAAGATGACAGTTCATGTGTGGAGAGAGACTCTTGGATTGCATTTCTGGTTACTTGGAAATGCAGTCATTCTTGAGGAGGGTTAGTTCTTGTTTCAGGTGAGATCTCACATCCAAGTCTTCAAAGACACAGATAATACGGAATTTTGTCATGATCATCAAAACAGGCTTTTGGCACCTTTGTTAGGTCTTTCCTGTTGCATCTCCTCTGCTGACTGGTTCTGATAGCTTCCCAAACCTTGCTTGCTAGGTATTTGGCCATAAGTAGCATGTTGTGTGCTAAAGCTTTTGTGATATAAGCTTTGTGACCCTGCTCACATTTCCACAGCAACCCCTTGATAACCAGAGGATTATGTTGGAGATAGACCTGACTTTCAAAATTCAGATCCTTGCATGGGGCTGAATTTCATCCCTTCTTACCTCTGCAGTGTCTCAGATGTTTGGACTTGGAATTCCAGTGAGGAGGATATGACCCAAAATGACACAAAGCCATCCTTTCCAGAGGTGGACTCCTTCCCCTCTGTATCATAATTAAAACTGTTTGGATTGGAACATATCATTTGACCTTACTCTAGAGTTGTAGCAATGCCCCACACACAAAAAAAAGTCCTTCCTGAGTCAGGATACAAGAGAGTTGGAGATGGACTTTGGATAAGAGCGTGGAGTGATAGGACAATGGGGAGTGACTTTGAGCTGAAAGAGGGTAGCTTTAGACTAGATATTAGAAAGAAATTCTTTACTGTGAGGGTGGTAAATCACTGGCACAGGTTTCCCAGAGAAGCTGCGGCTACCTCATCCCTGGAAGTGTTCAAGGCCAAGGTAAATGGGGCTCTGAGCAACCTGGTCTAGTGGAAAGGGTCTCTGCTCATGGCAGAGGTTTGGAGCTACATGATCCTTAAGTCCCTTCCAACCCAAACCATTCTATGATTCTGTGATTGTATGAGATTAAATCCAGGAGAGAATTGTGAAAAATCTGTCAGAAATATTTAGGCCATTTTTTCCTCTGAAAACATCAACAGGAGATACAGAGAAATGGGAGACATTATACTGATGATTTCTATGAGTTTTGTTTTTGTCATAGTTGTTCTTATAACAAAACCTCATGTTTTCTAAGTTTTCTAGTGAATATGTTCATATGTGATAGGCACTGAGGTAAGGGTGGAACAGTCAAGACAAAAATATTTTTCATATATATATATGTGTGTGCACATCAGTAAGCTTTATAAAAATGGGGGTGTAGTTCAAAATAGTGATACTTGGCCCACATCAACTTTGCACCTGAAGGCACTTTCCAAACTGCACAGCCTTTAGGAGAGAATCTGTCTCTTCACTATAATGTCACTGCATAATCTGCTGTGAGGTGGCCTCAGCTTACAGTTGTCACCTGGAGGCCAAACCAGTGACATTGCATATGAAAACATAACAAACGAAAAGCATTATTTTTCTCAGACTTCAGAAAAACAGGCCGAGAAACAGCATGTCCCATTGACATAGCCCAATTTAGTGACCTTATAATCCTAAAGAGATGGGAGGATGATCCTTTGTCCAGAACCTTTCCCCAAAGTATTGCTGGTGGTACATGCTTTGCTCTTTCCCTAACTCACCTCAAGTATTTCAACTTTCTGCATTTCCACTGAAGCAGGTTGCCATCTCCCTGGCAAACCCTCTGCCGAGCACAGTGTTTCTGGTGCACCATGCAGCCTTCTCCTTCAAGGAGGAGAATGTGCAGAGGGGCATCAAGGAATAACTTCTACCATTTCTGGCTCAGTGACATTTTTCCTTGTACCTGCCATTCTTCTGTTTACTTGGTTTGAATATTACAAAGGAAAAGAACTGGTGATTACCCTGGCTGGCGCTCTGGGTCTGTATTAAGGCCATCCTACCTAACATAACTTGGTGTCCACTTTAATTTGCTGAACCTATAAAGTGCAGATAGGATTAACTGTTTTCTCAGCTCTGGACAGATAACTACCTAAATATGTCCAAGACACCAAAGAAAGGAGTCTGAATAGATCCCTGGAGATTTTACAGCTTCACAGAAATGCTGGGTAATTCCTGATGCTCCCGCTATACCACTGAGGATCTAAGACGCCCATGCTGGAGAAACATCCTATTGTGTCCTGGTGATGTATTCTGCCTTGACTTTTGCCTCGATGTTACTGCAAACAGCCACGTACATGTTGCACCTCCAAAGTTCAGCCTAGCTTGAGGTGGCAGAAAGAAGTGGCACTGAAGCATGTCCAAATGTCACGCTGGTCTGTAGATCTTTCTGAACTCTCTTCTTGATGATGCTTCTCTGTAAATCATCTAATTCTCTTCTTTTTCTTCTTTTTTTCTTCTGCTTTTTTTTTTCCCTCCTTTGTTGTTGAGCACAGACTGAGTGATACCTCAGTGCTCCAGTCTGGGCTCCAGCACTTGTGAATCCTGCTCATCCTTCCCCATGACACATAGCTCTCATCCTCCCTTGTGATAGGCTCTGTGTGGACACCAGTGGAGAGATGGTCTGAGTCCCAAAGACATCACAGTCTCAAAGTTTGAAAGCTAAGATGTGCCTGGGCAGAAGAAAAGCAGAATGTATCAGCCCTTTCTCCTTCAGGCTATGGAGACTGGGTCTGGTTTTAACTAAAAAATGCTCCTCCTCTGCAGTAAATCCTGCATTTTCAGTGCCTTTCTGGGCTGTGTTGACAGGGTGCTCCACTTCTTTTTTTGGGGTCATTTTGTTGGAAAAAGGGAAGAGATGTGATCCTCCCACACTGGTGTTGAGATGAGGTGGAAGGCACCACAGTGACTTGAGTGGTGTCACCCATCCCTGAAGGCTGAAGCTGATGCAAAGCACTTACCAGACTATTCATTGTGTATCTGAGAGCCCACATAGTGCCATTAGGGCTGGTGCCCACCATTGGGATGGGTTTGTGCACAAATGTCAGGCCCTGAAAGCAAGTGAATGGGATGATGCAATCTTGGCAGGAGGAGCCCAGACTACTCTATTTGGATAGGAAGACAAGCTGATCTCTGGTCACTGTCCCTTCTCTTCAGCCCATCCCAGCAAAAAGCTCTCAGATGTAAGGATGGAGACAGCACCACTGCTTTTTACCAGAGCTGGATGCATGCAGGGAAGAAATGCAAGGCATCAGCAACCTAGAGAGGCATGTCTTGCTGTCTGGGAGCAAACCACTCATGCATTCCCCTGTAGATCCCTGTACAAAGCCTTGCTCCCTTCCTACCACCATGGCTGAAAAATGATCTCTCCCAGCCAAGCCCAAATTGACTAAAATCTGGCTAACATGCAGTTGCTTCCAACTTCCAGCCCTGCTCCTGCATCTCTTGCTGCTTCTGACCCCTATGGCTGTCCTTCCACATCTCACAGAGGTGACCCCTTGCGCATAATTAAAAAAGTGATAAGAAAACATTCATCAAAACCTTCCAAACCAACACTCTTGCTGAAACAGCATTTTCCTTAGAAAATCTGTGACAGAATGTGAGCATCAGACTCTACAGTGCTCTGCAGGTAGCAGCTGCATGCATTAGTTACCCTAGATTTGTTAACAGTTTGTCCTTCAGGGGAGGATTTTGCTGGGAGAGATCACTGGTAACCCCCATGCTCTTCTTGACAAGCAGGCCAGGGTTTTGTGGTTGTTTGCATGAGATGAGTTTTCTCTTGTTGGAATTCTATGATGACTTTGTGTTTGTGTTGATTGAGTTTGTCTCAACATCATATAAAACCTGAGCTGTGTAAACTCCCAGCTTATGGCAAAGAGGTTGGACTAGATGGTATTTGTAGTCCCTTCCAACCCAAACAATTCTGTGATTCTCTGAAATTCCTCTGTTTGGGGGGATGGGAATACTATCTGACAGGTTACTAGTACTATAGGATGAAGCACATGTGAAGATTTTAGTAAAGATAGAAACAAAACTCACAATGTTGCAAAACATGGCAGCAAAGCCAATGCAGATGGGGATTTTGTGGCTTGACCACCTGCAAATAAGAGGATGTTTGGAGGAAAAATGTGTTAAAATCCTGCTAGAATCCTCCCTTTGGGAATTCCTGGTCACTAGGTCATGTCACAGGTCATGTCACAGTTCACCCTATTTTTTGTTCAGAGGGAGTTGCATCCTGGTGCCCAGCTCTTCCTTCAACCCACCAGCATTACCTGCTGCCCCACAAAAGCTCCCTGAACACCAGACCCTACAAGACACACAGCACCACTGTGACTGATGTGTAATGAGCTCAGGTAATAGTGACTGACACATAAAATGAGGTAGGCACTTCATTTAGTTTGGAGGTGGTTTAACAAGGTTCTTCCAGAGCAGGGAGAAGGGACTGATGTTTCTCATTTAGAAACACTTGCCCCACAATAGAGATTGGGTTATTAATTTAACCAAGGGAGATAAATCAAGCAAAATACTCAAAATCATCCTAGACCAAATTAGACTATTTGGTCTAGTCTTTTCCAAACACAACTAGAATCTGTGGTAGTACAGACTGAGGAATATAGACCTTAGCAGAAGTTTCTGGACTGTTGCAGAGTCACCCTGCAGCAAGCATACCCCTGGATTGTTGTTTAATGTACATGGGCATCTGGGCCTCACTCCAGGGAGCGGGAAGGTCTCAACCTGATATGGGGAACTGATATGTGACAGAGGGGTTGGCATGACCATGCTACAGGACATGGGGACAGGGAAGCCCAAGCCCAAGCCATTGCTGAGGAGCATCTTTGGGCAGGTGCATTGCCCCAAGCTGCAATACAGAGAATTTTGGTGGCCCAGAAGAGGCTGTTTACTCTCCTGGGCATATCTTCCTCATGGCTCTGCATAGGAAGGACAGGTTTTCCAGTCACACTGGGAGGTTTGAGCAGGAGAAATTAAATTATAGCACTTTTCCTCGCTGCATAGATGCATATGGAGTAGGTTTGCCAGAACCTGACCATTGCAAGTTCTCTGGCTGTGCCCTTCCCCTCTCCTGCCACAACTTTCAATCACCTCTGGCCCCACTCTGCGCTCCAGCCCTGGCTGCCGCAGGAGGTTCCTGAGGACGCAGCCAGAGGGGAAAGGCACTGTTATCCTTTAATTTCCTGAGTCCACTCCGCTGTGGTTTTGCAGGGAGCAGAGACGAGGAAGCGCTCGCCGACACTCAGCAGCCAGTTCAAGCGGTCCCTGGAGCTGTTGATGAGGACTCTCAGCGTGTGCCAGCCCTTTTTTGTCCGCTGCATCAAACCTAATGAGTACAAGAAGCCCATGGTAAGTCCTGCTTTTCTCTTCTTGTTGCTTTTTGTACAGGACTGCTCATGGGGTCGTTCTGCCCTAAAGCTGCCAGCAAAATTCCTTTGGGCATCAGTGGAGTGCATAGAAAACCAACCCACAGCCTGTTCTGCAAGCAAGGGAGTCACCAAATGGTTGGCAAAATCAGGCACTTGCTTTGCAATCCAACAGCACCCCAAAACTTTTTACAGAGGGGAGCTCCTGACCCTGCCTTTCTTCCCTAGTACAATCTCAAGGAATTCACCCTGCAGCCCTTTATCCTATAGGAAACGCCTTTCAACTTCCATAGGGGGTAGGCACCTCCCTGCCAGAGACTTTGGTTGAGCCATAGATTAATTTCTATGGCAGGGTTCAATGTTTTCTAAAAAAAATTCCCCATGGGTGTTTCCCTCAAAATCTTTGCTCCCAGTGTATCTTACTCATTTTAAATCCTGTTTGATTTTTTTTTTATTTCACCGCTTGCAAAAGCAGTTCTAAAAGCAGAAGAAAAAGGAGGCAAAATAGCACAGAGGAAATGTGAGAGAAGTTATTTTACTCCAATTCCCAGTGATATGCTTCAAAAGCAATGAATGCTATGGGGACAAAATTCTAGGAGCAAATGAAAAGGAAGGAGAGGACTGTAAATCCCCCTGACCACAAACTGTTCATGTAGAGGACTCCAAATTTTTCAGCAGAAGGAAGGCAGTAAGACGGGTGCCGCACACCACAATCCCACTCTCAGCACCTTGCAGGATCGGACCCTGATTCTATGAGCAATAACTGTTACCTGCTCACCACTCTTTATAGTGATATTGCTTGGGGAGGAAGAGCTTTATTTAATAAATAAAGCTAATCTAGCCAGAGCTGGAGCTTTATCTAAAGTCAGTGTCCATTAGCAAAGCTCAGCCAAGTGCAAAGAAGCATAAAATACTGAATTTCAGAGCTGTTATGTACAAGCAGTGTTTATTTGAAACTTATTTTTGCTGTTCAGTGAACCTAATATGATGCAGGGCAAAAGGTTTGGTGATTCTCTCAGATCAGTGCTCTTAACCTGCTTTTGGTGAGAGTAAAAAGGCACCTAATAGCATGTTAATGGAATACGTTGGGTTAATATTTAACAGTATGTCTGATCTGAGATTATCGTCTGAGCACAGATCAGAACAAGACCTTCTTTATGAACGTGGGTGATGTTGAGAAATAGATGTACATCTTGAACTGATGTTAATAAATTATTGCCAGTACCCTGACTTTGAGCTGTTTTTACACATGGATGTCTGGAATTCAGTCTGGTATTTTGTATCCTGCATAGGAAGTCTGTATTTCGTCAGTTCTTGCAAATGCTAAGCCAGAAGTCTCTGTTCAACCTATTTGTCTACAAAACTTTCAGTGGACATTAAAACAGCTCCAAGTTTGAAAAATTCAGACAAAGAGAAATTAATTTCCCCATTAAAGAAGTGAGTGGTTGAGCTAACAGAGCTAACAGAGACGGTAGTGCGATATGAAATGTGATTTATTGCTAAATTTATTTTTGACCTTGGTTTAATAATCCAACGGAAAAGAAATCCTAGATAAAGGTACACAGAGCACTGCAGAGTGACTGCAAAGAGAACATTTTCTGGGAGGTCATTTTCTGTCCCTGCCTTTGAAGCAAAACATACTGATAGTGATAGGAAATGGGATACCAGAAGTGAAAGGTCAGTGGAAAGTCCTGACTGTTGGTTACTTTATGTTATTTTAAAACTTCCTTCCAAAATGTGCTTTAGGAGGGAAAAAAAATTGTTTGTGTTGGGATGCTGGCTGGAGTTCTCTGGGTCTGTACATCACCCCAAGCCACTGCTTCTGAGTATTGCTCGTGTTAGTCCAAGAGAAATGTGTGGGATGAATTAGATAGCAAACCATGCAAATAAAGTCAAAACTGTCTTCAGCAGTCTGTACCTTATCAGACCCTTATGCCTGGAGTACATAGTTGCCCACACATACAATGAACTAGCCCTACAAACTCCAGAGGGTTATTTGCAAGCCCACAACTGCTCACATACCCTCACATAGTGCAGATCCTCCTGTCCCAGGATATACAGCTGAGATACAGGGATGGATATCTGAGAGACAGGCACATAGTTACTCTCCTTGCTCATTTCAGGGAGAGCCCAGGTGGCTCACGTTTCAGATGCTGATATCTGTACCTGCACAGACACTCACATCTTAGCTGAAGGGAGGGCAGATGAATAATGCCCTGGCAGTAACTCTTTGGCCCCAGCTGGGATTTACTGTCCCGACTTTTTGTGGCTGCCAGCACCACACCATGTCTGCCTTTAGTTTACATCACTGCCCATTTTCCCAAGGTGATGTTCACCATTGTATTGTGTTCTCCATTTCCCCACTCACTCCGTTGTGTAGGACACATCCAGTTTTGCAAGTGGGAATTAGAGAAATGGGGTGAGTCACAGTCAGCGGTCTACAGGATCAGGCCCAAGACAGCCAACAGTCCTACAACCTTGGGTCTACCATGAGAAGGATTTGGGTGGATGCTTGACTTGCTTGCCCCACACATCTTCAGAGTCCCCACTTTCTTATGGCCAATCCAGGCCAAGATTTGCAGTCAAACCGCAGTGTACTGTAACCTCCCCAGCTGTTTGATCGGGAGCTGTGTGTCCGTCAGCTGAGATACTCAGGGATGATGGAGACCATCCGCATCCGCCGAGCCGGATACCCCATCCGCTACACGTTTGTGGAGTTTGTGGACCGGTACCGGGTGCTCATGCCTGGAGTGAAGCCAGCATACAAACAGGTATGTTACCTTCTTCTGCAGGTAACAAATGCTCTCTGCTGGACTCTCCAGAGATATTTATGGGATGTGCATCCTCTCCAAAAGCAATTATGCAGTATTTGATCCCCAGATGTCACAGAGGTGCTCTGGGCTTTCCAAGTGAAGGAAAAATGGTTACAGGGCTGGCAGGGGCAGCTAGCCATATTCACTCTGTTCCTCTCACTTGTCTTAAATGTGGTGACAGTTAAAGCCCTGGGAACCTCCTTAGCAGAAAACTGCAAGATTTGGGACCAGGAAGGGTCCACACTGGGCTTGGGAGGAGCAATGGGTGAGTCTGATCCTGGGGAATACCAATCCCTTTTCTACCAGGGCGACCTGCGTGGGACATGCCAGCGTATTGCCGAAGCAGTGCTGGGGAAGGATGATGACTGGCAGATTGGCAAGACAAAGATATTCCTGAAGGTGGGTGGTTCTCCACAATTCCCCCTGCTGTTTTGGAGGAACCTGCCTCTGAAGGAGTCTCCTACCATTTCCTTTCCATCACATGACGTGACCCTTTCCCGTGGTCTCTGGGCTGGCAGGTCAGTGGGTAGAATCTGGGTTAAGGCAGAATATTTGGGGCCAGTTTAGGAGCCGAAGGCAGGAGGAAATCCTGACACTGTGCCAGCACTGATGCATTCACAAATCCATACGGACATGAAAGTAGTTCACATACAGTGTACAGCATTTTTCCTCCTGGACTGAACAGCTCAGCCTCATTTCCTGCCTTCACCCAAAAAGGATAGCAGCAGGGGGGATGCCCATGCAGAACCCTGCAGAGAGAGGGACATGAGCACAACAGGCTTGCTTTGCTTTATGCATATCCTTGTGCAACTCAGTGTGTGCCCACAGTCTCTTTTCCTGCATCAGTCCAGCAACACAGAGCAGTCTGATGTTGCAGGTCCCTTGCAGTCCCATTCACATGCATCTTTCCTTACAAACCAATTCCTGTGCTGTAGGGAAGATAACCCTTCTCTCAAGCAAAACTCTCAGAAATAAACCCCGACTGCATAAACCTAAATTCATCCCTAACCCCATTGTCAGCACAGACAGCCCCATCTCTTCCCTAGAATTTGTTCCTACTATTTGCTCTTTCCAGAGCCTGTTATCAAGATCTCGCAGCTGTCAGGGCAGGAAACAGAGAAACTAGGAGGCCCCAGGGGGCTGCATGAGGTTGAGCAAAGCAGGAAACATGGAGCTGCCTGTACTGCACCCAGTGCTCAGTGTGCCATGACCAGGACAGAAAGCTGAATCATACATGGCATGGGAGGAATCAGAATAAAGCCTGGACTGATGCATCTGAAAGTCTCAGGGCAAAGGAAATTCAGTGTTTCAAGGAGCTCTTTTTTTCTTTGGATAAGGAGAAGAAGCGATGGGACGCAGGCAGCTTGGAGTTTGTTTCCAAACCTCTCCAGTGCTTCTAGGAACTGCTCCCATGGCTGAGAGCACTGAGAGGGAGATCTGCACGGGAAGGGCAATGTAATTTGGTTGTTTTCATGCTTTGAAGTATTGCATTTGCAGCTTCTGGATGCCCTGGTTCATTTGGGAATGAAGATGATAGATCACTAGGGTTTATGCTAGGATTTCTCTAGTGAGTAGATGGGGTGATACTTGGGATATAAAATGACCCAAGAGTTAATTTTGAACATGTGCCCTGGAGAAGGGCTTTGTACCACCCCCTCCTGCTACGTGTCAGGCAGTTGGAGAGCTTGAGACATTGGTGCTGTGTTGCTTCCTCCCACAGGACCACCACGACATGCTGCTGGAGATTGAGAGAGACAAGGCTATCACAGACAAAGTCATTCTAATCCAGAAGGTTGTCCGTGGGTATAAAGACAGGTAGGTATGAGCGTCACTGCCAAATGGGAGATGGGTTATGTGGGATGCTTCTTCCCGCGAGTGGCTCCTGGTGGCTGCATCCCTCCTTTGGTGCCCGATAGCCAGAGGGAACCCCTGATGTGTTGACACTCAGGTGCAGCAAGTATTGAAGGAAATCAGTAGAGATACAAGAGGAAAACTGTGTCATCTGCCTCACACCTGGATGGAATAGGATCTTCTGCCCCTATTCAGTGCTGTCTTCAGAGGATCTGGTGTTTGCTATGACAGTGCAGCAGCAGGACTCTGAGCCTGCTAAAGGCAATGCTAAGACTCCAGTCTATGGAGATCCCCACAAAACTGCAGTGGGACCACAGGGTCATCCACTGTGACTGAAGTTGCTCTCCCCAAAGCCTACGGGGTTCAGAGCTCTTCTCTTTGCAAGATATGAGTTGCTCTTGATATGAGCTCTTCTCCCAGTTGCAAGATATGGGAGGAGGACAGGTAGCCCATGGGGAGCTCACGGCACCATTGTGGATGAAGATGGGGAGCCACAGGCAAGGATAAGCTTCACCCACGGAGGAGGGAGAGTTCTTGGCCCTTTGTGCTTTTGGACTGTCAAACCATGGCTGTGACTCAGGTCGTACTTTGCAGAAAGAACACATACTAAATAACTCATCAATCTTTCACACACTAATCTTAGCCTGACCCCCAAGCCCTTCCAACACAATGGTCTTCAAGGTGTGTCTGCAGGTAGAATCAGATCAACCTAAGAAGGATTGGAAGAGCAGATAGGGGCAGCAGGGTGGTGTTGATGAAGTTTGCTCTTGATCATTTGGGTGAGATTGAATCCATTCTCAGATGCTAGATTGAAGTCAGAAGGACATATAGCAAAGAGATTTCAGATGTGAGAAGAGGGTGCAGGGCTGGGGGAAGGAGGGGACCATTCTCAGCATCTCCTGCTTCCCATTCCCATAACCTGGCAGAATCTGCCTGCAGAGACCTATCAGAGGAAGCTCCTACAGATGTTTTTATGAAAGCAAGACGAACTGGGGAAGGAGACATTTTCAGGCCAAAATGCAGCGCTTACTCCACCTGGATGCTCAGGTTCAAATCTGCAAGAAATGAGGCCCAGGAGATGATGATGATGATAACTGGTGGCCAAACCACAGAGGCAAGTGATTAAAATGCCTTTGCAGGTCCAATTTCCTGAAAGTGAGAAATTCAGTCCTGATGATTCAGAGATACTGGCGTGGACATAACTGCAGGAAGAACTACGGCGCTGTAAGTACGGGGGTGCTTCCTCACACCTCTGCCTTCCTACCTCTTTCAGCTGGGACATACGTAAGAGTTTCCTGGTTCAAAATGTCCCATTGAATGTAGGAAGTGGGGAGGTTGGCCTTTATCAGTTGGAGTGATGAATGGAAGTTTGCTCTTTATGCTTTGCCTTCTCGTTGGAGAGAGCACCTGACAACCTTCTAGCTGTCCTTTTCCCCATGAGTTAGATGCCCATTGCACCAGCTGGTCACTTGAAGTTTTATAAGTCTTCCCCTAGTTTCCAGATGACTGAAAACTCAAGAGCAGCTTGTTCTAAAAAAAAAACTCCATCTCCAAGTGGGAACATATTGAGTTTGTCCCTAACCCAATAGTCCTCTTCTCTTCCTGTCCCAGGTGGCTCTGACCCAACAGCAAGTCATTTGCAAAGTGAGTTGGGATCTAAAGGATCTCAAAATCATCCTCCAAGCGTGCAACTTGATAGGAATAGCCACTTCCAGGTTGGTCAGGATGCTGCCTCCTGCCATGAAACAGCACCTTGACTGTCAGGCAGGAGGTTTGCAGATGCCGGACCTCCATGGGAGCAACCCTTATGGCTTGTGGCTGTCTTGAGATGACCAACCAGATGTCCTGAGGCCTCTGTAGGACTCAGTGAGGAAGAAACTATCTTTGTCCTTTCTGGGCTTTGAATCAACACAGCAGCCGGAGGGCTTCGTTTTTCCAGCCTCTTGGGGAACCTCCCTAAGCTCTGTCCTTGTGGGGACTGATTTCAGTGGCTCATTTACAGCCGTGCAAGAAGGAGATTAGCAATGGAAATCTGCTTATGATGACTGAGCCCCTGGGTGGTGGGGTGGTTTCATCCTGCTCCCTCTTGCAGATGCGGATTGGCTTCCTGAGGCTGCAGGCCCTCTACCGATCCCGCAAGCTTCATAAGCAGTACCATATGGCTCGCCGGCGGATCATCGAGTTTCAGGCACGATGCCGGGGCTACTTGGTCCGTAGGGCTTTCCGCCACCGCCTCTGGGCTGTCCTCACCGTCCAGGCGTACGCCCGGGGCATGATCGCCCGAAGGCTGTATAAGCGCCTCCGGGGGGAAGTAAGTACCGCAGAGGAGAGGTCAGTTGTGGGCAACAGAGGTGGGGAGAGGGGAGAAAAACCTGCTTCCACATCACGTGCTCTTGGGATCTGTTTTTAAACGAAAAAGATTTTCAAAAATAAGTTGATGCCTGTTCAGGAGGGCTCTTCTGTTTATTCCCACAGTATCATCGACGTCTGGAAGCGGAGAAACTTCGACTGGCAGAAGAGGAACGACTCCGAAAGGAGATGAGTGCCAAGAAAGCCAAAGAGGAAGCAGAAAAAAAGCACCAAGTATATCAGGACTGATCTCTTTGTGGGGTTCTGTCTGTTTTCCAGGGACTTGTTTTGCTCCTTTGAGGGGCAATGACAAAAATATCTAAGGGTTTTCTGCCCCGCTTGAGCAGTTTGTATTTAATTCTCTAGAGTACTCTGTGCTCTAACTAGTTTGAAGCTACTCCAGAATTTCTGATCTGCTGCACAGGAATGCCAGAGATTATAGTTATTATTCACTTGCTTTTGCTATTGTATAAAGGCTAGAGGGGGAACTGGGACACCCTGTGTGTGGGCACATACAGGGGTTTTGTATAAAATAAAAAAATAAGATCAATGGGAGTTTCTGTGCATGGACCGACACCTAAACAGGCACTAAGGAAGCAGAAAATGCTATTGCTTTGTCCTTCCGCAGTTAAGGAATTGAGACGTAGGCATGTCACTCATTTGCTCCAAGTCATGATGCTGGTATAGTGCCCTAAGCACTGGGCAGTCTGCCTTTCTACAACCAGGCCCTGCAGAATTTAGTTCCAGCTCTTTGAAAGGAGCAGTTCAGTCATTGCACTTGTCCTTTTGCAGGTACGCCTGGCCCAGCTGGCACGGGAAGATGCAGAGAGAGAAGTAAAGGAGAAGGAGGAAGCACGTCGTAAGAAAGAGCTCTTAGAAAAAATGGAGAAGGCTCGCAACGAGCCAGTGAATGACTCAGAAATGGTGGACAAAATGTTTGGATTCCTGGGGACAACCTCCTCCCTGCCTGGCCAGGAAGGACAGGCACCCAATGGCTTTGAGGTACTGGAGACGTACATGTGCCTGACTATCACATGGAAGGCTTTAACAAAATATTAATGAGACAACAAAGAGTACAGCATTACAAAAGTGTGTCTCTTAAAGCTTCCTTGAAGGCCAGACTTTTCTCTGTGGCCCCAAAGAGTTACCATGCTGTAGCTGGGGATGGGCAGGCAGCCTGCTGGCTTTCTCTGCAGCTACTGAATGGAGGAGAGCAATATCATTGAGGACCTGTGGCCTTTGAGATCTTTTCCTTTGTGGCTCATCACAACTTGCAGCATTTAGCTCTTGGGCGCCCTTTCCCCATGCTGTGACTGGGGCCATGCTTGTTTCTTCTTCTGCTGCTCTGGGGACATTCCTGGGCACAAGCATGTCCTTCAGAGCTTGGGCTTTGCATGGGCTCCAGAGCCATATTCCACGTTTTCCCTCTGGCTGACTTTTCCTTTGGGATGGAAATCAGACATAGAGAAAAGTCAGGCCCAAAGGGAAGGGGTAGTTCAATATCCAAAGCCATGCTGAGTGTCTGACATGTCCTTCCACAACAGGATCTTGAGCAAGCCCAGAAGGAGCTAGAGGAAGAGGACTTGGATGCAGCATTGCCTCTCCCTGAGGAAGAGGAAGAAGATCTCTCAGAGTACAAATTTGCCAAGTTTGCTGCTACATATTTCCAGGGCACAACAACACACACATACATCCGCCGGCCTCTCAAGCAACCTCTCTTGTACCATGAAGATGAAGGAGACCAGTTGGTGAGGCAGGGGATGAAAAATCTTGAGCAGGGCTGGGTGGGTTGCAGCAAGCTTGGGAAACCATTCAGTCCAAAGGTACCAGCAGTTTCCCTTTGGGATACACTTATCTGCTGCACAGGTATCAGTAAACACTGTCTTGCCAGCATCTTTTTAGTGCTAGTAAGACAACAAACATTAGAGGGATGTAGCATTAGAGAGGCGAGTTCTTCTCCTTGATATTTGTATTAAGACAATTAATGAAGTGCTCTTGACTCAGGGCATGGGCAATGAAAATTTTTGTGTATCACTTCTAAAGCTTCTGAGGAGCTGGAAAAGTTACTTCTTATCTGGTTAAACACACCAGTGCAGATCTAGAAGAACTGCTTGTCCTGTAGCCAGCACTACAAGAGCAGAAATGCATTGAACCTGCATGGCCATAATGTACATTACATTGACCATGAACTTGCCCTCACTGTGTTCTCCTTCCCCCTCTGCAGTGGGGGTTAGGAGCTGCCAGTCACTGCCCCTCAATAAGGTTGGCATCTCCTACCAATAGCAAACCCCTTGTAGGGTGCACTCGTGATGGTACAAACACAAAAAGCCTGAATGTGTGGTCCCAGCCACCAGCCTGCCCAACATGCACAGGGGGAATGTATGCTGCAGGCAAAACCGTTGTGTGTGACACAGGGAAATGTTTGATGTCCTGCAGATGTACAGAGAGACCACAGTGGTTATCCTGACAGATTCAGCATGGCTTGAGCACCCCCTCCACTGCACTGGTGTGAACTAATGGAGCGTAACTTTCCTTTCAAATAGGCAGCACTTGCTGTATGGATCACTATCCTCCGTTTCATGGGAGATCTCCCTGAGCCAAAATATCACACAGCCATGAGTGATGGTGGTGAAAAGATACCAGTTATGACAAAAATCTATGAGACTCTTGGCAAGAAGACTTATAAGAAAGAACTACAGGCTCTGCAGGGAGAAGGAGAGGTAACTGCTGTGGCTATAGAAGAGATGCTATTATTAGGTGTTGGATATTGACGTGTTGGAAAGAAACAACTCGTGGGGTTTGCTGCAGGCAATCAGTTTGTTGATTTTATTTGCACTTATGCTACAAAGGGTGAATTACCCATGTGTCAGCTATTAATCCTGTCCTTTCTTCACAGGGATAACTGAATGTCCCCCAGCAATAAAGTGAAGGAAGTGCCCTGATACCTCTCATGGCCTTTGATCTCTCTTCCCCACCCCATAGGGCTAAAATACATGGAGGGAATGCAATGTCCCATGTCATCAGTTTCTGATTTGGGGATTTCTTTTTGATCTGCCCTGAGTCAGAAGAGATTAAATTAAAAATGTGCCCTTAATCTTGGAGCAGGAAGTAATAACTTACCAGGAGATTACACTGTGGAAATTAAAAAAAAGAAAATCCCTATTGCATCCTGAGTGTATTTTGGGATGTCACTGGGGGACTTCATCTTAGTATCCTTCCCGGATAGGACATTGTGCTGGGTAAATCAACATCCATGGCACTGATATGCTTTCATCTTTGGCAATTGCTTCATTGAATAGGACAAGGTATTATCAGCTGTTGACATCTTCTGGATGTCACTGTTTAATTTTCAAGGAGTTTTCTTGACAAACCTCTGCAGCATTTGCAGAGGTAAATTAACAAATCTCCTAGTTTTTAGAAATTATGATACCATTCAGCACTTCCAGTGAATTATCTGAGGAGAGTAGCCTCATCCAGATTGTAATTCTGTAAAAATACACACCAAGAATAACCTTTCGTTCCTTCTACCCATCATTTCTTGCTTGTTTATTTACAAAAAGGTGTATTTTGGCCAATTGAGACATCAGATAGTACAGAAGAGAAGGAAAATTTAAGCTGTCCTTTTTCTCTTTGGTTACATCATCTCTTAAGAGTGCAAAAGAGGCCTGAGCTACCCTGAGCAAAATGATATGCAACTCCAGGTTTACAGTACCAACTTGTCTTTATAAGGGATATAAACCATCACATCTGCAGGACTCAAAGTGTTGATTGTATGTGACAATATAGTCCTTTCAAAGCTGTTTAAGATGGGGAGGGGTTAACTGGGTCAAAAAGTTTGGTATAAAAGCAGAAATCCAGCAGTAACTTGATGATATATAGTCAGTGCCTGGGGCTGTTCCACATCAAATTTATTCTTCTGGGAAATCTGATAGAGCACAGGACTGGTTAAAAGTTATGAAACCATCATGTATAACTACCTGTCATGAATTCCTGGCTAGATGGCTTCCAGCTACAAACCCGCTGTGCAAATGGCTTGTCCCAGAGAGTGGTCTCCAAGTGGTTCATCTCGTTTGCACTGTCATAAGCAGAAGTGGGTGGACCTGGGTTGACTAGGACAGTCATGTATTCAACATAACTTTTTTCAGGTGTCCCCAATATGTAATTTTTATTTGAGGGATGCTCATGGTTTAGAGAGTATCTGCAAAATTCAGAGCCACATTTGGGTTTTCAAGGGGTACAGGATATAGGTGCACACTTCTGGTTCCCACCAGTCTCTGAAATATCTTACTCTTTGTGCAGGATTAATGGTCTTTTGCAGGAGTCCAGGGGAGACAGGGAGAGCACTTGGCAGGGTTCTGTGTCTCACCCCATTGCATCCACCCTTCTTACTTTGCAGAGTACTCACATTGATGGGCACAAGAAGAACAGTGTGCGGCACAAACTGGTCTCCTTAACACTCAAGAAGAAATCCAAACTGACAGAGGAGGTGAGAGGAGACGCTTGGCCGCCTGGCAGCACAAGTGCCGTTGGATTGTCTGCAGCCCTCTCTGACTCTCTTCTGCTTTTCCCTAGACAACATAGAACCAGCCCTCCTCTGGGTTTGGCGCTACCTGTCTCTCTGCCTGAAAGATTTAAGGAGTGTTTAAGGGGAAAGGTTGGCTTCCCGTGTCTCCTTGAGTCATTCTGCACCTCGCGCCGGCCTCCCCTCGGCTCCCGTTCTCCATCCATCCAGCACCTTCCCTCCCCTCTTTCACAGCCCTCCATCCAGCTGCTGATACCTCTCACCACTCTGTGATGGTCTGAATGTTATCCCTGCTTTTAGCTTCCTGCCCTCCACCGTGGCATAGGTAGAAAAGTTGGAGTCTCCAACTACATTCACCCATCCCCTGCTCTGCTCCAGTGCCAGGGACAAAGCTCCTCATGGGAGCAGTTACCCCAAGCTGAGAGCTTTTGAAAAATCCCATCTCAAAAGAGTGAGGAGCAATAAATCTTTTGGGTGGGGGGATGAAAACAATGCAAAGAGTGTCCTTTTCCAGAGCAGGCACCCTCTCACCTGGCTTTAGCTGCTTGAGAGCACAAAGATTGCTCTCTAAGATAGTCACCCTCTGGAGTCACATACTCTAGAAATGTTGGTCTTTCTCTAGTGATTTTAAATGGAGACTGAGTTGTTGGCTGAGACAGAAAACTGATAGGCAGATTAATTCCATCCCTGCTTTCACAAACAGCACCATGCTTATGCATTTTTGGCTGCATCACTAGCATGGGGAGTGAGTCCATTTTGTCAATGCTTTACTGGTTATTTTAATATGCATAAATTAAAGGGACACATCTTCCTTGGCAATAAGATGGGTTTATTCCAAAGATCCTTGGTGGCCCTCTCCCATCTGCAGGACCAGCTCAGAGCTGGGATGTAATGGTGCCATTGTAGAAATCCTGGGAAAAGAGCAAGCAGGTGGAAGTGTGACTAGGCAGGACCATTTTTAACTTCACCCATACATGATTAAAGCCAACACAGTCAAACCCTCCCACTGCTGCCAAAGTCCTAGACTGAAGAACTTCTGAGACCCCTCCTGGCTGGTGGAGAAGTCCCCCTGGGGGAGCACCACACACTTGGGATGGGAGTGGGGGGAGACATAGTAACTGGCTGTACTGAAAGAGAGCAATGTGTCTGGTTGGCAGGTGACAAAGAGACTTCACGATGGTGAGTCTACGCTCCAGGGTAATAGCATGCTCGAAGACCGACCCACCTCCAACCTAGAGAAGCTCCATTTCATTATTGGTAATGGCATCCTCAGGCCAGCCTTAAGGTTAGAAATGAAGACAAAGGCATGAACATGCCATTCTTTTCATTCCTTCTTCCTTGAGCTTGTCTTGCAATACTTAAACAATTTTGATATTGTGTGCAACTTTGAAAAGCTCTCATTTTATTATTTTTATGGTTGTGTTGTATAACGCAGACTAGACTGGATCATGTTCCTTAAAGTCCATATCAGGCCCAATGGAAAGACCACACAGAGGGATTCAAACACTTCTGAAAGTCCTGCTGGCTATTGGATTGATTTTTAACACTCACTCTTGTTCCTTACTACTCTTTGTTATCCACTTGACTATTTCGATCACTTTTGTTTGTGTGAAAATTTTTGATGGCATGCTAATGAAAAACTCATTTCAGTTGCTAAAATAATTATTTAAAAATTGGAAAGTGCCAAATTAAGACCAACTGCACATCTTTTGTTTAACCCACTTGTGTGTGTGTGTGTTATAATACAGTCTTTGCCTGTGCAGTGTCACTCTTTTCACTCACACTTATCCACTTAGTCCAGGAAAAGTGTGAGCATCTTCCTCTGATGATCACCTTCTCTCACTTTCATTTTATGCTCCCAATTCACCATGAAATCCTTGCATTATTTTTCTGCACAAAGTCTTCTTTGCAGGTAGACCTGGTAGTGTCCCATGGGCTTTCTCATGAGTTTTGTCAGTGTAACAGGTTGCCTAACATTTTTTTTTGGCCTCCCATGTAGATGAGGAAGTACTGTAATCCCTCATTTTGCATGTAGATAATAAAGTCAAAGTGGACATTCCATCCAAAATGAGACAGCTGTCAATGTATGTTTCTGTTTGGACACAAGAGCAGGACAAACCTTGATCTCCACTGGACCTGATAGTTGCTGAAAAAAGCAAATTCAGGTATCTCAAGGAATAGCCAGCAGACAAAGACTCCCCACTGATAGGTCTCTATGCAAGTTATTTTAGGATATTCTGCCTGGGAAATCTTTCTAAGGAGATGGAATAAACTCCATCACCCAGAGGTGACTTTGAGCTTCCCTGAACCTTGAGACTCCTTTTATTTCTCTCCTTCTCAAAGCAATGTCAGTAAGCTGTGGGAATCTTAGTTGAAACATGGGCAAAACTCAGAGGATGTTACAGAACTGGTGATGGATGACATTTTAGAGACATTGCAGTGATCAAGGTAAACATCGTTAAGGCAGTTAAATTAATGTCCTCGTGATGCTAAAATGAACTTTCGACTGCCAGTCACATGCAGAGAGGGTCTGTCTCTCTGATTGTGTCAAAAAACACCACTTTTTAATGTGTTTGGGTTTTTAAAAAAGTGGTTTTTTTTAATTCCTATTAATTAATAGGAATAATTAAATAATTAACCTAATGGTTTTTAATGTTTAATTTTAACTTTTAAGTAATTTTTTTTTAATTCCTGTTGCAGGGATGAAATCTACTGTCAAATCTGCAAGCAGCTGACCCAGAACCCATCAAAAAGCAGCCATGCCAGGGGTTGGATCCTGATGTCCCTCTGCGTGGGATGCTTTGCTCCTTCTGAGAAGTTTGTGAAGGTAAAATGTAGCTATTTGTCTCATGAATTATCTGCCAATACATTTTCTTTTCCACCCGTGGGACCAGCTTTTCTCTTGGGTTTCGCAGTAGAAGATGACAAAGTTCCTGAGAAAAGTGTGCATGATCCCAAGTTCCATGTCTTATGGGAGTCAGATGAGTCACTCCTGAGAACTGACCCTCTCTTTCCTGTATTCTAAAGGGAATATAGACAACCAGTTTAGATGGTGCCTCCTGCACTGTAGATGTGTGAAGATGTTATTGACTTCTAGCAGGAAAGTTCCTTGTGGGAAACTTCAAGTGGAATTTGCACAACCAGAAGAGCCCACATTTCTCCCCTATTTCTCATATACAAAGGTCTGTGCATTCATTCAAGAATCTACTGGCTTTGACAGTATGACCTCTAGCACAATTGGCAAGGAATAGAACTACACAGCTAATTATAAATATAAATTGATATTTTAAAATTTGCCCTTAGAAAGGGAAGGATTTAATTCACCTGTAAGTATGTTTGCATAGGTGCTCTCTGTGTGACGTACATGCCCCACCACGTGTCATATTGAAAACATCCAATTCTAAACAGCCCCATGAGGTGACATTTAATCTGTCTTCAGCAGCACTGTGGATCAGCATGACTGAAGTCAGTGGGGGATGCTAAGCAGCTGACACTTTTGAAAATCAGGTTGTTCTTAAGGAATTTCTTGGAACTTTTTTTCTGGGCAAAATTATGTTGCCCAGATTTGAATGGTCTGCATTCCAAATAAGTCCCTGAATTATTAAGGTTGGAAAAGACCTCTAAGATCAACAAGTCCAACCATAACCAAGCCTGCCACTAAAGCATGTCCACAAATGCCACATCTACGTGGTTTTTGATCACTTCCAGGGATGGTGATTCCATCACTTCCCTGTGCAGCTTGTTCTAGTGCTTGACTGGAAATAAAAGTATTCCATTAATTTCCATATATAATCAGATTAGATACTGGGTTTTCGGCAGTGAAAGAGCTGAAGCCAGAACAGAAATCCCTCCTTCATCCCTGAGCCTTGCCAATGAAATCTAATAAAGCAGATAAATCACTGGCAAAGTGGCAGAAAATTAAATTATGTATGGAAATGAGATCTGAGAAAGTATGGCACAGGAAGTTATGTGGATTTAAATCTTTAATAGTGAAAGATTACTTTAGAGTAGTGAAGCCTTTATAAGAAATAATTTATGAGCAGTTCTGGAGACTCAGACATAGACTCATAGAATCATAGGATTACAGAGTCGTAGAATGATTTGGGTTGGAAAGGATCATTATGGGTCATCTAGTTCAACTGCCCTGCCATGGGCAGGGACACTTTCCACTAGAGCAGACTACTCAAATCCCCATCAGCCTAGCCTTGAAGATTTCCTGAGTTGAGGCAACCACAACTTTTCTGGGCAACCTGTTCCAGTGCCTTACCACCCTCATAGGAAAGAATTTCTTTCTTATATCCAGTCTAAACTTACTGTCTGTCAGTTTAAAACAACTCCTCTGTGTGCTAGCACCCTTGTCAAAAGTCCTTCTCCAACTCTCTCATCTCCAGCACCTTTATCTCCAGCCATTTAGGTACTAGAACATGCTCTAAGGTCTCCTTGGAGCCTTATTTTACCCAGGCTGAACAATCCCAACTCTCTCAGCTTGTCTTCATAACAGAGGTGCTCCAGCCCTCTCGTCATCTTTGTGGCCTCCTCTGGACTTGCTGCAGCAGGTATATGTCTTTCTTGTGTTGGGGGCCACAGAGCTGGACACAGTATTCCGGGTTTGGTCTTGTGAGGGCAGAGCAAAGGAGCAGAATCTGTTCCCTTGACCTGCTGGTCACACTGCTTTTGATGCAGCCCAGGACGCAGTTGACTTTCTGGACTGTGAGCACATTGCCAAGACAATGTCCCCCAACAACATAAATTCTTATCCTCAGGATTGCTCTCCATTCTCCATCCAGCCTGTATTCGTCTCTGGGATTACCCCAGTCCATGTGCAGGACCTTGCATCTGGCCTTGTTGAACTTCAGAAGGTTCACATAGACCCACCTCTCAAGCCTGTCCAGGTCCCTCTGGATGGCATTCAAAAGTCTCAATTAGAACTGAACATTTTGAGAAGGGTACTGATAATGAGGCAGTTTTCAATATGTATTCCAGCTCCCAGATATGCAAGTTGTGCTTTGGATCCCATTATACACTTTTCCATCATATGTTAAGAACAGGTCAAGACACATTAGCACTCCTGTTCTTTGCACCTTTCTTTCAAGTAAAAATGGGCTTAGTGGGAAGGCTCAGCCACAAAAAAAGTAGAAATATGAAAAATATGTAATTGCATAGTTCATTTTTTGCAATAGCATAATTAAAACTACACTTTTACATAGCATCAGCTGCTTACAATCATTTGCAGCAGCTGTAATCCATGTAACGTGACTGTATTACCTAGATATTTCATACTTTATAAGTTACTGTTGACAGAGATGCCTGTCTCTCTAGCCATGTTATTTATGGTTGACAGTGTTATAAAGCTATCTGTGTTTCTGAAGGAACAGCTGTGTGTCATCATTCAGAGAAGTCTTTATCTATCTATAAAGTCTCTCAGAAGAATTTGATTTACAGGACTATTTGTCTTAGCTAACATTTTGGCCAAGATGTTTATGTAATATTTTTAAGTGTATTATCATTCATACTGTAGAAGTCACTGGATTTCATTTTCTCTACAATAGTGTGATTGTATTTTTAACATACAATGAAGTGCCTCAAATTCTGGTTTAGGGTCTTCCAAAATGCAGTTTAAAATCTGACTAAAGAAATGCCTGTTTAATGTCACTGTGAAAGATCTCTTGTGCTGGCAGCTATGTTTTCTGAGTGGCATTCACTTACAATTCCCTTGGATCATTACTTACACATCTTTTTCATTCACTCCCATCTTTTTGCCCAACACTCAATAACATTTTATTATACATCTTTAAAATACAGAGATAGAAACCAGTGGCAGCAATAGCAGAAACAGAAAAGCTGCTGCACTGGCTTCAATCAAAGTTCTGTCTAATCTGGTATCTTATCTCCTCCAAGGCCAGAAAAGCACAGTAGAAGAACAAGGCGGGGATGCAGACCGTTGTATTCTCTCTCAGCTTCTAGTGATGCGATGTATGAACATTTGAGCCTGAGTAGTATCACTGTCGTTAGTCCCAGAGGGCTTTTCTCCAATAAAACATTGCTTCTTAACCTTTGCAAGTGCCTGATCTAAAGAGCCAAAGGTCTAACCAATGTGTTCCCTGCTGCCAACAGTATTTAAGGAACTTTATCAACGGAGGCCCCCCAGGCTATGCTCCCTACTGTGAAGAGAGGCTGAGGCGAACATTTGCCAATGGGACAAGGACACAGCCACCCAGCTGGTTGGAGCTGCAGGTATGAGTCTCTCTATCTCCTCCCCAGGCAGCTGAGGCTCAGAGTTTAAGCCTTTCACTGTCGCAGGAACCACATCTCTGGCAGGACAGAATGTGGGGCGACAAAATGCCTATTTCTGTCAAGAATTTTCAGGTAATTCCAAGATATTGCATTCCCTGTCCCTCCTGGTTTTGCTCCAGAGTATGTATCCTCAGATCGATGCCTTTGGCTGTCTCAAAACTTTTAAATTAAGTGTGCCTGAGAATGCTGTTGGACCTTGAAGCCAGCTGGCATGGAGCAAGCCCCCATATATTCTAGAAAACCGTCTTAAAGATGAAGGTGGCTGCAGGCAAACTGCCTCCTGAAAATGGTCCCTGGGACTTGTCTGGGGATAATCGTAGCTGGAAAAGGCAGTTTGTGCAAAAATTGCTCTTTTTCTCTGCTGGTTTACTAGTATATACATCTGTGCTCCAGTGTCCATGAGCATTTCCAGGCATGCTTGTATTTATTGGATTAGGTGCCTTGAGGACTGAATGTGTTAAATAAAATATCTGTGACTTCCAAGTGCTGCCAGTGGCTGACCATACATTTTCCTGTTGATAAATACGGTATGGTAGTATTCAAAAGCAACTAGTCAGTGGGATCAGGAATTAGTAAATGGTTATTGGAGTGGGATAGAAGAGTATGTAGGTAAATAGTATTGAAATACACATAACCTTATAAAGTTTGACTTTCATCCATTAGGCAACCAAGTCCAAGAAACCTATCATGCTGCCTGTCACGTTTATGGATGGGACAACCAAAACACTGCTGACTGACTCTGCAACAACTGCTAAAGAGCTCTGTAATTCTTTGGCCGACAAAATCAGCCTGAAGGATCGATTTGGCTTCTCACTTTACATTGCACTTTTTGACAAGGTATATATTGAGGTCTGTTCCTGAATAACTCTGTGAAAGAAGAGGGAGGTTCTAGTTGCTGTCACATA
This sequence comes from Manacus vitellinus, assembly GCF_001715985.3. Lineage (NCBI taxonomy): Eukaryota > Metazoa > Chordata > Aves > Passeriformes > Pipridae > Manacus > Manacus vitellinus. The sequence goes on from NW_021940836.1 coordinate 1,686,148, forward strand.
ACTTCCAGGAGGCAGAAGGAACATTTCTACAGTGCAAGTGTCAGCATGATTTTCACAATAAGAGTAGTCAAACTCTGGAGCAGCGCTGTCGGAAAATCTCCCTCCTTGGAGATATTCAGAATTTAGCAGGAAAATGCACAGATGGACCTGCTCTAACCACTGGGCTGGACCAGAAACATCCAGAAATTTCTTACCACCTACATAATTACATGATGCTATATTCTTACGCTCAGACACGCTTATTTGAGGTGAATTTGCAATAAAACAAACAACATGGATTTTTATGCAGGGGAGCTACTACATTTAGTTGAAAAGCTAATGGTTGAAAATAAGCTTCGAAAATGAGCTAGAACACAAACTGTCATACCTGCATTGGCATTTAACCTGATTTATTTAACTTAAAAACATACCTTTTTCAGAAATTCTGTTAAAATAAAGGTTAGCGTAAATGAGAAGGAAAACAGACCTAGGGTAAATCTTCAGCTGAAACAACAGCTCCAAGTCAATGAAACTGAAGTACTCCTACAGTTGCTGTCTAAGAGGATGAAGTATATTCTCACCTCCAGATGTGGCCACCTCTGCCTGCAGATGGAGAAGAAAGTAGTTTATACTCCGTCTTCTTTGTCTTTTTTTAGGAGACATTCATCCAGGGATGTTAAGTCTGAGGGGATATAGTGCTTTAGGGCTTCATACCAGATGCCAGAGAAAAGACAGATGTGATAATTTCTGGCTAGTAGACATAGATATATTGATTTATTTTGATTATAAAGGAGATCTGAATGAGTGACTCAAAACCAGATATCTCTACCTAGAAAGAGTAGCTTTTAGAGAGATGAATGGCACATTTCCCTCTGCCTGACTAGGTATCCTCGCTGGGGAGTGGCAATGACCATGTGATGGATGCTGTGTCTCAGTGTGAGCAGTACGCCAAAGAACAGGGAGCACAGGAGCGCAACGCGCCGTGGCGGCTCTTCTTCAGGAAGGAGATCTTCACTCCTTGGCACAACCCAAGTGAGGACAACGTGGCTACCAATCTCATTTACCAACAGATCGTGCGAGGGGTGAAGTTCGGGGAGTACCGGTGTGACAAGGTATGTGACCTTAGCAGCTACTGATCTGGTCCAACAAGTATCTTTGAGATGGCGAAGTAGGTTCCAACAAAGGGGATGACAAATATTCCTCCCTGGATGCCTATTAGCTTGCGGGTTTATGGTATTCATTTAGAAAACAGTAGCTACAACAGTCAGATCCTCTCGACTGGGCTTGGGTGCTGCATGAGCACTCTCGCCTGGTGACTTTTGGATGGAAAAGTGAACGGCCGCTTCATCCATCAGCCTCTGCTTGGAGGGCCACAGGTAGTCTGTAACCAGATCACCACATCAGGAGTACACAGTAAAACCCTGTTTGGTGAATTCTGCCAAGTCTTAGACATGAGAGATGCTTTTCAGGATACCCAGACCTCTGCCATGCAATACAAACCCAGTAATTCTGCCATACAGTGAAGGGACATTGGCAGCATAAACATAATGGCATAAGCTCTGGAAGCTTACAGAATTATTCCAGTATCACAGAAATTAGCATCTAAGGAAACATAAAATTCTCTGAAAATGTCCATCACATTTTTGAGGGGAGTTTGGGGGGGTTTTTGCTTGTATTTAAGATCACCCAGGTGTCAAATTGAAGACATCTCTCTCCCCGAATATGTGATCATTCTCCTGTGGTCTGGTAGAGTCCAGTCACCTTGAGAACTACACTGTCTTTTCACATCTCTTTTGCATTAACTGCAGTTCTTTTATCTTATCAGAAATCCTGTCCTTTCTCCCCCACCCTCTGCTCTTCTTGTGCTATTGCAGTAGCTCTATTACTTCACCCCACAATGCTTGAAGTGTAGCTGCACCAAAGGAATTTTACAGTTCTGCATTATGCACAGGTGCTTCAGTTGCTGGGCTTCCCAAATGTGGGAAGTGATGGATACATGCAGTTTTCAATCACTAAGCTCTGTCTACCATAGCAAAATCATCCACTGCTGACTGCAGGCATCAGAAACAGACTGATCTGCAAAGAAAGACTGGGGCAAACATGTTCCCACACAGTACAGAGGAGATCGTGTGGTGCTAGTCACTGAATATGTTAAGGCTTAGTCATAGCTTTTAGTGGTCAGTCTCCTGGACTTTTGATGTGCAAAAAGCACTGCTGAAGTTCTGTTGAAAGGAAGCATCACCACAACTTGCACTGAAGCAGCAGTACATCCAGCTGCCACAAAGAGCTCCTTGAGTGGTGGAGGATGGATGTTCCGAAGACCTAGTAACAGCATTAACTTGGCTTGTTTGGCTCCCATAGGAGGAAGATCTGGCAGAACTGGCTTCCCAGCAATACTATGTGGACTATGGGTCAGAGATGGTACTGGAAAGGCTGCTAAATCTAATTCCATCCTACATCCCGGACAGAGAGATCACAGCGTCAAAAACAGTAGAAAAATGGGCTCAGCTCATTATAGCTGCACATAAAAAGGTGGGGACAGTGGAGCACCATGGCATGCTTCAGTAGTTTCCTGTGTCTTTTAAACATGTCAGACATCATAGCTCAGCTCTTAGCCTGGCCTGAAGCTAAATCAGTGAGAAAGGACAGAGTCTGTTCTAGCTACTTCCAACTTTACTGCAGGTTTTGAGGCAAGATCTTACAGAAAGAGGCAACGTGCAGAGATTCAGTGGGAGAAGCAAAATGCTATCTCTGGGGTGACATTCTTGTTACACAGGATTATGGTTGTATTACAGTGATTTTTCATGTCTCCAGGTAATGTTGAGACCTTCTTGTGCCAGGCATTATATAAAATCTCCCTGACTTCAATTAGAACATTTGTGACACTCTCACATGGCAACCCCTTCCATATGCAACCCCTTCCATAACTCATTACCCATAACTTGCGACCATTCATAGGGTTGGTCATCCTGGCATGATAATTGGCATTCATTTAACTGCAGGAGCCACCTTCAGATTAAGATCCCTAAAATGTAAACATCTCCATGTGTGTCAGGAGTCTTACCTCGCCTTAACTGTCAATGGAGACCTAGGGAGGCAATTCAGTTGGATCTTGCACATCCTCCATTGGCCTGTCAGTTTTGTATAGAAGTGTCAGTATCTGAGGATGTCCTACATAAGGTGCTTAAGGGCTGTTGAGTGTCAGTTTCCAGCTAAAGAACTGTCAAGCCAAAAGGTTGACCCAAAGTTCCCCAAAAGGGAAATCCAAGGTCAACTGAGACAAATCTCAGCCATATGCTTGCCCAGGCTTATTAAAGTCAAATTGTTCCCTGAAGTGGGAACCAAAGGCCAGGACTTGGCCCAAACTATCACTTGTTCCTGTAGTATTTTGTTTGGCCCTTAGATGCACTGAGACCTCCTTTAATATTAGTTCTAAGACCTTCAGGTTACATAGATTAATTTTGTTTGCTCTCTAACCCCCTAAGTGGGGGTTTGATTCATGTTGGTTGTGGTTTGCTTTTTCTGTAGGGAATTTATACTCAGAAGAGAACAGACCCAAAAAAGGTCAAGGAAGAGGTAGTGGATTTTGCACGTTTCAAGTGGCCTTTGCTGTTTTCTCGGTTTTACGAAGCCTTCAAATTCTCAGGTGAGTCAGTAAAGCACATCCCCAGAGCATAGGATGCTCTAAAGCAAAATGAAAGAGAGACAGGGATTCCACAGACGAGAAGGAGATAATCTAGCTGGTCTTTTTTGGATATGTTATTTTTTGGTGCATCCTGATTAGCAACAGCTCAGGCTATGAGTCTGATACTATTTCTCTTCCTAAAACAAACAAACAAACAAAAAACCCACTAGTTTTTTTATCATTGAATCCTTCTTTGAAAGGCACACATTTTTTGTATCCTAAGACCCTTCATAAGCTGATTGTATGCCTTGTCTTCAACACAGGGCCAAGCCTGCCTAAAAATGATGTGATTGTAGCTGTCAACTGGACAGGAGTGTACTTTGTGGATGAACAGGAGCAGGTTCTCTTAGAGCTCTCTTTCCCAGAGATCACAGCTGTGTCAAGCAGCAGGTAAGGAGGAATAGACTTCGCTGGCAATCTCACCATAAACCAGCCTTTTTCCAAGCTTTGCCTCTTGATGTCATTAAGTGTCATGTGTATGTCTCCCATAAAAATATATCCCAGAGGAGGAAAGCTGCAAGGACAGAGTTTCACTTTGGCTACCATTAAAGGCGATGAATACACTTTCACCTCCAACAATGCAGAGGATATCCGGGACCTGGTGGTGACCTTCCTTGAAGGACTAAGGAAACGATCCAAGTATGTGGTCACTCTCCAAGACAACCCAAACCCTGGTAAGTAAATAGCCCACCTCAGTGGTAAACTTATAGAAAGATTTAATATTCCCAAAGAGTTTGGAAAAAAATTCAAACCAATGGATGGTTTTCTTGCAGTAGGAGAAGAATCCGGGTTCCTCAGCTTCCTCAAAGGAGACCTCATAGTTCTGGACCAGGACACAGGAGAACAAGTGATGAATTCAGGGTGGGCTAATGGGCTCAACGAACGGACCAAGCAGAGAGGGGATTTCCCAACTGATTCCGTCTATGTCTTGCCTACAGTCACCATGCCTCCACTGGAGATCGTGGTAAGCTGTCTTACAGAATTACACAACGTGGTACAATGCTCGAGGAGGTCAAAGCCTTCCTGAAGTGCTTAGATCTGTCCAAAGTCTCCCTGAACATCAGGTGGAAAACAAACTGGATGAGAGAGGTGACAAGTTGCCCAAAGCAAAAGCGATCTCAGCCTTTCTTCTGGTCTTGGCACTTAGAACACCACAGACTTGTGACTTGGAATATCCATGTATCATGCTAAATCACTCCAGCTGGCCTAATTACTTAAAGGGGTTGGAGGGAACCACTGCATTCATGTATGGAGCTGTAGGATCCAAAGCACATTGTCTTCTTTAGGAAATGATCCACATTATGGAAACATTTGTTATTCCTTGCATTACTAACTGAGAATGGCACAGAGACATGACAGTTGCACAGTTCTTACTGACTGTTATCTGGAATTGATGGGTTATTCTTATTCACTCACTGTTATTTTTGTTTTGTATCTGCTTCCTCTGTCTGAATACATCAGATGTATTTTATATCGAATATACCAAGTAACAGAGAACTTTTCATCCCACAGGCACTGGTCACAATGACCCCTGACCAACGACAAGATGTTATCAGAACCTCTCAGATGGCAATTTCAGACAGTGAAGAGAAAGTAAAGCCATATACCTTGGAGGAATTTTCCTATGATTATTTTAGGTGATTTTTTTAAACTATCCTCAAAATTTATAGGAATTGATCTACAGGTAGCCTAGGAATCAGGAAAATTTTGCTGCTGGAAAAGACTCTGAATACCCCGTTGTGTGACTTTTTATAAGTGCAACCTCCAGTTTAGGTCATGGCATTTGGGCCATGTTTTTCACAGATAAGGTTTTATGAAGGATTTCTTCTAAGCAGAGGTGTAACAGTGTGAAATTTAATATCATGTGGGAGGATGTACTTAGACCATATAGCCAGCACTTAAATTAGGTACCGGCATTTTCATCTCAACTCCAAAGATGTAAATGTGCACCACTGCTGAATGCAGCTGAACAAAACTCCCACTCCTGTTTCAATGGGCTGGCAATCCAAACAGGCAGACCAGATCCCGTGGAATAATTTCCCCTGGTAGGCTTGTACTGGTAAGTGATACTCTTTCAGTGTGGCTGCCCTGATGATTCTTTGCCATCATCCTTCTTATTGTGGTTAGAAGCTCTTCGGGGTAGGGTAGGTTGTTTTGGTGTCAGCACTTGGGTAGGGTCCTTAAGGGACTTTTCTGAGCTCTAGGAAAGTACAAATATTTATCTTTGGGTAGAGCTGGAGCTGGATACTTGCTAAATTGTCAAGTCCCATTTGGTGTAAGAGTTCATTAGCCAGGTGCTGCAAGCAACCTTCCTAGGTGAAACATTGGCCACAAGCTGTCCCTTTTATCCCTGTAATCTCTCCACTTCTTGCTTTGCATTTCCTGCCAGGCCACCTCCCAAGCACACCCTCAGCCGAGTCATGATCACCAAGAGCCGTGGAAAGGACAAGCTGTGGTGCTACACCCGGGAGCCCATCAAACAGCCACTGCTGAAGAAGATCCTGGGCAGCGAGGAGCTGTCCCAAGAAGCCTGCATGGCCTTCATTGATATCCTTTCTCTGCTTGGGAGAGACCTTGGGCAACAGGTCTGATGGGCAAAGGGCAGATCAAGCTCTTTAAGGCCCCAAGCAAAGCCCATGGAAAGGTTTGTGGTCCCTCTTAGCAGCTTTGGGAGCATATCATAGTCTTGGAGATGGGTCTGAGCCACAGATCTGTACTCAAGTATCACTGAGATCTGAGGTGTGTCTAGTTCTTAATAAATGAGGAATAGGGAACAAGTTACTGAGTCCTGCTGGTCCACACTCACTTGCTCTGTTCTGGCTTGCTTCAGCTGAATTTCTGCAAAATGCATCTGCTGTGGAAGGCCATAGCCCTAATCAGTGTGGATGCAGACCATCCACATGGCCTTGGGGACAGAGTTTGATGTCTGAATATCCCTTACTTGGCAGAAGGCACACAGCATGGGAGAGAAGAGCTAAGTGCAACCATAGATCCAATCTGTTGAAGCCTTTATTTTTTTAATGGGACTTCGCTCTAGGATTCAAACTTCTTGGTTTGAATAGTTCTGTTGGTATAAACCTGTTACTGATTAATAGTACGCTATTGCTGCTACCACTGGTTTCCTCTTATTAGCAAATAATAATAGGAGAAGTTAAAAGAAAAGAGAAAAAAAATGGGGACATTTGCATTTTTGTGCTTTTCCTCTTGTTGTGTCCTACATGTTAATTTTTAAAACTGTGGTCTCTTCTCATGCAGAATAGTTGCAATATGCATGATGGTGAAGGCTGTGATTTGGTTTATGTTGCTGCAGCTCCACTGGTATCTGACACTAGCTGAAAATCCGGTCTTTTACAGTAGTGCCTGTACCTGTGATGAGGTAACATATGATCTCACACAACTTTCTTATGTCTACATATCCCAACTCCAAAACAATCAATGTTTTAAATTAGTTTGATGCATGATAAAGGGAGAGACAGCTTGCTGGATACCTTCTAAAGCAGTTTAAAGTCTTTACCATACACTGTGCCCCCTCCACCAAATTGCAGCCACTTCTGTAGTCATGTTAGGATGTTTTTAGGAGGTTAAAAACATCCCAAATATCCCAGTTAGCTTCCCCAAATATCCCTGTTAGCTGATCCTTGACTCCTACTCACCAGTGCTGAAGTATATGGGTGACTACCCATCCAAAAGGACCCGCTCAGTCAATGAGCTGACAGACCAAATATTCGAAGGTGCCTTGAAAGCGGAACCCCTGAAGGATGAAATCTACTGCCAGACCCTCAAGCAGCTCACGGACAACCACATCAAGTACGGGCTCTTTGTTCTCCTTGTCCCAAATGCACTAGCCCGTGTTGGGCAAAGCAGACATGAAGTGTCCATGCCGTGAGTGATCTTCTTCCTCCTGGGTCTCTCCTTGTGTAGATACAGTGAAGAGAAAGGCTGGGAGCTATTGTGGTTGTGTACAGGCCTTTTCCCTCCAAGTAACATCCTCCTGCCGCATGTCCAGAGGTTCCTGCAATCCCGGAAACATCATCCCTTGGCAACAGACTGCATCCAAAGACTCCAGAAAGCCCTGAGGTATGGCACCGAAAGACCTAGTCCTGACTGTACGACAACATCCAAATATGTGTGAGAAAATACAACTAGGAGATATTTTGGTGACTGAGGGAACAGTGAAAGCACACAGCCTCTCTCTATATTCCACTAAGCTGATTGAAAGGGACATCGAGTGGGGAATGTTGCTGATAAACTGTGTAGAAAAATAAAGATGAATCAAGTTTGTCCAGGTCCACTGAAATAATCTACAATCTAAGCAAATCCACATTCCTCATCAAAATTTTTCTTTCTTCTTTTAAGGGGAAAAACACCCTACTATTAAGAAAGTAGCTGAAGTTACTCAAAAATAATATGTATTAAAATGGAAAATTTAAACAAGTAATTCTTGCTTTGATGATGATGTGACACTTGCTGCCTCCTGTTTTGCAGGAATGGATCCAGGAAATACCCGCCTCATCTGGTAGAAGTGGAAGCCATTCAACACAAAACCACCCAAATTTTCCATAAGGTTTACTTCCCTGATGACACTGATGAGGTAAATGGGGGAGGAGAAAATTCTTCTTTTCTGTCTGGATGGCTGTCAATTTTCTTATTAAAATCTCAGAAAGGGCTAATATTGGTTCTAATTCAGAAAAGTTCAGCCTTTCCAGAAGACTCTGGGCCAAAGCATTACAAAGAAAACCCATCCTTGTCCATTCTGATTTGCTGCAATTCATGTTTTTCAAGATAGGGTGCTGGGCTGGTGTTCACTGGAGGTTTTACAGTAGGACCTCAGAACGAAGGAGACTGGGTGGGTACATCCATTCAATTGCATTGGTTCAGAAGCCTTGGATAACAATTATCTGGAGCCTCGACCAACATATATTGTCCACCCTACTATACCCACTATACCCTACTGTACCCTGCTCCCTGGCTACTGAGCAGACTATTACAGCACTGGCAAGTAGGTGACTGAAATTATACCTTCTGACCTGAGATGACACAGAAATCATACCTGCACTCAGGAACCTCTCATTAAGCATCTTATGTGCTAATAAGGCAGCTACTTATATTGATGCCAGAGTAGATAGGCATGTCCTTGCAGATACCACTATCTCATGCTACTGATTAGTCTTCCTGTGAGGCTCAGATCTGTCTCTTCCCTCATGCCCTTGGGTACAACTAAATTCCTGTATTTCCAAGTGGGTTTTTGTGTAAAGCACTCCACACCCATGGAAGGAAAAGGATGATTCCTCTCCAGCAGCTGTGCGTGCCCTTGTTTATCTCTAATGGAGAGTTGAGAGAACTGTTGGGGTTTCTCATCATTTTGAGTATTTTTTTCTGACACGAGCAGCTATGAGCATGGCACTGCTTTATACACATGCATCTGTGTGAGAGCAAGTAGAAGGAATCAGTGGGGACTTCTGCACTTGGATGGGTTTGCTGTGATCCATTTGGCCATGGAAACCACCAGGTGGCCTGGCAGATTAGCACTGTTCCAGTACAACATGCATCTACACTGAAGTGCTGCTGGACACTGAGCTCCAGATTAGACTCCTGTGGGATGTTGGACATGAGTCCTGGTGGTTTGGTGGTTCAGGCTAACACAGTCGTGCTTGTGGTGGTCAGAAGCTTGAATTCCTTAAAGTGCTATGAACTGAATCTCTCTAAGTGGGCAGAGCAAAATTGAGGCAATGTAAATGCTGAGCACAGCTCAAAAGGCAAAACCAGGACTGAGATGTGCATGGAGGTGGGACAGTCCTTTAGATATCCCATACTTTAGATATACCATCCATAGATATCCATAAAGGAGGAGTCATTTTCCCTTTATTCAGCTATCTAAAAGCCAGGCATTTGGTCTAAGCCAGTCATCTGATCTTCTCCTCATCAATGGAGAGACAGTTGGGACAAATCAGCTTGGAGGTATCTCACTCTCTCTTTCCCACCCCCTCTTCCCCCAGGAAAATAGTTCTGAGACTTCACTGTTAGATGAGAAAAATCTCTTACATTGCCTGGGGAGACCTTGATAAACCAGCACAGGATATAGATAAAGCATTAAAAAGCTCAATGGTGCAGCAGTAGCATGACAGAACTTCTGCAGACATCCCTTTCCATGCCCCAGACCACAATTCACAATGTCACTGATTTCATTAGTGTTGGGCATCTAAATCCCTCTGTGCATGTGTGCCTAGGGCTCCTCAAAGAGAGCATAAAGTGAAAATTAATCTTGAGATAGTAGCGGTGAGGATCTTCCTTTTTTTGTAGGCATTTGAAGTGGAATCCAGCACAAAAGCCAAGGACTTCTGCCAGAACATCTCCAATAGGCTGCTCCTAAAGTCCTCTGAGGGCTTCAGCCTCTTCGTCAAAATCTCTGATAAGGTGAGTGACCCACCCAGAGGCTGAAGTAGCCCTGAAATACTCACAGTGACCCACCTGCCACTCAGTACCCATTGGTGGAGCCAGAGTTATCTGGTGAGAAGCATTTCTCTACAAGCTGTGTGGCATTTCTAAGTCTGATCCAACCTGATACAGGTGAGGTTTGGACTCCCACAGCCCTGACTTACAGCAATCTCCCTGAAGGACTTAACGCAGTGATAGGCAAAACTCTCCTAGGCTGCTACTGAGTTGGCTTTATAAGAAAGGACTAAATAAGAAAAATGTGCAGCTTAGAGCTGCCTCTGGCAACTGGGAGAAATCTATGGAGATAGTCATCAGGAAGGGAAAGGAATTGTTCTGGTGAAACAAGAAGCTGCAATAAGGAGTAATGTATGAAATTAGACACAGAGCCTGAAGCAAAGTGCTGGCAGTGGCTTTCTCACATCAGCAGTTTGTAATACATCAGTGTAACCAGCCCAAAACAGCGAGCAACAACTACAGGAGATGGGGCAATGGCCAACCCTGCCTGTGATGTCTTGCCGCTTGTTTTGGGCACCACAATATAAGAAGGACATAAAGCTGTTAGAGAGGATCCAAAGGTGAACTACAAAGATAGTGAAGGGTTTAGAGGGGGAGACATAAGAGGAGCAGCTGAGGTCACTTGGCTCATTCAGCTTGCAGAAGAGGAGACTGAAGGGAGACCTCATCATGGTCTACAGCTTCCTCACGAGTTGAAGTGGAGGGGCAGACGCTGATCTCTTCTGCCTAGTGATCAGTGACAGGGCCAGAGGAAATGGTGTGAAGCTGTGTCAGGGAAGGTTTGGATTGGATATAAGAAAAGATTCTTCACCCAGAGGGTAACTGGGCAGTGGAACAGGCTCCCCAGGGAAGTGGTCACAGCACCAAGCCTGACAGAGTTCAAGAAACATTTGGACAATGCTCTCAGGCACATGGTGTGATTCTTGGGGTGTCCTGTGCTGTGCTAGGACTTGGACTTTGATGATCCATATGGGTCCCTTCCAGCTCAGGATATTCTGTGATTCTCCTTCTCAGCCTTTGTGACCATTGTGCTGTGTCCCCCAGGTCATCAGCGTGCCCGAGGGAGATTTCTTCTTTGACTTTGTGAGACACTTGACAGACTGGATAAAGAAAGCAAGACCAGCAAAAGATGGTAACTTTTTTTCATTATGGGTCACACACAGCCCTTCTACCGCCCTCCAGACCTTTCAAACAAGATTGACCACACAGTCTGCCATAAGCACTGGAATAGACTGCCCAGGGAAGTGGTGGAATCACTGTCCCTGGAAGTGTTCATAAAACATGTAGATGTGGTGCTTAGGGACATGATTTAGTGGTGGACCTGGCACTGGACTCAATGGTTTTAGAGGTCTTTTCCAACCTTAATGATTTTGTTATTTTGTGATCTTTTGGGCCACACTGATGTGGGTGTGCTGTCTGCACCATCGCTGGGGGACATCACCTGGGAGGTGGTCTGTCCAAGAGCAGCAAAACCTCTTCTCCAGAGCTAGTCCTTGCCCCTGCGAGGAGTGCCTGCTGGTGGACAGCTCTCCAGGAACTACCTGCAGGAAGGTTTAGTGGTGGGATTCACCTCACCTCACTGACCACATCCATGGTGGAAATGGCTGCAGCTCTGCTGAATTTTTCAGTGGCTGCAAGACATGGGTGCCTCCAGGGTACAATTCCTCTGTCCTGTGTTAGGCTTGAGCACTACACTGAAGTACGATAGTGCAAGTGAACCCAGGCAGTTCTTTCCATTTTGGCAGTGATGTGGTTTGGTCTGCAAGGTCAGAGCTCATTTGGCCTTTTGAGTGCCCCTGTCCCTGCAGGTTTTGATGGCACATGGGCACCACTGCCTTGCAGACACTGATTGTCAGCTGGTATTCACACCATTGCTCCTATATTCCTGCTTCTCTTGAACAGGTATAGTGCCTTCCCTCACCTACCAAGTGTTCTTCATGAAAAAACTGTGGACCAACACAATGCCTGGAAAAGACTCGATGGCAGACTCAATCTTCCACTATTACCAGGTACTCCAGGACTCTGCAGTACCAGTGAAGACTTGGGAGGGATTAGGAGGGGTTGCAAAGACATTGTCCATCTACAGATGTTCCCAGGGCACAGCCTCTTAACCAGGGGCTGGATACCTCCACAAACTCCATTAAACATCTGAGGATGAAGGTCCATGGGCATCCCCTCTATCTCTCATTTGTTCTTTCCTCCATGCAGGAGTTACCAAAGTACCTGCGCGGCTACCACAAGTGCACACGGGAAGAGGTCCTGCAGCTGGCAGCTCTCATCTACCGGGTGAAGTTTGAGGATGACAAGTCCTATTTCCCCAGCATCCCCAAGCTCCTGAAGGAGCTGGTGCCTCAGGACCTCATCCGGCAGCTCTCTCCAGATGACTGGAAAAGGGTAAACCAGCAGCTTGATTCATATGCCAGGACTGGCTGGGGGAATCCCAGTCTCTTGGCTGACTCATCTGACATTCAGCGTTGAAGTTGGACTGCCAGAATGAGTGGCCCATGGTCCCTCTTGAGCCATAGAAGAGCTTCTGCCTCTCTGGCATCACCAAGAGGAGAAATTGTACATTCATGTTTGCATACACGTGCATGCCCTGGGTTTTCTTTGTCCTGCCACTGTGGCTGTGGTGGTGGATGCAATGCCATATGGACACATGCTGAGAGATGGTCTTGTGTAAAGGTCTGTCGTTTAATGCAGACTACTGAGTGGAGAAGTGATTCTCCCTGCTTTACACAAGGAGGGCTGTGGCACATGTGCAGACAGGTCTAGTCTTAATATATCAGAGGCATCTCACTGCCAAGAAATAGTCTTATAAGTCCTTTCTGTCTCCTATGTGCTTATCAGCATCTCTTGATTGAAGGTCTCTCAAGTCTCCTCTGCTGCATTAATTGGAGGATTAAAACTTATGATCCCTTTAATGGAGTTTCCAGCTCAGCTCATCTAAGAAGGACCTGCCTTGGTTTCAGGCCCTGCTCCAGTGACCAGCCAGCACTTTTTTGAAGTGCTCATTGGAACAGAGACTAGAACCAAACCAAAAGGTCAGGTTGGACAGGACTCAGAGCAATCTGGTCTAGTGGAATGTGGCCCTGCTCATTGCAGATAAGTTGGACTAGGTGACCTTAAAAAGGTCTATTCCAACCCGAACTATTCTATGAATCTCTCACTGTGGGACTGATGCTCCTTCCCTGCAAACATCCCTGGTACTAGGCAGTGCAAACCCTCCATCTCAGTTGTGTTCTCTGTTCCAGTCCATCGTGGCATACTACAACAAGCACGCAGGCAAAACAAGAGAAGAAGCCAAGCTTGCCTTTCTAAAGATTATCTTCAAGTGGCCTACATTTGGATCAGCATTCTTTGAAGTGAAGGTACCTCCTCTGGGGGTTCTCTGACAGCTTTTAGCCAAGCTCGTAAGCCCTGTACCACAGGGGGATTCCAGATCTGAACCAGACTGGGACAACCCTGCTGAAACAGGGAAAGAGCGTGAGACTCTTCATCAGTGAAGGACAAATACACTCTTTTTTGCTGCCCTGCCTCTTTACACAGACAGAGCCATTGTAGAACTTCAGCATGTCTCAGTCATTGGGTCCCTGCTCGTAGCTGTGCTGCAGAGGAGCCAAGAGCCATTCTCTGTTTTGCCAAGGCAAAGGGGAATGTGTGGGTTTCCAAGGGATCTGTCTGCACCCATCACAAATGGAATCCAGACCACTCACCCCAGCCCTAGTCTTCCATCAAAGAAGCAACTAGTTATGAAGTCTGTCCAGGTACTCTGGACACCTTATTGCAACTTCCTCTTCTCAATGACCAAACTGAGCAAAACTGAGTGTAAAGACCAGAAGGGAACAGAGCAGTGTAGTCTTAGCCTGGAGGTCCACATCAGCATGCATAAGGAGGAGCAGAGCCCCAAACAGACTGGAAGAGGAAAGGAGATGTCTGGAGTTGCTCAGCCTGTCCTAGCTCTTCCATGCCAGTAGCAAGATGGCTTCACTTTTGGGAAGCCACCAAAGGGAACAAAGAACTTAATGCTGTCAGCAGCTCAGCAACTGGTTATCATGCATTTAGGAAAACTGTACTTATCTAGACAGCCCTGACTATTGCTGATACCTTGATGAGCTCTAGGTTTATCTTTAAAGGATAAACTGGATAGCAGTTAATAGGCCACCAAGTGCTGTCAGGAGAAGATAGGGAGTGAGGAAATAGGAAGGGGTCTGATTTTGCTTGACACATCCTCTAACCAGTTCATCTCATTTCCAACAGCAAACTACAGAGCCAAATTATCCAGAAATCCTTCTAATTGCCATCAATAAGCATGGAGTCAGCCTCATTGATCCCAAAACCAAGGTAAGCAAAACTGAGGGCTTCACTAGATGCTCCTAAGCTCATTCCCCAAACCCTCAGAGAAGTCATCCCAAAGAGCATGTTGTTCAGAACTTAATGAGTTCTCATTAAGCCTAGTTAGAAAGGCTGGATAGACAGAACAGTTTCTGGAGGCAGAAATTCACTGTTACACAGAGCCAGCCAGCTTTTTTCAACAGAAGATGTATTGGAAGCATCAACTGTTAGAACCCTGTAACTGGAGGAGACGCATGCTGCTTCCTTAATCCTTTCACAGACATTAGCACAGGAGCTGGAGTAAATGAGATCCTTCCACCATCTTCATGGTCATTCTACTATGGCAATCCTTCACAAGCGCTGGAGGATCCAGAGTCTTGCATCTCACTGCCATCCCCATGAGTCTCATCACATCCTTGGTAGACATCCTTGGTCTGCTTTGATGGAAAGTGAACAGGGACATGAGAAGTCCCCACAGCCCCTCATGAAAGTTGAGGCTCTCGCATGTTGAGTGTCAGTTTTGTGTTCCCACCAGGATATCCTCATCACTCACCCCTTCACCAAGATCTCCAACTGGAGCAGTGGCAACACGTACTTCCATATAACCATTGGCAACTTGGTGAGAGGAAGCAAGCTGCTCTGTGAGACCTCCCTGGTAAGGAGTGTTAAAGATTAGACCAAATCCTGACTGGCAGCAGATTGTGCCTTAGGGACTCTCTGGGCTGAAAATGGTCTCTCAGAAGAGCACCTAATTGGGTTTTTTTCCTTCTGGACTGCTCAATGAATCAGGGCTCTCATTTGGTTCATCTTCCAGTGTACGAGCAAGCCTGATGTGCTCAGGATGTTGCCATGTCAGGAGCATAGGGGACAGTCCCTGCCACTGGCCTTGAAAAAAAACATTAAAGCTGATGTGGGCTCAAGGGGTACTCTTGAGCCCTTTTACCAAGATCCTCTGCCCAACTTGTCCCTTGTAATGGTCACAGCAACAAATCTCCTCTTAGAGTATCTTAAAACAAAAGCATGAAGGATAAAAATTCCTACTGAATTAATTGTTATTAATCTGAGGCATTCAGTATTTTGTTAGCCATTTGAAAATCCATGTCTCATCCAAAGTTCCCTATGTCCTTAGCCTCAGCAGCATGCTGGGACAGTGAGTTCCTCTATCTTGATGCTGCAAATTATGTTTGGACAGTGTTTCTTGTGGTGGTGACATTTCACCCAAAAAGAATGGTAGAACAAGTCAAAATGTACTTGAAAACTTGGAAGTCAACAACTGGTAGCCAGTGTATTCAGGAGGGACAAGCCAGAGACTGTAACTGTGCTCTAAAGGCAGGTAACATCTTCTCTCTCCTCCTCAGGGGTACAAGATGGATGATCTTTTGACCTCGTACATCAGCCAGATGCTAACAGCCATGAGCAAACAGAGGAGTGCAAAGGGTAGCAAGTGAACTGCAAGAAGCCACTGGCAGGTGGCCATGGCGCTAATTCACCAGCTGAGGGCTGTGGGATACCCGTGCAGCTGGGGGAGAACCTTTGCCTCTCAGATGTGGAAGATGAGCCGAACACCATCAGGAAGTTCCCTGGACTCTGACCTTGAGGGCTCTGATCCCACCTCCCTTTCCAGCGAAGATGACTATCTCTGACCTCCCATTCTCCTTCTTCTCCCTGCATCCCAACTCCATCTTACATCTCAAAGATTTCCAGGGGACACCACTGCTCTCAGAGAGTGACTGAGCAAAAACACTCCAGGGTTTGCCTGAACCCAATGGTTGGCATCGCAAAGGCTCTTGGAAGAGGATTTGTGTGTGTTTGTGTGTGTGTGTGGCTTGCTTTGTTTTTGTTTGGTTTTCTTCTTAAATATGAGAGCTATTAGGATGCTAACAGATTTTTGGTAAGGTTCTGGGAACTTCAGGTTTGAAGAGGAATAACAGAGCCCTGCTCCATGCTGGAAAGATGTCAAATGAACACTGCAGGGCTTGGTTTTTTTTGTCATTACAAAAGAATATGTTGTGTTCTTAAGAAGGACAGAAAGAAAAAGCAGGCTGGGAGGAGCACATTTTAACTAGGAATCAGAATAAATAAACTACTGATTGAACAGGCTAGAATATTAAAGTGCTGTCTGTGCAATGCTGGAAATATTTAAAGAACAAATGTTAAAGTTTTGTTTCTTCTTCTATTTATTTTTTAAAATATTAAAAAGGAAAAAAAATAATCCTGCATTTTGTGCCGGTATCTGGATTCTGCCTCGGGGCTGAGAGCGACCTGCAGAACAGCCTCTCGTCCAGGGATTCCCCAAGAGCCATAACTGCCAGCAGCTGAGTAAGGCACATCTTTCCCATCTTAAGGGCTCAGCTGGAAGTGAAGCTTGGAAGATGAATTATCTCCTTTTGCCCCCTATGCCCAGAAAAATTAACCCTAGGAGGACTTCTACTGCAAGCTTCAAAATGGATATAAGGGTTTTGAAGACCCCAAGTTTGGAAGACTGAGGCCAAGCCTATGTTGAACTGTAATTCAAACGTGAACTTCGTCATTGGGTTTGTAACAGCGGATGATTTTATTGTGCTTTTGTGTGTGTTGCTGTATAAAACAGCTCTTTATGAGTCCCAGCTGAACCTGAACCAGAAGGGTAGACCCTTCTTTTCTGTGGGCTTTTCTCCATCTTTAATTGGCTGTACTAAGCTGCTGGCTCTTTGTCCCATCTTCTACCCACCACCACGCAGTGCAGACCAGCCTGCTTTGGAGCAGAGATGGGACCTGCTGGCAGAGAGGAGGCTGAACCCACGTTGTGTCTGGGAGGATGCAGGGGAAGAAGCCTGGGGTTGCCTTTCCAAAATACAGGCTTCAAAGGAGCATGTGGCTGGATGTGGGGCATCAGGAGAGGTGACAATTGTCCACCAAGATCTGGTGCTGGTGTCACTATCACTGAGTGGATCTCAGTAGATGTGGGAGACCTGTCTTGGTCCTGTCCATTGGGCTGAGTTTGACTGCTTTCACAGAAGTCCATCTTGTGGGGACATGTTCTGTTAAGCTCAGCTGGGCTCAGCTCTCTAACACCATGGTGTGCTAGGCAGAACTGGCAGCGCTGCCTACCAGCCCTCAAGGACTGTGACATCTACCTGGAATGCAGCAGTGACTTAGGACCTTGGTTGCTCCATCAAAGTGAATGAGATGCTATATGGAGACATTCACCAGCCAGACAGGGCTGCTAAGAGATCCCCTTCCTCCACCATCACCTACCCAAGGCACGCTGGTAATGGGAGCATGGTTACACCAGCCAAGGCTACACTGGGAGCCAAGCTGCCTTCTTACCATACATCTCTGATGTTTCTCCCCCTTCCTCAGCTGTCCCTGGGATCCCACCTGTCCTTAGACACGCGCCCATCATCACCACCACTGTCATTGCTCTTTATGAGTCTCCAGCCATCCCTGCCTCCCACATCGCACGCAGCAGATGATGCATCACAGCAGTGTTTTCCAGAGCTTTCCTGGCTCATCTTTCCACTGACACCACCCTCATACCTCTACTTACAGCTCTGGTGGCCTCCCGTGCACTCCACCATTTTGGGGGATGCCAGGACTCTGTATATGTGTGCCTGTGTGTCATATGTATTAGCATCTGCTGGCATCTTTGTATTCACACCAAGCAATGTAAGATGAAAAACGTATGTCCAAGTGAAATACTCTAATTAAAAAGCATCAAGTGGCTTTTGGGAGGCTGTCCTGCACTGTGTGGCTTTGGTGGCATCTCCACAGGGAAAGGTGGGCTCAAGGCTCCTGGATTCTTCTTGTGGACAAGACTTTTCTTTGCTAAGTGGAACTCCTGGTGAACATATCAAGCAATGAGGAGCAAACCATCAGTGTGCCTGGACTGGAAACTAGTTGAAATCTTTTATTTTGGGGTAAAAACCACTGAATCCTGGGGAGTCTCCATTGCTTATCTTCTGTGAAAACGGTGGATCTTCCAACTAGTTTTGAGCTGAATCACTGGATGTAGGAAGTGATGGGTGAAAAGTTTGTGTGTGGGAGTCAGACTACCAGCCATGTGCCTAACAAGGTTGTCAGACCCTGCTAGCTGTGAAGCAACAAAAATAGTAGCTATGACAGTGCAAGGCATTAAAGGAGATCAGGTCTAATAGGCCAGGCTCTGCCTGGGCAAGGCTGGTGAGGATGAGGAAGGTGAGTACAGGGAATTACCACTGCATAATGGCCAAGCAGCATCTGGATACATGGATGAAAGTGCATTGAGGTGGCTTTTCCCAATACATACTAAAAGCAGCAGTTGAGGGACCACAGCCAAGTCCCTCACTTGAACACCAAGGGACAGGCTGAGGAACCCACGATGCACACCACAGTCAACCCACACTCCCCCCCTCCTGTTTTTGCTGCTGACATACCTCCACATAAGTGGTATCCACAAAAAGTTATGAACCAGCTATGCATGCGGGGCATGGGGAATGGGATTTAACACCATCCTTTCTCCATGCTTCATAGATCTGTAGCTGCTCTACAATAATCCATCAGCCCTTTATCCCTTTTCCAAAGGCGGATGATTCTTTTTTGCTTTTCTAGCCTCCAAAATACTCCAAAATTGCAACTTGGAAAGGTTTGAGTGCTTCTCAGCACAGATAACTCTGAAACCTAATGCTTCCCTGTCACAATTCACTTGTGATAACTTTATTTAACAAAAGGCTCATGTGTGAGAAATTGTCTATAGCCTGAATCCAGTGAAGACTACTATTTTCTTTCCCAGTTTGCCAAAATAAGAACAGAACAGGATAGGAGAGCTAAAATGTATTTAAAACAGCACTTGCAATTTACAAAAAATGTATCCTTATTATCTGTTCAAGTAGAAAGTTATGGCTTAAACCTGAGAGATGCTTACATCCCCCTTACAGAGCAGGGCATGGACCCCCCTCCCCACTGTGTGGCAGCAGCCCCTGGGAGAAATGAAAATCCAAATAAATCCTGGGGTGTTGTACAGGTATACAGGCCTTCCCAAAGGAAAATCAAACAGGACACTTGGTGGGACCAGTTCACACGCAGCTCAATCTTTCTGAACAAAAGTGGTGTGTCACAGTCTCAGTAGCTACCAAGGCACCAAGAAGTCCTTCAGCCCCCATGGGAAAGTTATGCCCTCACCCACAGCCAAAGGGAAGGGACTGTCCTTGTTAGGGTCTATGGCAGGGCCAGAGTGAGGAAAAGGAAAACCAAAGCTGCCCCTGCCTGCATTACAGAAAGGTACAGATCCTACTGACCCAGGCAGCAGCACCTGACCATCGTGGTGGGGCGAGTGTGCTCTTGGGGGAGGAGGAGACCTGCAAGGAGGAAGAGAAGGAGGGAGGTAGTGTGTGGAGAAGAGGCCGATCTGATAGGAGAAACCTGAGCAGCTGTGAATGAGGAGAACTGCAGGATGCTCAGATGTTTGCAGCATGTGTTAAACACAGCCGTGGAAACGAAGGCTTACACACGGCAGGAATGATTGCCCTATGGGACGCCAATGGTCTCAGGGGTAAATAGCGGCTCCCATGTAGTTGCTTCATCTCACCATGGCGCACAGTTTCTTCATGGCTGCAGCTCCATCTGTGCTCTCCTACACCCCAGGGATCCCTGCCAGGCACAGGAATCTGAGAAAAGCTGTAGGAGAGGCAGGCTGGTGCTCATCTCCAGCAGAGGCACGAAGGCAAATGGTTCCTCCTCATCAGGTAGATCTGAGCCCCCCACAGCTGGTCAACCCAGTCTCATTGGGATGTCAGGTCCACGTCCCCTCTCTGTCCACGTCAGGCCAGGACGGCAGGCATGTCACTGAGCTCTGGAAAAAGGGACACAATGAGCTACCAATACAACTGCATTTGCTTTGACAACCATCGTGAGCAAATAGAACCTGGCTGAAAATGCGTGCAGCCCAGGTTGGGTCATTTTGCCTGGATGATAGCTCCATGAGTGCAGAAACATAGTGCATTGGAGAGTCCTCAGCCAATCCCACCCTGCCTTGCAGAACCAGGAATGCTCAGTGCCTCCAGGGTCTCTTTTCACAGCTGCACAGAGCAATGAGTATTGGTGGGGACATCTGGAGGTGTATGCCCCAACCACTGCTTGAAGCATTGAGCTGCTCAGGGATTTGAACATGGAATCCTGCCACCTACATCTGAGGCTGAGATAACCCAGAATGCATCCTTCATCATAGTATGGGCACCTATCACCAGCCCAACCACCAGGATGCCAGTGCCCCCACAGAGACCACCCTGTGCAGGATGCAACTGCTTTCCTTGCCCTGCTCACCTGTCCTGAACTTGTTGTAGGTGCCGCTCTCTAGCACTGGGTTACTCTCCTGGGCACAGCACAAGAAATTCCGCTCTCTCCACCTGCATGGGGAAAAGCACCTGGGTCAGGCCGCTGCTCACTGTGGTTTTCCCCACAGATCCCTGCTGTGGTGGACACCATTTTCCTACTTTGTGAGTGCAGGTATTTTGGGATTTTCTCATGTCCTTACCGAGAAAGGCCACAGTGCACGACTGATGTCTAAGCATCCACACTTCATGTGTGCAACAACATTTTGAAGGCAACTTTGTGACTAACCTCTGTTTTCTCAGTTCTTAAATGCTCAAAAGCCCCAGAAATGTTTGCAGCCACTGGCTGTTAAACAGCCAGGGAAATTTAAAAATCATGATTTTGGTGTGTTCATAAACTTGACAAAGGAGACTATGCAGAGCACTGAGGCACTGCTGATGGCACTTCTGTCCCAGCAGGGTTGGGAATGCCCTTACTGCAAGGCTAGCAAGCCTTGTTGGTTGGACCAGAAGCATCCACAGGGCCTGGGAAATGCACACATAACATGAACACAAGCCTGGAGGAGACAGGCATGGGAAGGTCTAATGGTGGTGTTGATGCTTTACAGGGGTGATTGTAAGCCAACGTGCAGCCTTGAAAACAAGGTGAAAGCTGCTAAAGCAAGACCTGAGGAGAACAGAGCAGTGTAAGAGAGGAAGGAAGGGAGGGAGCCACTTTGCCTTGGGAAGGGAAAAGCCTGGATGTCCAACAAACATGCCTGTACAGCTGCTAGTTCATCACTTTGTGAAACGGCTACTAATTCATTTCTTCATCATCCAGAGCAATATTAGCACTCCAACATTTTCCTATGTCAAAGCAAGTCACAGTTAACAGCAATCCAGACAGCTCATGCAGGAGCTTCCCAAACCTTTTGCTTGCTGCCACCTGGAGCACAGTTGTGCTGCCAGCACCCTGCAAAAAAGACTCACCTGGACTGTCTGCTCTGATCCTTCCACCCACCCACAGCCAGCTAGCTGAAGAGCTGAGCCCAGCACATCCTGCTTTCCTTGGGCACTACTGGGATGAGAGCATAGGCACATTTCTCGTACAACTGTGGCAGGGCAGAACATCCAGCAGGACAACATGACCTGCTGGAGTGAGCCTGTTCCATGAACCCCAGACTTCCTGATATTTTTGACAGAGTGGAAGGAAACAAAATGAGGTGTGCATGACACAGATATTTTCATCTGGGAGGATGGACTTCCTTAGGGGCTCTGGCATATGCAGACAGAGAGACATGGAGCACTCAAATATTAACAGAGAGAGCTTTCCTTGCAAATCAGTCCAATGAAATATTGTCTAACTAGTAATAATAATCAGCTCCTTTCTCAGTCCATCAGCTTTGATAAGTGGTTCATGTTGCTACCACAAATCCACCACTTCTCCACTGAATCCTGAGGGTGAACAATGCCTGAGATACCAAAATGGAAAGGGAAAATGAGAGCAAGCAGGAGAAGCAGAGAGGTTTGGGGGGACTTTCAGGGCTTTCTCCCATTTCCAGAAGGGAAAGCTAATGTTCTCAAGAGTAGTTTTAACTCTTCAGGTCACCTGAAAGCATCCCTCCTTACCTCCACCTAGAGCAAAAGATCAGTTTAGGATGGTCAGTACTTACCAGTGCAGAGCAAAGATGAGTGAGATGAGGAGCAGAGAGGTCAGATCTGTCAGGATCCACATGATGTTGTACTGCTGTGGAGTCTGGAAGAAAACGACAGAGGTGGTGTTCCAGCACCAAGGACCATAAGATATGCAAAAGAAAGTTATTCAAGCTTTTTCTGCTGCTCAAATATGGCCATTCAGCTGATTGGTTTGCATGTGCAGTAACACCTCTTGGGTGATCAAAGCATTTTGTGGCATTTTGAAATGGCCACTCACCACTGGATGTTGGTGCCAAATCATCATTCTTCATAAAAGCAGGTCTATTGTGTGGCCAAGAAGATGGTACTATATCACAGTGAATATAAGAGGGACCTCTTGTTTGTACAGGCAGGCCCTGTACATCTCTCTGTTTCCCCCCAACAGTAACATCAACTGGTGACATCTCATTTTCTCTGGCAAAATTGCCCTTTCCTGAACTCCACAGAGGGTCTGGGGTGGCTCCTGCTCTAAGTCTAAGAGCATCTGAAGATTCATCCTTGGACTGGACCTCCACTCAACCTTAGAATGGACTGAAACAGTGCAGTTCTCTGGATGGGAGCATTGTAAAATCTACTTCAGGAGTGCGAAGTCAGTTGTTCAAAGTCCTTAGGCTGCAGGGACTCTGGTGAGACCACTGGCCCAGGTGCTTCCTAGTCCTTCAGGTTGCCCAAGACAAAATAACAAATATAAAAATTATGTGAAAATTCCTCCCAGCAAAGAAGGATTAATTCTATGGTTGTTTTCCTTGGACTTGTGGAACAAGACCAAGTTTGAGAAGGGCATTGGGAAGCCCTGGGAAATGAGAAACTTCTGACATCAAGAAGGTGCTTCAAAAGCTTAGAAATGGAAATGCTCATGCATTTGTGCCCTCGAAGGCCCTTCTCTTCTCCCTGCACAAGTCTCAGTATCACTTCTTCCCTTTTCTCAAGGCCTAAGGTGCAAATCCTAACAAGTAGGGTGCTTCTACCAGAGCCAGGAGAAAAGAAAAAGGTGTAGTAATACATGTAGTGGATCAGAGGTTCCAGGTAAGCCAGGTTTCAATCAGGTCTTTCTCATGCAAAGGATCCTTAAAGGACGCTTTATCCATGTGTCAGCTGGCCCACAGTCTCCAAAGGTAGCCATGAACATCCCAACCCTACTTCCCACTCCCGGGACAGAGAAGAGTTTCACTTACCATGAGGAAGAGTGGCTGGCTCAGATTCTTCAGCAAGTGGACAGCGTTGGTGGTCACAGAGTGTGCCCCCGAGCACCATGCCAGGGAGAAAAGCCATGGCTCATTGACCACATAGAAGTTGGTCGTGATGTTTGCCTCGGCATATTTCCTTTAAAAGACCAGAAGGCAACAACCTTCGTTAAGCAAGGAGGTTACTACTTCTTTCAGGCTTACTCAAGGAGATTCAAGAAGATGATGGGAAATCGTTGTAATTTTCTATAGGAAATGCTTACTTTAGGACCTAGATAAGGAACATAAAGGAAAGCCAACCAGCCAATAATTAATCATTAACAATTGGTTGATACAAAATAGCTGAATTGCTGTAAACAAATGTAAATAAATGCAGATAAAATGCCCAAAAGGTCAAAACTTTCTAATCCTTCTGCCATATGAATCAATGTAATGATGTGTTTTTACAGGAGGTTGTAGCCAGGTTGGTGTTGGTCTCATCTTCTAAGTAACAAGCAATAGAGGAAATGGCCTCAAGCTTCACCAGGGAAGGTTTAGATTGGATATCAGGAAAAATTTCTTTGTGGAAAGGGTTAGCAAGCATTCTAATGGGCTGCCCAGGGAAGTGGTGAAATCATCATCATTACTTAAAAAATGTGTATATGTTGCAGCTGGGGACATGGTTTAGTGGTGGGTTTGGCAATGCTGGGATAATGGGTGGCCTCGATGATCTTAGAGGTCTTTTAAATCTAAATGATCCTGTTATTCTGTAATCTCCCCATAGTGTGTTCAAAACCACCTTGAAGCTGCCACTCAAGTTTGTTATGTTTGCTGCATGAACTCATAATTTCTCAAGTTCTTATAAGCTATTGAAACTTAATATGAAGT
Source organism: Manacus vitellinus (assembly GCF_001715985.3). NCBI lineage: Eukaryota > Metazoa > Chordata > Aves > Passeriformes > Pipridae > Manacus > Manacus vitellinus. Next base: position 1,710,606 of record NW_021940836.1, read on the forward strand.
AAGTTCATTCTTACTATAATGGTAAAGTAATGTATCATCAATACCAGCATTCATAAATCTACCTAGGATCTACCCAGGGTTTACCCAAATGGATCTACCTAGGATTTTTTTCAGCCTTTCAGCCTGGAAAAGAAAAGGCTCTGAGGAGACCTCAGAACAGCCCTCTAGTACCTAAAGGGGCTACAAGAGAGCTGGAAAGGGACTTTTGGCAAGGGCATGGAGTAACGAGACAAGGGAGAATGGCTTTAAGCTGAAGGAGAGGAGGTTTAGATCAGACTTTAGGAAGAAACTCTTGACTGTGAGGGTGGTGAAACACTGGAACAGGTTGTCCAGAGAGGTTCTGGAAACCTCCATCCCTGGAGGTGTTCAAGGTCGGGCTGGATGGGGCTCTGAGTAACTTGGTCTAGTGGAAGGTGTCCCTGCTCATGGCAAGGGAGTTGGAACCAGATGATTAAGGTCCCTTCCAACCCAAACCATTACATGATTCTATAGTTTTACATCCTGTGACAATTATAACTGAGAAAACATGAACTTTACTCTCATCCAAAGGATTAGAGTAATGAAGATTCTTTTTCATTCCAACTTGTTTTTCAATGGGTCTGTGCATTGGAAAGAGAAAAAAAATCCTATTTAGAAAAGGAGAGCTAGACAGGTAAAGCTGGGGGTTTTCTGGTGATTTCTGGTGTTTTTTTCCCATGTGAGATAAACATTTTGGAAACTCCTGCAATGAATATAGAGCCTTCAATTGTAGAAATGATATTTTCAGTGTGTCACATACAACAGAGTACTGGTATTAACGGAGACAAGAAATGACATCTCCAAAACACCAGCAACAAGAGGATGATGGTCTCTCACCACAGCATCATGCACTCACACTGATGTTTGTGGAAGAGCCATGGGAGATTGAACAGTGTTGGTGGGACTGAGGATGGCATGAACAGAAAGACAAGAAATTAGGAGACTGATCCTGATCAGAGATCTGATCCTCAGATCCTGGTCAATATGGAATTGAGGGCAAGAGGAGTAATTACATGTGCCACCTCTTAGTCAACAGTAGAAGTCTGTCACCCCTAAAATACACCAGAGATGGCCACTCGATCTAAAGGACCGCTTTACAAAATTCTATAGATTCTGGAACCAGTCACTGGAGGGAGACATTTCCCCATGCATGAGGTAAACATAGTCCAGCTGCAGTCCAAAGACAGTAGTTGGGCCTGAAACCTACCGAATATCTTCAGCAGACATATCAGTGTAGACCAGATTGAGTTTGACAATGTTGTTCTTTAAGAGGTCTTCAACTGGTGCCTTACTGCCCATCGTGTGCTGAAACCCAGGAGCAACAGATTGAACAAAGGACCTCATGTTGTTATTCAGCCATAGGACCTGCAGGCAACAGGAGGAACCAGTGAACTCTCAGCAGAAGAATTCATGCCCCTAATATTCCCTACTGTAAAGATAACATCTTAAGGGGCTTAACCCAGCCTATCAATGACATGTTTCTCCCAATGATCAAAGAACATTTGGATGCAGGGTTAAAACTTGCAAGATATTTTCATCAAGAAATAAATATCCAGTGTTCCTTGCTTATCAACTGGTAATCAGTGAGTACGTTTCACACAGCCCAACAAAAGATGCGGTGTTGGAAATGAATGAAAGGACAGCTTTGGTGTGTGAAAAGGCAACAGAAAATATTCTGTTTTTTCATTCTTCCAGCATGGAAGAAAAATTCTTCAGCAGATACAGATCAGCGTAACTCCCCGGACATCAAAGGGTATGTAACCTCATTCACATGAGTTTAGCATTCATCCACTGCCAGAAGGAGGAAGGCAATAAAGGCTCCCAATTCCAATTCTGCATTTTAATTTAAGCCAGAACTTTTTATGCAATATATAAAACAAGCATGGGTAGCAGGGAGTAGACTGACAATTATTACAATTATGAAAGGGTGCTGTTTGGGGGCTATATACCAGCATTAGCTGGTATATAAACTGCCATATTTCCTTTTGCTGTCTGGAGAGTTAGACCATTTTGTACCTGATGAGGAGCTAATAGCAGGAATATACTCCAAATAATGCCTTTTAAAACAAGAGAAATGCAAGGGGCCAACTTTATGCAGGTGAAATCATGCAGGGTATGACCCCAAAATCCCCATTTGGAGACCAAGAAAAAGAGATATGGAGTGAAGTCACCCTACCAGATGGGGTCTAATCCCTGACTCCTTGAGAATGACTTCCAGGGTTCTGCTGATCCACAAGTTCCTGTAAGGATGTTTGTCTGGAGGGCGGTAGAGATCAAATATCACAAGTTTATTGTGACTGTCTGCAAGGTGCAAGAAATCACTTAGCTTGTAAATGGACTGATTGATTGCCTGGTTTTGATCTGCCTTTGACAGTGAGCCCATGAATGGAAATGGTTTGTCCTAGAAATAAAGAGATACCAGAAAAAAAGGAAATCAATCAGGCAGTTTGCTCTGGGATTCAGCTGTATGTAAAAACCTCACATTTCTAAGAGGGAAAAGGTTTGATATCGGTCCTCAACAGGTGGGGATATTTTATTTTGCTTATCTCTTCTACATAAGAAATGGAGGAAATCAACCCAGGCTGTGAGGACACTGCTTCTGGGACCTGAATTGCATAGCTCACAGATAGCTCTACTGTGCTTCTCTGTCCCACCTTGCTAGCTCTGAATATTATGCACAGCACACTGAACAAGTAGCTCTTTTCTTCTCCCCTCAGCCCATGAATTCTGCTGCTACCATGATAAGGTGACACCAGAACACCAACCAGCCAATTGTTGTAGGTCTCTTAAGCCTAAAGGCCAACTGGAAAAAGCAGAGAGACCCAAACTGAAGGATTTCTACTGACTTCTCTGAGTTTTGGCTCAAACAGTAATCCCTCCTCTAACACTGATGCTGTTAAGTAATAGGCATCTGGTGTCTCTTCTACATCCAGCTGGCAATAGTCGTAGAATCATAGAATCGTTTGGATTGAAAAAGACCTTTAGAGCTCATCCAGTCCAACATTTTCAACTGGATCAGGCTGCTCAGAGCCCAATCCAACCTGACCTTGAATGTTTCTAGCCCTTTATGACACTTACCTTAAGGAACCATGTTCCAGCATTCAACTTCTGCAGGGTATCCCAGGAGAATAACGCAGCATTTTGATCAGTGTCATTAGGGTAGACCTCTTTGATGTTAGTTGTCCTCTTCAAGGTGGTGTCATGCATGAGGAAAGGAACCCCATCATAGCTGTTGAAGAGCAAGAGTTCAGGTCACCTGGGATGCAGCTTCGTTCACAGCATGAGCAGACTCATTCCAGGTCAGAAGAATATGTGAGCCACCGTGAATGCAGCAGTATGGCCTCCCTCAGTGCAGAGGGTGCGATGGGGAGGAAGGCTGAGGATCAAAACACCAGTTTATTTCCAGCTTAAATACTGCTAGGTGACCTGTCTGTGCCTCAGTTCCTTAGGAGCACATGGAGATGGTGACCTTTGGGCTTTGTGGCAGCCAACCCTCACAAAAAATCGATAGTGACTCATGGTTGAAATCTCTTTTTGCTGACATCAAAGTGTTTCTATGGTTTTCAGAGGACTGAAATCTAAGTAGACAGTGATGGAAATGCAAAATTTTCTCTTATAGAAAGGTCTAGATAGGTACAGCATCTAAGTGTCAGTGTTTTTCCCATTCAGCATCTGGAAACTGCTCATCATGCACAGAGTGTTAGCAGTTCATGACAATGAGTCCACCAAGGCAATCAAAGATCTAATAATTAGGACAATGCTGTCACAAGTCTGAACACAATTTTCTGTTGGTTTGTAGACCTGATACAACTCTCACTGTGACCTAGAAGTCAGACTAGAGTAGGGATTTGTCTTTATACTCTGTCAAGCATGTAAAGTATACTGTAGAAATAACGATTGCTAAATCAATAGCCGCAGCTTATTGACTTGCCTGAGAACAACCATGCCCTACAGCCCTGCCATCACATGCCAACTGAAGGGCCCTGTCTCAGCCATCAGTAAAACCTAATTGCCTAGAGCTGCCTATCTCCAAAGAAAACTCTTAGAAGAAGCAGCATATGTTCTGTGAGATGCAATGTTTTCCCCTCACCTAATGGTGACATCTGTCTCAAGACCATCCCCACCATGCTCAATTGTCTTCTGAAATGACATCTCAGTGTTTTCTGGTGCTAGCTGAAAAAAAAAAGTGCGTGAGCGGATCGTTTTCAAACACACTCTGGAGGACTCTGTAAGTACTTTCTGTCTTTTTGTAACACCTCTGGTTTTTATTAAGGGAGCATCATTATATTGTTAATCTACTGTTTGTTTTCTTCACTTTAGCCAAACCCATCTTGTTTTAGAATCATAGAATGGTTTGGCTTGGAAGGGACCTTGAATATCATCCCATTCCAACCCCCGTCATGGGCAGAGACACCTCCCACTAAACCAGGTTGCTCAGGGCCCCATCAAGCCTGGCCGTGTCCCTCAGGAACAGCATTATTCTTGTAAATAAACCCATGCAGTGAGTGATGCCTTTGCCATGCAGTCCCAACCAGACATGTCTCCCCTTCCACCCTCTACAGATTTCACAGGGGAAAAAAAACCCAAACAACAGAAGATGATGATGAAGGTATCAAGACACAGGAGGAAGAAATTACAAAAAACAACTTCTCCAGACCTACCATTGGTGCTCCACGGTGTCCAATGAGGGCTGGCTTTGGTCCAAGTGTTCCCATCTCTCTGATGCAAGGAGAGTACATCCCCAGAGGTATCAAGAAAAGAAAGAGAAGGATAGCCAGGTATGGACCAACAATTATCACCTGAATAACTGAAAGAATTTGAAGGAGGAAGGCTAGAGTTAATACACAAGGTAACATATGAGTGTGCCTTGCAACTTGACTTTTAATACAACCCTGCAGCTAAATGGCTATTTGTCCCATCCCTTTTTCCATCCCTTCTTCCCCTAGCTTTCACTTTCTCTCCAAACAATGCAAACCAGGAAAACAAACTTGTCAAAGCAAGGACACAGGCTAAGTCAGGACCGCAGGTTTTATGCTTTAATTACATCTCACTATGCCTTACAGCAAGACATGGCCTTAATTTCTTTATCTTTAGAGGTGGTGCAATGAAATATCCTCCATCTCTAGAAAAACAATCCTCAACAGAAGGATGCTAATTCTTTTCTTGCTCAGATAAGAACAAGCACCATTTTGAAGTTTCATTCATACTGAAGAAGAGGAGGAACATTTCTCCTTCAACTATGTTACATCTCCTTATGGTAAATACTTCCCTGGTTTATTCACATTGTTGTTAGTGACCTCCTGTGTGTGACCTGGAGAATCCTACAGACTCTAAGATCATGGATATTGCACCTCAGAAACTTGCCAATTCATTACCTATGGTCTTCTCTGGAGTCTGTTAACACATTGCCCAAGAGTCCCAGAGACCCTTTACTTCAGGAACCAAAACAATTCCTCCAAGAAACAAGCACCTATGCACCAACACGTCTTTCTTGAATGGGTACCACCACCCCTCTGCACCTTGTGCCAGTGGCTCTGAAGGAATCTGAGCTTGCACTATGATGATGATTGAGCTAGAAGTACATCAGGCATGATGTTACGTAATGTCTAGGATCCCTGCATATTGTCCCCAGCTGTAGTTCAATAATAAAAATACTGGACTGGAAAAAATTCTTTCACCAGTCCATTATGTCTGTGATTTTTATTGCAAATAACATCTGCAGATGGGTATCATGTAGACAGTTTTGGCTATATGGAAAGACAAGATCAGAGAAAAACAGCCAGTCCCAGAGTCAGGCTTTTCTGCAGTTGTTTCTGGCATCTGGCTTTGTCCTTACAACATATGGTCATACTTCCTAGAGGTAGACAGGAACTTCCCATAACACTAGGAATTGATCAAAAAGCTCTTTCCCCTATCTCAGCTGGCTTCTCCTGAGATATGCTAATCTGAATTGGTTTGACTGACTGGACTGGAGATCCCTTCTGACACAGCTAAGCTGTGTACAGCAACCAAAAATCAGCCAAGAGAGCCGTCACTGGCTGCTTTCTCCTGCAGAGGGCTAAACAGATTTTCACACATCACTCAGAACATGGCTGCTTCTGCTAATCCCCTCTGTCTAAAGACAGGTCACTGCCTTGGTATAGGGCAAAACTGTGCAAGGGGGTATGCAAACCATTAAAGCACTGGGACAGAAAGAGGACAGTGCACAGCCCAAGCCCCCACCCTGCTAATTTCCCTGGAATATGCAGAATTTAAAAGTCTCCAGATGGAGAGCAGGTGTGGGAGGAAAGCGCTCCTGAACACCTCTTTTCCCATGCTGTTGTCATACAGGGAGCAGGAAGCAGAGCTGCTCTACCTTTCTTATCTGCTCTGATGGCATGAAGAGCCACGGGCCAGGACAGGAGGACCATGATGGCGATGGCCCCTATGTGGAGATAGGGAGCTGTGATCTGGCAAGGAGAGAAAAGCATTTTAGTCAAAGGATGAACTGTGGAGACACGTGGAAACAAACCCCAGCACAGTTACAGCCCTACACCTGGATGGGCTCCTGCTGCAGATACCAGCAGTTCAACCACTCTCTCACACATGTGTTGGATCCACCAAATACTCAGAATTTGGAGGAGAGACTGTGGCCCTGGCCAGGCCAGAGGGGAGTGCTCCTTAGGCTGAGGAATGCTTCTTACTGCTTTCCTTTCTTCTAAGTCAGCTGAAGGGGACACGACTATCCCCATCCATGAGGACATGATTGCCATTACTGTTGTGCCATAATCTGTGAACATCTTCCAGTTTAACCCAATCTAAACTAGTCCAACCAAATATCATCCAGGTAATAGTTATCTCCACACCACACTGCAGTTAAATTGTTAAACTGATGTCAACAAACTGTGGTATTTACATTCGTATGAAACTAACTATTGTACCATAAGAGAAGCAGATATATTATATAGTCATTAGATTTGATTTCTTTATCTCTAAAGATAAAACAAGAAGATCATAAGCTAAGGATCACTTCTGTGGTTTTCATGAATGCATAAATAGAGTTGGAAACCAAGCAGAAATAGTTTTTGTACAGACTCTGAATGGTTGTTGGTATGACACTTTTCATAAAACTAGGCATATCTGAGCAAGAAACCAGTCCCTCATTTTCTCATGCTCATCAGATCCCTGTAGTGAAAGTTCCAGCTAGAACTGAAAGCTATTAAGGTATGTGCTAGGGAAAAAAACTATCTAGATGCAAGTCTTTCCTCTTGCTTAGTCCTGATGCTGATTCTCTAAGCTGGAAAGGTTGGAAAAAAGCATCAGTCATTGAGACATGTTATTGCATGTGATACTGTCTGCTTCAGACACTTGATACCAGTAGCTCTCAACCAGAAGCAGGATTCAATTGCACAAACAGAGGTGCCATCTGAGATGTCCAGAATACATGAGATAGATTTGCAGGGCTAATGGATATGACACATCATCTACAAGAGTTTCATGTCCTTTGGGAACAGCAGTTGGAGGCCATCTCAAAGGGCATGGACACCTGAAATAAACAGCATTTGTGAGGAACCCAAAGGCTCTTATGTCTCTTCCTCATCCACATCCCCTGGTGTCTGTCAGCGGGAGGAGAAGCTGATGGTTTCTCCTGACCTTTGCCACTGCATAGACCAATGGTTAGCAAACTCTATAGAGCAGGAATGTGCAATTAACCACACCCTGCAAACATCACATCTTTGGTTCCTCTTCCAGTCCATTTGCATAGCTCTTCCAGCCTTCACAAGCACTAAGCCCCGCAGGGAGAGGTAACAGACCCAAATAACATGGAATCGTAGAATTGTAGAGTGGTTTGGATTCTGCAAAGCAGCTGTATAGTCAAAGGCTACGTACTTCTTCCTTCTGAATACAAGTGGGGACCTGAATGCTCAGGTACTGAACAGCACTGGGCAGCTCTTACCTCCATCTTCAGATCTGGTGGGAGTTGCAGAGGCATCAGCCAAGCACTCTGACCTCCTGCATCCAGGATGTTGTCCCACCTGACACCAGCACTCTCCACCTGCTCCCTAAAAGCTCAGTGCTGTCCTGCCCCAGGAGATGAAGCTCTTCTGAGTCACAAAAGACTGAAATTGTGCTAATGCTAAATCTGCTGTAGCGGCAGAATCTGATGAGGGAGAAAGCTCTTGCTCCAGCAACCCTACCAGCCAAAGGGGTCTGATTTACCTGCCCTGAACAGCTGAAATAGCAGGGAAAAAAACCAAACCAAAACAAAACAATAAACAAACAAACAACCCCTCCCACAAACAAAAAACAAAAACAACAACAATTAAAAAACAAAAACAAGCAAAACCAAACAAAAACAGAAACAAAAAATCCAACAAAAACAAACAAACAAACAAAACCAACCAACCAACCAAACAAAAAAACCAAACAAAAAAACAAACAACAAAAGGCTATAACTTCCCAAACTGAGACACATAGCTTGAAACTCAGCCTCAGGTCTTGGTTTCCTTTCTCCCAGTAGGAAATGTTAAGTCATAATAAAAGTTTACTCAGAACCACATACCCTGACAGGAAAACCCATGTGAAAAACACCCACCAGAATATCTCCTACAGAATATCTTCTATCAATTTTCACAAAATATTTCTATTCACACATTGTTCTTTCAAACAGACCTCCCAACTCCTCTTACCTGGAATGACAGGCGGACAGTTTTCCAGTGATCTCCCCAGAGTACAGCTAATGCAAAGAGGCATGCGATAGAGAATCCCATAACAAGAAACGTACCAATCTGGGGACACAAAGGAGTCATAAATCAGCTTCAGCATTTCTGCACAGGGTGTGCCATCCATCTGAGTCACAGGCTAATTTAAGCAGCTTGGTAAATTGTTTAGGATGCATGAGATTGACTTCCCCAGTTCAGAGAGATTCAATGGGACTAAAACTAGACCAACAATGCTACCATTGTTTTTTCTGTATGGCAAGACTGATCTCAATAGTTGGTTACCTAACTAAGCCAACCCTCAGGACTCCCTCTATAATCATTGGATACAGAGGAATTTCCAGAGGTGATCCATTCCTGCTTGCAGTATGATGGAATATGCCTCTCTCAGTTCATATGGATGAAGCCTAGGTGACCAGCTTACATTAAATCCCTAACCTGCAGATGGAATTCATCACTTCTAAGTCAGAAGTGACAAATTACATCCAAAAGGGACAGTAAAAAAAATTCCTTAAGCTATGAGCTGCTCTGCAACAGGCTTCAGCAACAGCAAACACTCCCATAATTAAGAGACGAGAGTTCACTTTTCAGTCAAAAAGGTGAGGAGGTATCTTATTCTAGTCTTCAGCTTCTTCTTTGGTTTGGTACCAGCACAGTGGTGATGGGAGGCCCTTCTTGGTACATCATCTTTCTGCTGACAACTATGGGTAAGCAGAAATTATACCAAGGTACCAAGGCCCTACCATTCTTCAGAGGATCTTCTATGGATCAACACCTTAATAGTCTATCCCTAATCTCTTGCATCTAAGAATGCCTTTCATTCTTTTTTTTTTTTTTTACAAATTATTCTACATCTTTCTCGTTCTTCTGGAATCCTGTTTTCAATAGTAAAGATCCCTCAGCTTCTATTACTTACATAAAGAAATACAGGATCAGTATCCACACATTCAGCTATTCCTTTCCACTGCAGGATTTGCAATCACATTACATTCTATCCTAGACTGCATGGCTAGAGAAGCATTTCTTAAATGCCTTGCATAGCCCCAAGAATTGCTTAAGGATGATGATTCTAACATGTAAGTTTGCAGGAAAAAATCTCTGAGGATTTATTTTTGTGCCTTCAAAACTCCAGGTGGCATTTCCCAAACCATAGAATAGAATTAGAGAATTCTACCATTTGGGTTGGAAGAGACCTTAAAGATCATCTAGCTCCAACCATGGCAGGGATGCCACCCACTAGATCAGATTGCTTAGGCCCCATCCAGCCTGGCATTGAACACTTCCAGGGAACCATCCAAAGACCAAAAGGCATGAGGCACCAGGATGCCTCGGAAAAGCTGTATTTCGCTTCTGCATAGAGAGCAGACACTTTTTTCACTGTTGCTGGGGCCTGCTACAGAAAATCATGCTGTGCTTCTCCTGGAAACTTCGCTTTTGACTTCATGTTACCATATGTAGATGATTCAAATATAGACATCTTCACCTGAATGAGTCACTGCAGGCACCTTTTAGAGTCAGTGGGGAAAAAAGGTTCTTTGAGTGTGATTCATCCCATCTTAATTTAGATGCCTATGACCAGCTGGATGAATTGCATCCTCAGAGGATTCATTTCCCTCCACTGAGTGAAAAAGGAATTTGAGTGATCAGCTCAGGTGGAGATATCATTCTTCTGGACATCTAAATCCTCATAAGATTAACCTCTTCCCTCTCTTCCATAGTATAAGAGGTTTTTCATGCAAAGAAATACCACAGACTCAATTAATTTAAAGTGCAGATTAGAGTTACCAGAAAGCCCTGACTCTCCTCACCTTGTGACTCCAGTGCAGGTACAGCTGCTGACCTTCTGCAAGCAAACACATCGCGAGGACCTGGGAAATCAAGAAGAAACTGTATGCATCCTGGGGGAAGATGATGACGTGTGTTCAGTGAGGTACTTCTGGAGTTATTTTTGCATTGGGAAGTTACTTTACACTAGGTCTTCCTGCACAATGTCAAAGCTGTTTGCAGGACAGGTGCATGCAGAGAAATGTTTATTGCTACAGTAAAAATGCTTCTGAAATGGCTAAGCACGTGTCAAGGCTGCCCTGCAGCATCAAAGACTTTTTCATGGCTAACAAATAATTGGACACTTTGGGGTACTCACTTTCAATGATTTTTTCTTTGTGAGTACAGACTACGAAAGAGGAATGATGTCCAGGGTCAACAGCTATTGTATAAACCAATACAGCACTAACCCTGATTATTTTCTGTGCATTGGTTGTGATTAGAGGTATATCAACCATGAGAGAGAGGCCAGGGAATAAGAAATGCCTCCAAAGCAGCACAAAAATACAGAGCAGACAGCAAACGAGGCAATGCTCCCCCAGTAACCAGAGGGAATGCAAGAGACAGACACACCTCAGATCAGAGAAAATTATCTTGGAGATTAAATTACTCCAGTTTTTGGTGGTTGGCATGTTCCTTCTCTCTGATGGGAAGTTGGAGCCCTTGGGGAGGGTTCCTGTAATGCATAGTGCAAACCCCAGCCAAGACAGGGGACAACCCAAGATGCCCTGAACACCAAGAAGCCAAGGATGAGGTAAGTCAGCCCATGGCTTTGATGGAGTTTCTTCACATTGTTCCAGAACTAAGCAACTTGGACATGAATTTCACCAGGAGAAGCACTTTGCTACTGTGAAAATGCACAGGTCTATGTTCAGGAATCTGAATGCCTGGGGCGAGCTTCCTGACCACTGTAAAGGATAATTTGGGGACCAGTATCACCAGATATCAGGGCTTAAAGAAAACTACCAGTTAGTAGACATCAGTGCTCCACCGAGGAGGATCATTTATGATGCAACTCACTCCAGACCTTAGGATAGTGAGATTGTATGAAAACAGGATGTATAGACTTAGGGGAAGAGGATCTTCTCTCCAGAAATGTAACTGCAAAGGAATGTAAGTTGTTTCCCACCCATCTACAAGCACACTCTCTTTCCAGGATCATGCTGATTTGAAGGAAGATATAAGTCCAGGCTGGATGGGGCTTTGAGCAACCTGGTCTAATGGAAGGTGTTTCTGCTCATGATAGGGGGGTGGGAACTAGATAATCTTGAAGGTCCCTTCCAACCTAGACCATTTTATGATTCTATGATAAACTCATCAATGAGTACAGATCAGCCTTTAAGTGATTCCTGACACACTGAGTTCCTTTAATGGAATCCTATACCCAGTATATGATGAGTAACAGTGGGAGCAGTTCGGAGAGAACTGAAATACTGCTAGAGATCTTAAGTTAGCCCTATTTAAATAACCTATTTCAGGGGAAAAAAATAAAGAAAAAAGACCCTTTGTTCCTTTTCTGCAAGCAATGTTACACAAAGACCTGGTCCTTGCGTACGGTAAAAAGCCAAACAGAATATTCTGAGTTGGAAGGGACCACAAGGATCATCGAAGTCCATATTCTGCCTCCGTATAGGATCACACCAAGAATCACATCATGTGCCTGAGAGCATTGTCCAGACACTTCTTGAACTCAGGGCACTCTGTCCGGCTTGGTGCTGAGACCACTTCCCTTGGGAGCCTGTTCCAGTGCCCAACCACTCTCTCGGTGAAGAACCTAACTGACGAATGAGGACATGGAGGCAGGCACTTAAACACTCGCCTCACCTGAAACAGCTGCTCACTCAGATGTTCACAAAAGCTGGATTCGGGACCTTACATTCCCTTTTTGGCAAAAATACAGCAACTCAGAACTTGTCTGGTACCTTAGTCTCTGAGGGATGGAAGTTTGAAGTCACTTTCTGGATTTCAGTGTCAATTTGAGTTCTCTCAGTCTATGAATGGAGAGGCCACAACACATCTGAGCTCCTATACTTTGCACATTCACAAGTCACCTCCCCACCACCCTTAGAACAAACATGGTTGAACTGCAAAGGGGAAAATGCTATCTGTTGGTGTTTGAAAGTCTGAACAAGAAAAGATTTCTCTTCTCCACTGAGCATGAACGGTTCTGTAATTAGACCCCTCAGCTTAACCTTTTAGCCCTAATGGGGATGAGAAAATTGTCTTGGGGAGTGAATGAACAATTGAATTAATTAAAATTGATTGTCTGAAAAAATGACAATGATGCACATGGATGGAGACCATCTCTGTACAGACAGCTAGCGCTAGTTTGTGCAGCATTCTCTTCAGCCACTTGTGGCTGGTGGTCAGAAGCGTATATGCTTCAGAGGTTCACAATAAGGTCATGGAAGCAGGCATCCAGGCTGCAGTTGGGTGCCATCATTAAGAAAAAGGGTATGGTGTTTACAAACAAAACCAGACCAGCCACTGGTTGCTATAAAATCTTTCTGCTCCAACAAAGGCATCAGGGTGCTCAGTTTTCAGATATGACAGGCTGCTCATGCAAAACACCACAAGAAAATATTGCCTAGGTGAAGGTCTCCAGTCCCTCCTGCAACAAGTGTGGGGATAGTCTCCATCCAACACTGTTCAACCAGAACCTGGAATATAATTCATTGTGGCAGCAACCTATTTGGCTATCAGTTATTTGAAACATATTAGAGCAATCCAGCTATCGTATAGTGCCCACACTGACAGATTTATTTAGAAGTGGAAGGGCTGAGTTACACTTACTAGCCTGGGAGGTTCCCAGTGTTTTGCTAGGTGGTCCATCAAAGCCTTCAGTGAAGGGAAAGCTCTGCAAACAGTGGTGGAGGGGTGGATTCCTGGTAGAGTCCTTCTCTGAAAGAGCCCTGCTGCAACGAGCATTGTCCAACCACAGCTGCTACAATACCCTTCATGCTTTGAGATAGTGGGAGCATAAATTATGGCAGCGATAACTTTCCTTGCTTCCCTTTCCTTCAAGACCTAATCCTATTCAAGGAACAGCCTCATGCCTCCCAATACCACCACTCAACACAGATGTATGCAGCAGTCTTGCCACATAAGACACGGTGGCATGGTGAGGCAATCAATCAGGGCAAGTGCCCTTAGAAACACCAAACAGCTTTGGCTGGGGCACTTAACAGCTTCACGAAATCAAGGAGAAAATGGAACTTCACTGCAGAGGCTGCCCTCAGAACAGAGGAACATCTTCAAGTGTTTCTCCTGTTGTCTGATACCATCCAGACTATTTGTATTCTTTCAGGTTTATCCATGCTCACCCTTCTGAGGAAGGCAAATGTTGTTAGCCTCATTAGACAGAACTGAGAGGCTTGAGGAGAGAAGGAGGATGTATCAACAAAATAAAGAGTGAGACCAGGACTGACACTAGTTTCACTTCATAACTTCCATCTTCCTTTCTGACTTTACTTTGCCAATCACCTGCCCTGACAGTTTGCGGTCATCACATTGACCCTGACAAAGACATGAAACTCCTCTAAGAAAGTCCACTGCTCAGACATTGGCCATTGTTTGGATCCAGACAAAACATGACCAGGCTGACACACCAGCCCCAGGGGTCTTCAGGCTACTCAAGCCCAGGAAATCATGTAAAGCCAGTTTCTAGTATGTGCTATGGGGGGTTGGTATCATCCAGAGGCTGACTCCACATCCACAACCTGCTGAGGCACAATCTCAGATGCATCTCTGTGACATGATCATCTCTGGCAAAGCTCTGAGTTGCCCTAAGTAGCATTGTAACCATCAAACCACCCACACTATTCCATGGCCACTGGAAAAGCAGGTATGCTTTCCTAAATAATAATCCCTGAGCCCTAGAGCCACCAGAGTGTTACAAAATCCTTGTAAGGAATTGTTTTTGTTTATCCTACTCAGAGCTCAGTTAGTCCACATCTTTTGTGATGTTATTGATTGCTGTGGGCATGGCCAAGCAGCTGTCCTATTTATCACTTTGGGGGGGTTATTGCTAGCACTAGAATAAAACCACTATTTACTTGTACATCAGTAGGGACAAAGAACACCAGAAACCATTTGTGTTAGGCACTGCATGGACAAAGCCAAAAGACATTCCCTGTCATGAGCAATTTACAGACTGACTATATGATGACACATCAGGGAATGGGTAAGAACAGTGGGAATGGATGATAAAAGGTGGTTGTCTTGGTCACAGAGGTGAGACAAAGCCATAACCTCACTCTCAGCACCTGGCATTTCAAAATGAAAGTTGGAGCAGGTATGAGACTGAATGTGGACTCCAATTTCTGGAGTTAAAGTGATTTCTTACCCTATAGCTCTGGATGCAGAAGGTAGAAACACAGGTGCAGATCTGTCTTTATTTGGGAGATTCCTTATGAGGGAAAGGACAAAGGAAAGGGATAAGTCGGTAGAAATTTTAGGGAAAGTTTGGGTTTGATATGTTTTCAGTAAACAAAGTAGACAGCAGATTGGAACTGAAGAGAAAATTTAATAGGATTTGGAAAAGTGATCAGGAACCTCTTTCAGCATAAACTTCAGCAGCATTTTTGTGACCATGTCTGTAGTCTCTACCTGGAGAAAACCCTCCAGCAAAGCAGAGTGAGTCAAGGTAGGTTCAGTGCTAACATTCTTTTTCTTCTAAAGAACCCTTTCTCCCAGGATTAGAAGAATAACTCAGCTGTGATGACGTATCACCACTGCTACATGACTCAGAGCCCCATACTTCCTTGCTGCCAAAGCAACAATTTTTAGCTTCCCCTAAATCTAAATCCAGCCGCTGCTGGCTCAGCTTTCCTTGTGTTCAAGGAGAGATTGGACACATTTATCAAAGGCAAATCATCAAAAGAAGTCTCAGAAACTATATCTGGCTCAGAGACCCCTGAGATAAAACTGGTCATCTGCAGGTGGATATGGGGAGAAAGTACCATAAACAATCATTGTGTTGCAAATCTTCCCCAGGCATCCACCGTCTCAGGATCATATGGTGGGCTAGACTGAGCTTTGGTCTGTTTACTTTTTAGGACTACAAGTCAAGGTCAGCTTACAACAAGCACTACTTACCAGTAACAGTGAGATGTATGTGAACAAGATTGAAGCCACTATAAGGATAACAAGAGACCAGAGAAACCAGAAGCCCAGATTCGAATAGTTATACCTAGAAAGGAATAAAATATTGTAATAATGTTTGTGGTTAGCATATGGACTGGAGGAGACTGACAGCCCTGTTCCTTGAAATTCTGAAATTTTCAAAGCAATGAAACAAAGAAAGAGGGAGGGATAACCTACCACATAACATGCAAAAGTGATTCAGAGCCTCCTTCCCAAAATCCCTGATTGCATTAACCACCAGAGTAGTACACCTTATTACACCTTTCCTTCCCATAATATTTGAGTAGCTTTAATTTAGTTTTAGAGGCCAGATTTGCATAACTGTTGCCTACGTAATACAGAAGGAAAGGACATGCATAAATCTCTGATGATTATTTCTTAATTTTGAGTCTGGGAACATGGAATTCTCTTCCAGCAAGCTAGCTGGTGCAATGCCTCGAATTCCAGTCATTACATTTCTTCAGGTGGAATGAGGGGGCGGGGAAGAAAGGGACTCAGAGAAGGAAAGGAAAGAGCCATTTAGTCTCTTTCACTCACAATTTTTGGGATGATGATTCTCCCCTTTCTTCCAAATTCACACTTACACCTAAAAATTGTAGCCAAGCAAAAGGCAGAGCCTCAGCACCTCTGAAGTCTCTGGACATTCAATTTGGATGCTGTAACCAAGAGTTTAAAATGCCAGATCTTTGCTTCATGGCTAAAGTGCCCTGTTGCAGCACAGATGCTGGGGAGGGTGCTCATCCCTTCCCAGTCATCCTGGTGACCTGCTCAAGGGGTGGGAGAGGAGGAAAAGAGGTACTTACCAGTCAAAGTTGTTGTAGTCATTTTTCCCTTCACCCCACGTGTATAGAAAGATCAGAGAAAGGCAGAAAGCTCCAATGAGCAATGGGAAAAACAGGCATTCCCGCTGGAGAGGGAGAGGAAGGACAAGTGGTCAGAGCTTTGGCTACCCCAAAGCAATCAGAGCAAATGGCAGGTACTTTTCGGCTGTCCCTAAAATATGTGGCTTGGTGTTAGAATTCTAACTGAAGTAAAGATAGAGAGGAATTCCCTCCCTGTCCCTTGTGACCAGGGGAATGTCCTCAAAAGTGTACTCAGAGGCACTTGTTTTCAGGGAAAACTCATAACTTCCCAAATGAACAGGATTTTAATTGTACTGTGCAGCAGTTGTCTTTGCAATTCTTACTGCACACTCACCCCTAATGTTACTTCTTTAAATTGATTCCATGGCTCTGAGATGTTTCACTAGGCAGGAGGGTTTGGTGCAAAGTCCTTCCCTGCCACCACACATTTGGTAGCTGCATGGTGGCACATATAAAACAAGCTTGCCACGGAAACACAGCAATTCATGAAGCACTTAGTACAAAAATCTAACAGCCCAACAGATCTCAGTGGGCTCCAAATGATGTTGGGCTGGGATTGCATGACATCAACCCTTGTCTGCTTGGACTGCCTTGGCCCTTTACAGAAATCCATGTCTGTACTGGTTATGAGCTAATTTACCATCTTGCAGCAACACTTCCCGGGCTCGGTCCTTTGGCGCTGGTACCGCTTCCACCGGCAGCTGTAGAACCCAGCCAGGCAGGAGATGAAGGGCTGGTGCTCATACCTCTGCAGCAAGCGCCGACGTACCACCTTCAGCTTCCCAAACTTAAGCTTTTTGAAGCTGGTGGAACTGGCCTCCATCTGAGGTGCTATCTCATCTTCCTCCTGAAACAAGACCACAAGTTTTACAGGGAGACTGTAGCCCCCCTTTCCTGTTGGGTAACCTTTCCATATCAGAAAACAGGGAGGAAGTTTTCCCAAGAGGATGCTGAGACCAGCAGGAAACAATGCTGAGAACACCCCACCTAATTTTATATACCAAACTGAGATGCCTAACAGAGAAGGACAGACATTGCAAATCCCCTCAGTAGTCAGTGGTGCTCCTGGTTATAACCTATATGCTCTGAATCACCCCTGAGGAAAACTCTGCCTCCTTTTGGCTATACCGGGAGCTCTGGGAAATGAATTCATTAACTTAAGCACTCCATGCAGACTTTAAAATTATGTCAGATGAACCTGAGCCTAGGCTTAGCCATGGGAATTATTCAACATCACTGTGACCTGTTTGAAACATGCCATCAATTTAACTACCTCATATAGAAAAGGCACTAAAATCCCCTCGGGTACACAGTTCTCTTATTCTGGCAAAACTGCAACACTGCAGAGACTGATCCCTTAAGAAAAAATTATTTCATAGCTGAAATAACTTTATTTATTTCACTTTATTTATACCTGGCACAGGTATTCAAGGATAGAAAGACTAGCTGTAAAGATATACATGTGGGAGACCTACTCATAATCATAATTTTAAACAAAGAACTTGGTGGTAAATAGCAACCAATGCAGTTACAGTGAAGCAAATAGCACACAGTGCCAGGGAGGAGTGTTTCGCCCAGCAGGGCACTATCAAAACAACAAGGAAAGATTTAGAAAAAAAGTCTTGTGTGGACATGCAAAGAAGCTCCATTATACAGTTCTTTAGAGTACAAAGTCAATCAGAGATGTTTTTCTGTGGCATTAATAAGTGCCATCACATCCTTGAGCCCATACCGACCATGTTCAAATCCAGGCACATCTGCTGCAAAGTTCCAGCTTACGACTCCAAATTTCTCTGATTTTTCTGATGTAATAATAATAAGAAGAATGAACAGTATGCTGCACTATACACATGGATGAAATGCACACATAAAGTGTTTGCAAATAACTCAGATCCCAGTGTGTCTCTGCAGAAATCAGTGGACAAATCCTTGCAGAATGACATATCTAAAAAACTGACCCATTTGCAGAAGGCATGAATAAATCAGAGACATGGAACGCAAGTTAAAACAGAAACAATGCACCCCTGGTACTCCTTCCAAATGCTCTAGCCTATTGGTAGCTGGAGTGCAAGGAGAGAGGATAAAAATGAAACAGAAAGGTGTTTCAGTTTGGACCACTACTAATTAAGCAGTGTTAAGTGTGCCATGTCCTGAATGCCTTCCTCAGACAGATGTGTCTGCCCATCCAGGACAGTCAGGGGGAATCACACACTCTTGGATATGATGGGGTCAAGCCATCCCTAGAAACTCAGCAGTACCAGATCCTGGCACCCATAGGTCACCACTTCATAAAAAATTGATCTCGTGGCAAGATGGTGATCCTGCTCTTGAATTCCCAGAGCACAGCTGGGGGGGTATGGGCATCATGCCACCTGTGAGTGATGCAGGTGACAGCTGATCCAGCTGGTTTCATCAGCTGGCCTAAAGTGCACCTGGCACAAACCCAGCAATTACCAAGTTACAACAGCCACATCTTCAGAATATATTTGAACCTTCAGAGCTCTTACCAGAAGGTTGTCACATGCCATGAGGTTGCAGTATTTGTAACCTCCTATAAGGATCCCTAAAAACATGAGTTCCCCTATCATCGAAACACAGCATCCACTCTCACTCAGCTCTTTTTCTTCAGCAATAGGAACTCAGAACACTGGACCAAAGCATTAGTTTTGCTGTCAGAGGGCCATGAGGTTTGTTACTCGCATTCCTGGGTGTGGGTACAAGGCTCACACGTCAGTATTTATCTATGAGCACACAGGGTTTGACAGGAAAAGAGATTATGGAGATCCTTACCCACATCATCTGTCTGGCTGCAGCAGCATGTCAGGTATTAAATCTAGGTATTAGTATATCCCTCATAAAATTGCCAGTGATGGAGATCCCACCATCCCTCAAGACAGGCTAAACTAGTCCTAACTAGCTTCTCTATTAAAAGCTGAGGGGTTTTTTCCCAGTATCTGGTCTCTTGTAGTACAATCTAAGGATGTTATTTCATGTCCTGTTTATGTTGGATATAGCAAAAGGCTTAAACTTTTCCTCTGTTGCATATTTCGTGTATTCACATGTCGATGCCTCTCCTTAAACCTTCTCTAGCCTGAACAATCCCAGCTTTTCTAGTATTTCCTTGTAGTTCATGTTTCTTCCTCCCCAGACAGTCATCTGCTATTTGGGATTCCCCTTGCACTTCCCATGGGTTTTGGTACATGGTAGCCATAACAGGATGTGGTGAACCCACAGTCTCTCCAGGACAGACCTGTTTACCCATAGCACAGGCTACTCAATACATGCAGCATCCAGTTTCTCTCATGTATCAAACATCATCTGGCCTTGTTCTTCTGAATGCTTAAATAATTCACCCTGGGTTCTACCCCAGAAGCACAGAAAAGGTGTTTTCAGTTTCATCATAGAATCACAAAATGGTTTGAGTTGGAAAGGACCTTAACAATCGTCTAGTTCCAACCTTCCTGCCATGGACAGGGACACCTTCCACTAGACCAGGTTTCTCAAAGCTCCATCCAACCTGGTCTCAAACCCTTCCAGGGATGGGGCAGCCACAGCTTCACTGGGCAACATCAGAACATCATTTACGCATCAAAGTACTTATAACATCACGATAATTACAATTTAATGAACTCCTGCCTTAGTCTTTCCAAACAAGTCCCCTTTCCAACTCCAGGGGTTGTTGGGGAAGGGACCCTTCATCGCAGAGGAGGCTGGGGAAAGAGGGAGAGACGAACACAACCTCCTGTCCACAACCCCCTCCACCAAACCCTAGCTCTCCCAAAAACATCAGGCTGGCCAAAGAAGAGCAAAACACCTTTCTGTCTGGCATCCCCTGAACCCCCATTGGCTCTGTTGTCCAAGCAGTATCACTATGGCAGTAAGACTTTTTAGTATCATGAGACTGAAAGGATGTAACTTGCCCTCTGCTTTGGGCTCTCCCTTCTGCTGGCACAGCATCCCTCTGTCCCTCTTCTCCTGCCCTGTCCTTTCTTCTCTGCCAGAGACCTTTTCCCTGCTCTTCCAGTCCCCAACAGACAGAGCTACTTCACCCAGCTGCTCCTCTGAAGCCTGCAAAGGGCCAAAGCACCCCACAAAGGCAATAAACCTGTGCAGGCCAGATAAATGTGCTGAAGCCAATGGTATGATGTTCAACAAGTCCAAGTGCCAGGTGCTGCACTTTGGCCACAACAACCCCCTGCAGCGCTACAGGCTGGGCACAGAGTGGCTGGAGAGCAGCCAGGCAGAAAGAGACCTGGGAGTTTGGATTGACAGGAAGCTGAACATGAGCCAGCAGTGTGCCCAGGTGGCCAAGAAGGCCAATGGCATCCTGGCCTGGATCAGGAACAGTGTGGCAGCAGGACCAGGGAAGTGATTCTTCCCCTGTACTCAGCTCTGGTGAGGACACACCTCAAGTACTGTGTCCAGTTCTAGGCCCCTCAGTTCAGGAAGGATATTCAGGTGCTGAAGCAAGTCCAAGGAAGGGCAAAGAGGCTGGTGAAGGAACTGGAGTACAAGACCTATGAGGAGAGGCTGACGGAGCTGAGGTTGTTTAGCCTGGAGAAGAGGGGGCTCAGGGGAGACCTCATTACTCTCTACAACTACCTGAAAGGAGAGTGTAGCGAGGTGGAGGTTGGTCTTTTCTCCCAGGTAACCAGCAGTAGGACAAGAGGGCACAGTGTTAAGCTGTGCCAGAGAAGGTTTAGGTTAGACATTAGGAAGAAATTCTTTACAGAGAGAGTGATCAGACATTGGAATGGGCTGCTTGGAGAGGTGGTGAATTCACTGTCCCTGGAGGTATTTAAGAAGAGACTGCATGTGGCACTTAGTGCCATGGTCTAGTGGATGAGGTGGTGTTAGGTCAAAGGTTAGACTTGATGATCTCAGAGATCTTTTCCAGCCTAGTTGATTTTGTGATTCTGTGTGACTAGGGAATGAGAGCTACTGTGGCTGAAGTTGTCCCCTGTTCAAAAGAAAAATGGCTATGCATAAAAGACCTTGCAGTCACCTGCAAAGTGCATTCAGAAGTACAACCAGAAACCCAGAGACCACTAAACACATTATACCACATCTACTGGGATCAGTGAGCTCTAATCCAAAGAATAAATCACCCTTCCAAGTCCCAGATCATGACTTGATCTGAGGCTTCTCCTGCTCCCTCTGGGCATACAGAGGGCTCATCTAGCAAATGGGAGCCTTTGAGCCACTCTGCCCCACAGCTTTGGAGACTGATGGGTCTCTTCTGAGGAACGAAGCACAAGACATGCTCGAGGCACTAGACAAAAGGTGATGCTTGGGTGGAGATGCAAAGAAAAGAGTTGACAGGGATTGGGAAGACCAGGGACAACTCCTAAGAAGAGCTCATCTTCCTCTGCAGCTCTGCAAGATTCATGTGTCTGTGATGCATTTACACTGAGCTGTTGCTGGTATCAGCAAACAGTCCAGTGGCAACTCCAGGAGAAGTCCAGGAGAAATATGGCAAGTCCCATGTGAGGATGAGGAAGACAAAGACAGACACAAGGACAGTCAGAAAGGTGCTTCTCAGTTCAAAATCTATTCATATGTCCAGGTACTCTGTTCTTCTCTTTATCTGTGTCTTTCCACACAAACATCACTCCTTCTCTTTTACCGCCACATCTTTTCCCTGGTTCCTGCCCTTGGGTCCATCTCCATGTTCTCATGTAATTGTGCTTCATTTAACACAACCTCCCCTCAGCCACACTTCAAGTTCTCCATGACCCACAGTTCCAAGTTTGATTCTTGGTCACCAGATACCAGTCTGCTGTTACAGCTGGGACAAGGCATTCAGAAGCCATAACAACATCTCTCCCAAGATCTGGCTGATTTTGCAGTGCCTCAGACCACATCAAATATTGGCACAGTTTGAATTCACAAGTATCTGATCCTAAGAAAGACAAAACCCCAGTAACTGGACCCAACAACCACCTAAGGGTCAAACAACACTGAAACAAATGGCAGATGCAGAGGCCAAAAGACAGGAGGTTAGGATTTGAAACAGTTCAGTCCTTGACAGGACTTAGCAAGAGGCTTCACAGTGCTTGCATCTAGATTTGAAGCACAGTTGTCTTAAAGCTCAGAGATCATCTGCAATTCCTGCCCATCTCTACCAGGAAAAGTTAAACAGCTAGAGAAGGGAAACAGCAAACTTGAATCCATTCACTGGGAAAGCCATGGGAGCAAAGAGCAAGCAGGAAAACATGCATCAGTAGGGCACCGAAGTTTACGACTCCTTCACAAGTGAGCCATGAAAGCATTAACACATGGTTTTCTGCTCCATAAACCCCAGGAACCTCAGGTTTTTCCCTGGCAAACAGAGACTTTGTTTGCTTGCAGATAAGAGTCCCCATAACCGCAGGCAGTCAGACAGAGCTGCTCCTTTCCCACTGCTTCACAGAGAGTGATGAAAAACATGGGGAATAGCCGAGGGGGATGACAGAGGAAGGAGAAGGAGAGAAAAATCAGGAAACATATTCAGCCACACAGCCTGAACGCTGAAAGCACTGCAGAGAGGATCTTGCTTGAGAGGCCAGTGCATGAGCAAGGATTAAAATCTCGTGTCTTTTTGGGTGTTCTAGGGCTGGAGCATTCATCTTTCAAAGGATAAACAGCTACAGCAGCCAAATTTGCATTGGCCTATAGCTTTTTCCCTTGGGTCTTTCAAGTATTTCTTTCCTTTCCCCGGCATCTACCCAGGTTTCTCCCACACAACATCTTACAACGCAGGAAGAAGTTGTAAGACACGCTCGACGAGGCGGCAGCAGCGGCGACCGAGGTACGTCCGGGGATGAGGGTCAGGTCAGGCTGTACGGGGGAGTTCCCGAGCTCAGGGACACCCGAGCGGCAGCGCAGAGCCTCGGCAGGGCCGGGCAGTTCACGGCGGCCGATCGGGAGAGGAGCGGGCGGGGCCGGGAGCGCCGCGGCAGTTTTAAACCGCTGCCGGGAGCGCGAGGGACCCGGGGCAGCGAGCGGGCTGCGCGGGGGATGCGCGGGGGTGCGCGGGGGGTGCGCGGGGGATGCGGCGGGGGGTGCGCGGGGGGTGCGCGGGGATGCGCGGGGGTGCGCGGGGGATGCGGGGGGGTGCGCGGGGGGTGGCAGTTTGCTCCAGGGTTCGTTCGTGCGGGCGATTTGCGCGGGGGGGGGGGAGTTGCGCGGGCGGGGAGCTGAGGGCGCTGCAGCGCAGGCAGCTGGTTCAGCCTCAGAACTCAGGTATAAATGAGTGCAAAGGGTGCAAAGAGGATGGATCCAGGTTGGTGGAGCAATAGGCACCCGGCAGAAACCGATGCACAAGAAGTTTCACGAATATGAGGAAAAACTTCTTTACCGTGCGGGTGACCACGCACCGGAACAGACAGTCCAGGTAAGTTGTGGAGTCTCCCTCACTGGAGATATTCAAAAACCATCTGGATGATATTCCATGCAATGTGCTCTAGGATGACCTTGCTTGAGCAGGGAGGTTGGACCAGATGACCCACTGTGGTCTCATCCAACCTTACCCATTCTGTGATTCTGGATGCAGGCTCTTTCCAGATATTACACACACATTTTGCAGTCCACTGCAAGAAGAGAGTTGGGGGGAAAAAAATTTACATAGGTGACAGGAGTCATGTGAGGGACATGGAGATGGTAATTTCACCTGCACCGTGCACCTGCATGGCCAGCTTGTCCTGAGAATCTTGATGGTGTAGGAAAGCAGGAGAAAGGAGTGATGCCCACTTTGCCCATGCCACTGTTT
Source organism: Manacus vitellinus (assembly GCF_001715985.3). Taxonomy (NCBI): domain Eukaryota; kingdom Metazoa; phylum Chordata; class Aves; order Passeriformes; family Pipridae; genus Manacus; species Manacus vitellinus. The sequence continues at coordinate 1,734,905 of NW_021940836.1, forward strand.
CCAAGGGATTTGGAGAGAAAGCGAACCCCATGCTAGGGAGATTCCTTGAGCCTGAGCTGAGCCTCTCCAGCATCTGCAGCTCCTTAGCCTGGAAATTTCTTATGCCATCCCACCACTCTCTAGGGCATCATTTCCTGTCCTTTCCCCTGGGACTCTTCCACAGCACCACACCAACAGAAGCAAAGGAATATAAACAACCTCCTGGCAAGCTGCTGGTTGATCACAATCACCATGAGTTGCACACACATCTTGCCACTAGCCAAAAGAGATCAGCAAAGACCATCTCCTAAACCTGCATTTCCACCTTACAGAGTCTGCCCAAGGCTCTGGATCCCACTCCAGGATCCCTTTTATTTAACTATCATCTGCCTTCAGTTTCTCTTCAGGAAATTAATGAGATTTAACATAGGAAATGAAAAAGGATCAAATAAAGTAGAGATAGTCATAATCTCTGATAGAAGATATACCCTATATCCCTTCCCCAGCAGATGATAATTATAATTTATCACTAAGACTTTCAACAGTTTCTTTATAAGCCCTAATTATACCTTACTTCTCTGTGGAATCCCAGGGGGTACGTACAGCCTGGGACAAACGTGTGCAAAGCACGTCTCATGCACTGTTAAGCTGTTGGCTTGAGATGGAGAACACAGCCATTAGCAAAAAAACCAACAGGGCTTAACATGGGAAACAATGAACAGCAGTAGGTTCATTGGGTTAACAAGAGGGGTTACCAAGAAATAACGGCTCCATTTTTTGCACTACACCTCTAACATGTAGTGGCTGTGGTTTCTAAAGATATGGAGGGGTTTCCACCAAGGTTCATGTCCTGCGTTTTGGAACATCCCACCACACTTTGAACAGACACAAATGATCAAGCCCTTTTCAAACAAATACTGCCAAAATCCTGCATCTATTAAAGTTGCACAGGGACTTATTCCCATCACAGAGGACACACAGCAGGAGCTGTGCTGGAAATAGGTGGTGTGTCCTGCTCAGTCATAGGTTTAGATTAGATATTAGGAAGAAATTCTTTCCTGTGAGGGTGGTGAAGCACTGGCACAGGTTGCCCAGAGAAGCTGTGGATGCCCCATCCCTGGAAGGGTTCAAGGCCAGGTTAGATGAGGCTTTGAGCAACCTGGTGTTCCAATCCGCTTAGATGCAGAGGGGAACTAGGTTCTAAAACATTCCCGTATTTGAGATTAAGGCACAAATGAGGCCAGATGCTGGATCCCAAAATGATAATTCAATTTTTTGTAACACAAAAGAGCAGAGACAAAGAAGGAATATAGAAAAGTGGGGAAAGCTAAGGGTAACTGTTAAAAGCACAGGGCAGGAGTTACCACCACCATGAAATGCTGTTGGCTTGCAAGCTGGTAGATCTCTCTCTGCTGGGCCTCTTCCCTTGTTGCCTTGTATCCTCCAAGGAAGGAGCCGAACCGGCGGGTAACAGAGTGGCAGCAGCTCCCACAGCAATCCTCAAACAACCCCCCCAGCAGTCCCCAGGCACAGTCCTAAATACCCTCCTCGTGGTAGCCCCTGGGTGCCCACTGCTCAGCTCACCAGTATCCCAGCAAAGCTCGCCTGGTACCAAGACAGGCCCTGAGTGTCCATTGGCTGGTTCCCCAGTCTCCAAGTAAGATCTGCCTGGAATATCTTATTTGGGAGAGTAAGTCCTTGCTGCCTTTTTTTATTGTAACAACTTTTTATCTTTTTTTTTTTTTTGCTAGTCTGCCTGCCTTTGCCTGCTTGCTAGGTGCCTCCTGGAGCTTTTGCAAGTAGCTCGGCTCCTGCAGCAGCCTAGCTGTGGAATCCAGGCTTTTTAACTCCATGCTCGAGACAATGGCGGAGCAGACTCCATCTTGTAATCAGTCCACTACAGCTGGTCTAGTGAAAGGTGTCCCTGCCCATATCAGGGGGGTTGGAACTCGATGGTCTTAAGGTTCCTTCCAACTTAAACCATGCTATGATTCTGTGTTTGGCGCATGTTTGTACCCAATGTCCAGTCCCCAGGGATAGCTCATTATCCACAACTACTTGCAGAAACCTTGTTTAATCATACTCATCATCATTATAAATCACAGCTGGTTTTCTTCATCTTCAAAGCGCTTTGCAGAATACATTAACAAATGTGTGCCCAGGAAATTATTGGCCAAGCCTCAGAGCATTTACAATGCGTTTTATACAAATGCTTTCAGCTTCATGTGGAAACAGTCAAAGGGAAATAATTGTGTTTGTAAAAGGGTCTCACGGTGCTACAATAGGAGCCTGCAAGGAACAAAATGAGTGTTTTGAATAAAGCTGAATAGTCGCTTTAAAAAAAATAAGGAAGAAAAAGAAGAGGTGGAGAAAGATTTTTTTTCACAAATGCTGTGTCTTTGGCTGGACTCAGGCATATTCTGATCCAGGTGTTCTTGGGTCCATAGGCACTTTCCCAGCATTGCAGAAATGAGCATGACACAAGGTATCTTTGGCCCTGCTGCTGCCAGACCCCTCAGCAGAGTCTTCCCTGGTTTTGACCCTGAGGTCCTTCATATACTTCATATATAACACATTAGCTTGGGTTATAGGACCTGTTATCTCAGTGTTGGGTACCCCTCCAGCAAGGAGAGAGCCTTTTGGGGAAGCTGGCATCCTTCCCCTGGGCAGTACAGGTAGGCAGAGGCAGAAATTAGCCCTAAAAAGGATCAGGAATGGCAACCTTCCATCTGTGACCACAAACAGACCTTCCATCACCCAGCCAGATGCTGATCCCAGATGGTCGCAGTGAGATATCCGTGCCTAGGTCTCACCTTCCTACACAAAGAGGGAATTAGGAGCATCGGGGAGCTCATACCTCCAGGTCAAGCCTGAAAACAGAGACTCAGCGTGACGAGTTTGGGGTGCAGTGCTGCTCCCCGCACTTCAGCGTGGTCAACAGGAGAAGGGGAGAGCTTTTTTCTCACCGTGCTCGTGGCTGTGCAATGTCACCAGCAGCAAGGCGTGCAGTCGTGCTCAGCCCCGGGCTTTGCCCCTGGGTGGCCCGCAGCTTTCTAAGAAGTCGCTCTCCCACCATTGAAAAGCCACTGTGGGGAGGCAAAAAGTGCTTCCACGCCTCAAAGCCTGCCTGGGGAGGGGAGGAGGAGGAATAAATCCCTTGGAAAAAAAAAATAAAAAGAGCTCAGAAAGGAGGGAAATATTTCTTTGAAGATAAATCCTACTTTGTGCATTTCAGCATGCCCTGGCTTGGGTCCCTCTCTGCTCCTGGGAATGCCTAAGCAGCTCTTTGTGCCCTGCTGTTAAGCACAGACGAGGAGATTGGGACACAGCGTGGGGGACCCCCTCTGGCCCCATGGCCCCACTGAGGGCTGCACACCACCACAAGCATCATATCTGAGGGAAGACTTTGCCTCTGAGCCAAGAGGGGGAAAGAAAAGAGGTCTGCAGACTGCATACCTCAGCTCAGCAGCTCTGCAGAGCACTATTCAGCCCGGACAAAGGACAGGGGCCCTGGATGGCCACTGCAATGAAGACACCGGCGCTGCCCCCCCCCCAAGCTGTGGGTGTTAAAGTTCAAGCCTTGGAGCAAAACACCCTGCAAGAAGGAAAAGAAAAGGGAGGAAAGGGTGCTTTCCATGTCACCAGCGAGAAATTTTTCCATTTAGTTGACAGTATCCAAATGCATAAGGGCCAGTCCATTTTTGCGCCATAAGAATGTGGTTCTGCTGTTCCCAGAGAAAAATTCTTTCCAGCTAATTAAACACTACCATATTTCTGCATAAGCCATGTCAGAAAAGTTTGGAACTCATTTCAGAGCAAAAGGATAGTCTGGCACACAAATCTCCTGACCTAACTCAAACTATGGGCTCAGCAGAGCCATCACCCAGAGCCTCAGTTTCCCAATTTAGATTTGTGCCAACAGTGCAACAAGAGAAGCAGATGAGGATTGTGTGGCACATTTGATTTTCATCCATGTGAAACATGGAATTTGTTTAAGCAAGGCAAGAAGATCAGTGTAGACAACCCATGGGCAGACCCTTGATGGACCGTCTCAGGGCCCAGGTCACACAGCCCAGTCAGATCTGCTGGATCAGCACCCATTAGCCCCCACATCCCAGCATCCTGGAGGACAGGAGTGATTTATTTAGATGCAGAGCTTGGGGTGGGTGTTTTCATTCCTCCTTTGGTCTTCCTGGAAGAGCAGTTAGAATCACGGAATCACTAGGATTGGAATAGGTAGGTCCTCTGACATCACCAAGTCCAACTATTAATCCAGCACTGTCAAGCCTACCACTAAACCATGTCCTCAGGTGCCACAGCTACACAGTTTTTCCAGGTGACTCCACCACCTCCCTAGGCATTCTGTTCCAATGCTTGACCATCCTTTCCATGAGGAATTTTTCCTAATATCTAATCTAAACCTCCCCTGATGCAACTTAAGGCCATTTTCTCTCATTCTGTTACTTAGGAGAAGGGACCCACCCTCACCTGATTACAGTTTCCTTTCAGGTAGTTATAGAGAGCTTTAAGGTCCCACCTCAGTCTCCTTTTCTCCAGGCTAAACATCCACAGCTCCCTCAGCCTTGTGCACCACCTCCTTTGTTTTTGAGTGGTCACACTGATTGCCCAGCACAGCCAGCAAAGAGATATGGCACAACTCAGCTCATCCAAGGGCAGATGTCTAAATAGGACAGATGAACTGCCTTACACCACCTCCAAAGTGCCAAGGCAAGAACCCAGCCTGTAGCAAAAGGCCATTCATCACTTAAACCCAGTAAGCCCATTTCGGCCCTGCCAGTTCAACTTCAAGGAACTTCTGCACCTTTGCATGGAGAGAAGAAGGGCACAACTGCCAGGGGGTTATCTCCCCCTTTCCTGTGGGTCTATCCCTGCTCTCATACAAAGACAGCCACAGAAATTTTGTACATGGGGTGACTTAAAGCAGTCATGGAGACCATGGGCAGTCCCATGGGACTGTAAGACATCTAAGACACCAACAGCCAGTAGTTCCCAACCCCTCAGTGCCTCTTTCTCACAGAAGAGCCAAAAAATCAACCGTCTCACCCTCAAACAGCATTCATGATGAATTGCAGAGGAATAAGGGACATCATCAGCTTTGTAGCAGGTTGCCAACTGGCAGCAGGGAGGGAAGGAAGAGGTCACAACAATAAAACACTAAGATGAGGGCAGGAAAATCTAGGGAATGGAGAAGGTAAAAGGATTAACATCATTCACCTGCATTTCTTGCAAGAATTGGGTTTTGCTCAACCAAAACATTCTTAAAAGCTTTGCAGGCAAAGAGAGCACTTAAGAGGCACCATGACCCCACAGAACCTCTCTGACAGCTTTAAGGCATGAACCAATTAAAGCAATCATGGAGCAAAGGTTAATCAGTAGCAAGTACATCTTAAGAAATAAGTAGTCTTTTAAAAAGCAACAGCTTTTGCCAATTCCCCCCTCCCCATTTTCTAAAGTGTCTTTCATTTCTCCAGCTCTGGAGACCTTCCAAACTAAGGTCAGTGATTAAGAGCAGCTGCCGAAAGGACCAGACTGGAATGGTGGCGGCAGCCGGGGCTGCGGCAGCAGAGAGGACCGGACCTGTAATTGTCACTGAGGCTCAGTGCTGTACAAATGTCTCGGGGATTGAAAACCATCCAGGGGCTTCCAGCCTAATTGGAGCAGATGGAAGCTGGAGAAACAAGGAATTGCTCACAGTTGCATTGGAGAACAGAGGAAATGAAGCAGGAGAGTAAGGCAAGGACTGACTCTAAAGCATTTCTGCACAAGCAATGAGACTCCAGCCTGAGTGTGTGGGCATAAAGTGATGCTTCGAGCTGCTCCCATCCCGTGCCCTGCTTGCAGATATGTGCTTCTTTCTTCTTACACCCAACATTGGAGCTGACGTCAAAACGGCCCCCATGTGCAGCAGCCACAACCTCATTCGCACGTGTACACACACCCCCACCCCACCCTGCCCTATTTCCCTGCCTGCTGCTATTATAGCGCACCACCATCACAGTTAACTTCTTACTCTGTCACCTTTCCATGCAACTGCTGACGAAATAAAAGAGCTGGTACACTGTGGTGGCCCCAAGAGGCTTCTTTTAGCACCAGACCTACAGAGGATGAGTCCCAGGACAGGGTTTCTCATCTCTCTCTCTCTCTTGCTACTGCATTGTGGATTCACATAGATTACAACTACCCAACCATCAGAAAGGACCTGGGCCAGGAGGATGGAGAGTCAAGCCTGACCCTGAGAGCAGGTTCTCATCACGTCCCATGTTCCCTGGGGACACTACAAAGACTGGCAAGGCAAACAGTGACAGGAGAATAGGACCAATATGAGACCAGGACATGGGTGTGTTCATAAAATCAACGAATCACAGAATGGACCTTCAAGTTCAATTGTCCCTGCCCATGGGTCCCTGCCATGGGCAGGGACATCTTCCTGTTCAATCCACTAAATTCCACTGCTTCTTCTTCTTCCCTCCTGTTTTCCTGGAGACGGCAAAAAGTGCAGTAAATCCCAATGTCCTGCTGGTGAGGAGAATTACAGGGAACATGACCCACAGACAGCCTCCTTTTACTGGGATTTTATAAAATGCCAGGCTCTCAGCCACCAAAAATCAGCCAGCTGTGGGTCCTCTTTTGAATGCTGCTGGAAAAGCAGTGTCCAGCAAGTGAAGACCAGGATGAGGACAAGGTGATGAAGAGATGAGCACCTGCAGGTAGGCTGCTCAGCTCCCTCACACAATGTGTCCATAGCTGGAGCAGAGGTTGCAATGTGGAGCCAAGACTGTGTACCATCAGGACTCATCCTGCCATGAAGGCATGGTCCAGAGTCAATCACAATCATGTCTCCATGCTGCTCTACCCAAACCAGCTCCTTTCTTTCCTTTCAGTAAGACGTGGAATCCAAAGGATCTTCCCAACTTTTTATCCTACCTGCTCATCAAAAACATAGCCCAAGACCCCTTTTTGTTGCACATCACAGGGGTCTCTGGGGCAGTTCTACAAGCCAAAACATAGGAGATCATTCCAAGATGAGGTACAGACCTCTTCCTGCAAAATATCCCGAGACAAGGAATCAGGTTTGGACCGAAGCCAGGCTATTGCTGCACCTGTGCATGGTGTTGCAGTCTACAGGGAATAACCACCCCAGAGCTTCCTGCACCCTCCTGTCCCCCATGCAAAGCCACCAAGCTGGGGCTGTGCCACTGAGCAGGATCTGCTCCAGAGTGGAGCACATGTGTCTCAGCTGATGGGTGGTAACTCAGAAAGGTTTGCCAGAAGGAGGGCTTCTGGCTTTCCACACTGCAAGGAAATGAAGAGCACACTGTCAAACTGCCACAGGCTTCTAAAAAAACCTAAAAAAACAAACAAAACAAAACCTGAAACAACTTTCTCTTTCTCCTTTATTTTGGCTGATACTTCATCACACTAAGCAAAGCTGCACAGTAACAACTTTCACAGAGGTACCTTTTGAGATGCAGGCAGTCTCACAACAAACTACAACCACCAAATTTAAAAAAACTATATTTTCATTACAAGTGATATATAAAGCTCAAAAGACACCATTTGGTCACCTCCTTGGTCCAGTGTCATGGAATAAGGAAATCACAAGACTGGTCATGAGAACAAGCTTTGTGCTTGTACTCTCTGCAAGGATTTCAAATTGCCCTGAAAATCTTGCACACCTTTTAAACATTTCAATAGCAAAGTTAGAAAAGAAGCGACAGCTTTGGCTCCCTTCACATTCAGAACATTTTTTAATTAAAATCCAGCTAGTCTCATGGTACATTATGCCTTTTCTGTTGTTAAATGCAGCTTAAAAGCCTTGAGCAGCTGTAGGAAATTATTTCTGGTCTCTCTTGTCCTTCTACCTGGTGTCACCTCTTAGGATTTATCAGGGGATAAGTCCTGAGACGTGCTACATTGTGAGGTCAAGATTCCCAAAGAAAGTGTAGAAGTGAAGAGAAGGTCATGTGCACTAGTGGGTGCACCTCCAGCTAATCAAAGTTTGGACTTCGCAACTCAAAGTTGGTCCGGTGCTGGTCCCCAGGTTCACATCAGCTGAGTGCCTGATCCTGAATTAAAATTCACTCTTTCCTAGAAGTGAAAATTCCCCTGTTTCATTGCTAACTGTGGTTACACCTACAGATAATGTGGAAGCATTTGGACAACAACAGCATACTAAAGCCAGGGCCAAATCCTGCTTTCAGCTGCGAACCGAACTGCTCTCCAAACAGTTGCCCATCACAACTCTCAGTGTGATGTGCAGTGGCGGGGCAGATGGTGGACCATAGTGTTGCTTCCAGCCTTTCTAACCAGGTCCTGATTATTTACAGCTGTTCCCAGATGTTACTCTTTCACGGGTTATTTGTTATCGAGTCAACCTCCCCGTTCACACGCTAGGCGAGTTCAGAGGAAGAAAGAGAGAGGCTCCTTTCTCCCTTTTACTATGGAAACAGCCCTTTATCCCAAGAATTGCAAATGCTCAGCCGACATTTCCCTCCTCACTGCCCCGGCTACAGCGACCCCACCAGCCACCCACCGCTCACGGCTCATCCCAGCTCCCGTTTCTCCTCTTAACAGGTCACAGCCAACTTATCCAGCACGGACCCCAAGTGAAGCAGGACTGCCGAGCACCTTCTCCTCCGCAGCAAAACACCAGAAACCTCCCTGCTCACAAATCACCCCCTTCCCTCCCTTTTTGTTACCGTTTCTCCCTATTCTCCAGCTCCCTGGGCTTTGTTTCTCACTGCAACCCAGGCGAGAGCCGGATCAATCACCCGCTGCCACATCCCAACAAACACACTCAAAAGTCCAAAAATAACAAAGGAAAACTGATAGAAATCCCTCCACCTCGGTGATAACTTTCAAGGCAAGCAGGAAAGAGCAGGCAGAGATGAAGTTCAGCAGGCAGGAGCATCTTTGAGAGTTAGGAGAGGAGAAGTAGCTTACCTTGCCGTGACGCACATGGAGGGGTTATTTTTGTTTTCCGCTGCACTTGGATTGCTGTGTCCTTTGCTTGTGACACTCCGGGACTCGAATGGTGGAACCGCTGTGTGACACCCGGTATTAGGGAGGCTGCTGGAGCCGTCCCTCCCACGGTAGGAGGGGCCATGAGAGGCTTAATAAATGCAGTCCCCAAGGCTAGAAAAATTAAAATCTCATCATGGGACACAGGCAGCTCCTCGCTGCATTGCTCCAGGAGGCGCCAGGGACTTGAAGACGAACCTGGGATTGGCTGATTTATCCCTCACCCACCCAGAACAGGAGAGGCGGGTATTCACATCCCACCTTGGCAGAATTAGGTGTCCAGAGGATGGGATTTGAGGAAGTAGCCCAAAGGATATTTGGGAAAGATGTGTCATTGTTGAGCCTCAGAATTAAAGCTCCTGAACCTCCTTCATGAAAATATTTTCCACGGCTCTAAGCCCCGGGCAGGAATCCACTGCAGCAGATTTGTGGGCAACCCCGGTGCAAAACCTGCTTATTTTACTTATTTTTTTACATGGTTTTGGCCTTTAATATCTAAATCCTATTAGAGTTATAACTTCCTTTGAGGGGGGAGAGGGGATAGGTCAGTACAACAAAAGCAGGTTGTGTTTTGTAACCTCCAACGCACCCTGGACTTTCAGAGAGGCAAAATCCCACCATAAAGTTTCTCAGGATAGGAAACTGTACAACCTCATGCAGCTCCTCCTGCTCCATAGAAGTTCTTCACTGCACGAAAGGCTAAAAAAACATTCCCTCCAGCTTCAGAGGACTCTCTGAAACACCACTGGTGCAGTTTTTTCATCCCTGTGGTTTCTCACATTGAGTTTTTTTCTTGTTAGATGAAAAGACAGACCAGGGGGTCCCTCTAAAGTAAAATCAGCAGACTGCTCTTGGAAACAGAGAGAGCAAGAACAGGCCATAAATAATGGCCCAGCAGTTTTTGAGAAAGAGAAACTTTTAATTAGAAGATGAGCTACAGAGATGATAGCCTGGTTTGCTCTGAAACCTAATGATGAGCAGAAGGCATATAAGAGTTCCTTTAAGACAGTCTTGCTAATCCTTACTTTGCACTAGGTCCTAAAATAACATCACTCCCCCTTTGGAACTGGGAGAATTGGAATAGGAATTGGAATTGGAATTAAATGCAGGAACCACAAGACATGGAGGTAAAAGCAGCTGTTTTTATTGCTGGTTTCCCAGCTAACACTTAGCTGGCTGGAGTAAAAATGCATAGCATAGGACTGTGTGTCAGCCTCGACAGCCTCTAAAAATATTAGTTGCTTTTTGGTCTGATTCCTGGAAATCTGATAAATAAGGCAGGAAAGGGTGAGATTAAGAAGGCTGGTGGCACTAATGAGATTTAGGAAGCAGCAGCTTTTCCAGGTACCCTGCAGTCTTAATCTCCTGAGTTTATCCACTGGATTTTTCTTCTTATGTATTTGTGGCCATGTTGAGCTCAGCTTCATCATGAGGCCACGCTAAGGTCCTGAAGGTCCATACTCAGGGAAGATACAGCATGGGGATGGCCTGGAAGATTTGAGGAGGAGTGGAGAGCCCAGAGGGCATGAGCACTTTGCTCTGCCTTTGAAGCCAGTAGTAGGGTCAACACTCCCAAAAAAAACTTTTGAAGGGGCTTCACCATCATCCCTACCCAGGCTGCTGCTGCATCCTCATGCTGTGGATGAACTCTAAGGGGTACATGGGGATAAGAGGACAGGGTTGAGTAACATCATCAGCACAAAAAAGCTCCCTACAGTGGAGGGAAGAGCCCTGAAAAATTAAAAAGGTTATTAAAAGCACAACCATAGCCTTACCTCCTTACAAGCAAAGAAACTCCAAATATCCCTGTTCTCTGCCCTAGAATATTGCTGTGGTTTTGCTTTCTTCTGGGTTTAGAGATGCAAAGACTTCAGCACCACAGTTTGCTCTGCAAACACCCAGCAAATCAGCTGGGAAGATGTTGCTCTGGGTTCAGTATCTTCAGTTCAGAGTTCCCTGGCTTATCTCAACTACAAAATCCTCACGCAGTGTCCCAGCCAATGTCCTAGACCTACCAGAAGCTGGGACTGAGGGCAAGCAAGGATCAGCTGGAGCCCTGCCACCAGAAAGCCCAGCCTTGGAGTTTATGAGCCCATAAAGGAAATGCCTGCAAGGGACTGGTGCTGTACGAACCCACTCCAAGGATATCAGCAGGGCAGGTCAGCCTTGAACCCGATGAGTTTTTCCTCTGTTTGTGTCAGGAGAAGATAAAACCAGGGGGAAAATAGCACAAACAGGGAGCAAGGATGGTCTCCTTGCCCAGCTGCCAGCCCCACCATGGAGTCTTTTGTTGCAAAATACATACATTCACATTCTCCTACTCTAAATCCTACCCAGTTCAGGACATTTACCCTCTCCCAACATACTGCCTTGGCAGCATAAAGAGTCTAGCATGTGTCCCCATCGTCCCTCCCCCCTCGCACAGCTCATGTGCACAAAGAACAGCTGCTGAGCCTTGAGAGCAGGTGACTCATGCAGGTAACAACATCCCCATGAGATTAATGACAGAAATGGCACTGTTTATGGCATTTCCAGGAATGATAAGGGAGGTGGAGGGAGAAGGAGGTGACCTGAACTGATCCAAGCTTCAGGCCTTATTCTCCTGGTGGACAGCAGACACAGGTCTGCTGGCACAGACCCCCACAGCCATGGGCAAGCAGCGTCTGCCATTTGCAGCAAGTGGTATCCCACCAAAAAGTAGAAATGTCAGTCACTGGAGGCACAGAGGATGGGCTGGGGGGGAAAGGGACCCTGGGCAGCTTCAAGCCCCATCCAAGAGAGCAGAGACGCCTCCAGATCCGCAACGAGCAGCATGACCAAGTATGAAGATGTTGACAATCAACTTCACACCGAGCCCCAGAGGATAAGGCTGCGGGGGAAGGGGGAGGTGTCTCTCTTGCCATCTCCCAGCCTGAACTCTTTGACATACAGCTCTGACGCATCAAAAAACAGGGAGACCATCAGCTCCTGCAAAGTGTTGATGTGGGGAGACTCAGGGTAAAGCAGAGACACCATGCAAATGGGGAGCAGCAGGTTTTGCAAAATGCTGGCAAACCTCCACAGAAAACAGGGCCTGACCCTGCTCCTGCATTCTGGGACATCTCCTTCACCATCACTTCTCCAGCTGCTTGAATTGATCAGAGTTATTTTTAAGCCCACTTGGCCCCAAGAAATGCTCCTGTCCCTTCCTGAAGGATGGCAGTGGCTGTGGATAATGTTGCAAACCCCAAGAAGTTGTGCCAAAGACATGGTAGTTTCTTTGGAGTATGCAGTCCACCAGATGCAAAGCTTACCCCTATTTTCAGAATATAAATTCAAAAAATGACCTCGTGTAGGCAGAATTGCCAGGCAAGTCCTCCCGAGTCTTGGGGTTCGGTGAGGGTCTCTGAGTGTTGTTCCTGAGTGAGCAACATCGCTTGGGTGGACAGCAAAGGAGGGCCAGATGGATTTATCACACAGCCTAACTGTGGGGAACCAGCCCCACGGCACAAATACAAGCCGTGTTGAGTGGATGGAAACAGCTTTCACATCGTTCTCAAAGCAACCGGCAGGGGCAAACTCTGCCTCTCACAGCTGTTGCTGCAGCAACTCCGCGCCGCCACGGCTGCTGGCACCACAGCCAGGCTGATACAGCCGTGTGTAAAGGGGGAAAGGGGCAATTCTCACCCTTCTTCCATATTTTATGGCTGTCCTTTATGAAATGACATCATTTTGTTCTTTCCTGGCAGAAATTGGGGAATCGCAACGCACCGAGGAGGATGCAATTTGAGTTACCCTGAGGGGCCAAGGGAGACCCAGAGGGGTAAATCAGATGCAAGGACCAGTGAGGAAGAAGAGGGTGTGATAAAACATCCCTTGGCCAAATGTTTCTGTGTCCAAGAAACATAATGTGGCAAACATTGCTGGAGGACCGTGACAGATCTCAGGAGTGAAACACGTCAGTTTTGTTTCATGAGCACACAGGCAGCTGCTCTGTGCTTCCCTCTCCTGCCTCATCCCCCTCTTTTGTGGGTGAATCTCGAGGCCCATGTTAGCCACTTCCCTGATGGTTCTCTTCACCAGAGTGGTGAGAACACCTGCTGCTCCTCAGTGGGGATATTGCAGCAAAGTCCCCCACTGTCCCAGGGTTATAAACCACCCTTCAGGGAACTGAGCAGCCTGTGAGCCCCTGAGCCCCAATGAGTTTTGTGGGGACACAGAGCCAGTGTCCCATTTAGGACAATCAACAATGTTTCCCACCACTCAGGCTCTTAAAACTCTCCTGTGTTCCATGTCTCCCAGCCTGGGCCATTCTGCTTGTATTGTGGCTTTGTCACCATGGAGCCTCTTGAGTGACACTTGTCATCACCAGGATGAGCCCAGAGACCTCAGGGGGTGCTTCTTACCCTTCACATGGGTGGGTAGCACAGGCAAGCAGAGCCAGGCTTGTCAGTGGGTGCAACTATCAATGAGACCTCCCTTCCCCAGCACACCAGTGCCAGTGGTGACATTGCCAAAGCTCTTGCACACGCCTGGGAGCACCCAGCCCACCCTGCCCGGTACAAGGTGACACCTGAGCTGGATGGTGCCTGCTGTGGGGACGCCACCATCTCTCTCTGCCCCAGTGTTACCACTGATCTCTTGCCGGTCCTTCCTGGGCTGGCACCTACCTAATGGACTCTTCATGGTGGCAAAAGAAATAGGACAACATATGTGTTGATCCCTGGACGGGGCTATTCCCAAAGCCTGAAGTGCTTCAGAGTGACTACAAAACACAAAGACTTCGAGGGTGGGGTTAAAGCCTAATGTGGTTAGGAAGTGCGAAGAATAGAAGAAAGTAGTGGGCTCACCATTCATGCAGCCATGAGGTTGGGGAATGAGAGGGAGTGGGGCTGGGGGGAGCAGTTTGCCTCCTTGTTCACTGCCCTCTTGTGCCAGAGAAGATTCCCTCCCCTCTCCCCTTCATGCATATCGCTCTCCACTGGTGAGAAAAGAGAGGGCTGTCACCTGCCCACTGCCCTCCAGGGCATGATCCAGGCACTACTGAGCCTTGGACATCATTACAGCTGCACATGTGGCCAGAAGGACCCTGACCTTGACTACCAGAAGATCTGTTAGCCCCAGATTTGTGCAGGTTAGTGGTTTTAGGGCACAAGGTGTGGGGTGAGGGACAAGTCCTGTTCACTTCACCCCAATTGCATTCAGAGGGGACAAGCCTCTGCTCAGCAGCACCTCACAGCCTCTCTCAACGTTGCCAGCCATCGTGGTGCAGTGGTGATGTGCCCCTTCTCCCTTACCAGGCTTAACTGGTATGTCAGCACAGCCCTGGCCCACCAGAAAGTTCCACCAGACCTGAGGAAGCATGAGGGTGTTGGCAGACACCCTCCCTGTCGATGTACACAGAGGACCCAGCATTAGGGACCTGTGCTGGGATGGGAGCAGAGGGCCTGTCCTTGATGGTTCACACGTAACTCACGGCCTTGGCAGAGGAACACATTTGCCTTACAAGGCTGCTGAAACCTGTAAGTGTAGATAATAACACCAAAATGCAAGAGGAGCAAAGCTGGAGTTGGGGTGATCACAGGGGAACAGGCATACCGGCACACCAGATTCCATGTCAGGACAATCTCCTTATCCATGCTGATGTGCCCCGGCTGCCTCCAGCGTTCATCCTCCAAAAGAAACATAAGTTACTTTTTGTGTTGCTCATGGAAAATGAGATACATAAAAAGAAAGGAATCTTCAGTGCCGGGAGGGGGCAGCACAGCCCTGGGAATGGGGAAGGTTCAGGCAAGCCCAGGCAAGCTCCCTGCTCACTGTGTTCAAGCTACAGACAGATCCTCATCAAAATGAGCTTCGGAACCAAAACTTAAATGTCTTCCGGGTGCTGCTGAAAATGAGGGATCCAGGCAAAGCATCCTCTGTGTGAGGAGCTGCAGTTTTCCCTGCAGCATGTAATAAAGAGCACCTCTTCTCTGTCGTACCTACAAGTGTATTGCTTCTTCTGCTAATTCCCCCACTTCATTCCCAAATAAACTAATATCCTGCAGTTACAGACAGAATAACTGCTCCCACTAGGATTTAGCTGCCAGTTTGCTGTGTCTGGCTCAGACCCGAAGCTGTGTGTTCCCCAAAGCTTTTTCCTGTCTTTCCTCTCCTGCTCCCCTGTCTGTAGATCAGCTGGTCTAACACAGGGCCTCATCACCTCGTGTACATCTTCAGACTTAGTTATCTGACTCCAAAATTAAAAACTATTCATCTATCCAATAAGCCTTCACTAATTATTTATTTTTAAATTTGGTTATGAATTCACCTACAAGAAAAGTTGTCTTAGCTCTGAAGAGCCCTCAGACAAGTTATACTTCACTAAAATCAATGCCAACCATTTGTTAAAACCTTGACATCATTCATTCTCCATCTCCCACCCCCCCATCAACTGCTGGGCAGCTCAGCCAAGTTCATCTCAAGGGAAGAAGCCTCCAGGACAGAAAATTCTCCCCAGAAATCATGGAAAATGGTAGCTATTTAGAAACAGACTGTGCCCCCTCCATGGGGCAGGAGGTAGAGCCACCAGACACCAATGCAGTAGTATTTTTTAGGGGCACTTTGGGGGGTACATTACTAGGAGCAAAGTTTGCCTTGTACTCTGCTTTGTGAAGCTTTGGAGGAAGAGGGGTTATTCAGCCTGGAGAAGAGAAGACTCCATGGAGACCTTAGAGCACCTTCTAGTACCTAAAGGAGCTACAAGAGAGCTGGAGAGGGAAATTGGACAAGGGCATGGAGTGACAGGACAAGGGGGCATGGCTTCAATTTGACAGAGAGCAGGTTTAGACTGGATATTAGGCAGAATGCACGGGCATAAGTTGCCCAGAGAAGCTGTGGATGCCCCATCCCTGCAAGTGTTCAAGGCAGGTTGGATGAGGCTTTGAGCAACCTAGTCTAGTGGAAGGTATCCTTGCCCATGGCAGGGAGTTGGAACTAGATGATGTCTAGGACCAACTAGATTGGTCCTTCCAATCCAAACCATTCCATGTTTCTATGAAGGGGAGGTGGTGACAGCCCAGTTAGATTTCCTTCATCTAATGGGACAAGGACATCCAATGTGGGACGCTACTACATGGCAAAGAATCACCCAAAATCCCAGTTTGGCTTCAATATTCATCTTGCTCAAGAAATGGGGCCCCTCATCTTTGCAAAAACCAGCCAGATGGTTCTCTCTGTTGGCTTTCCTGAAAAAAGAGCTGTTGGAAAGCAGTTTTCAGCTCCAGAATCTGTTCTGGGCAGAGGGGATTTTAATGAAGTAACATGAATTATCTTATTCTAGTTGGTTGAGTTCCCTGTTCAAGGTGTTCCCTTTTCTCCCAGTGCCTTCTCTAAAACCTGGCTCAGCACCCAGCTTGGCAGGGCTTCTTGCTGCTCCTCAGCCCCACATTCCTTAGATGACCTCAGAAAGCCCTCTCAGCATTGGGTTGGGTCTCCTGGGCTTCAGAGTAAAATATCCAGATCAGATGTTTTACAAGCAGATGAAGTGCAGAAGGGGGGGTGTGGTGGTGCAGATGACCTCCCCAAATCATGATGTTCCTGCTCCCTGTGACAACGAGGTACTTATGCAAACTAGTCCGTAGGATGATAAACTCCTGCTCTTGTCATTAATCTCATCCCACCAACCCTGAAAGAAAGTGATGCTGTGGTTATAGGTACCTATTCCAGACTCTCCCCTGATTTCCTCCTCCATACTGGGAGCCCCAGACCAAGCTGTACCTCAGAAAAACAAGCATCCAAGATTCTTCCTCTTCAAGCTGTGGTCTAGATCCTGCTCCCAGTCTGCTTTCCAGAGCATTAACTGTGTCCAAACAAGTTAAAATAATTGGTGAAAATCACACTTGCTGCAACAGCTTTCAGTGTAGTCACTTTGCTCTATCAAGTAAGATCTGATTAATCTAAAATAGGTCAGAGAAACACAACCCCTCCTTCAAGCATCCCCACTCATTTCTAATATCACTGCAAGGGGCATTGAAACAGCAAGTCAAGGAGAACCGAGTAATTAATTAAGGTTTTATTTAAGGTTTCAATTTTATTTTTAAAGTGGCTGAGCTGACCTGGCACATTAAACAAACCCAGCAGTACAGGAGAGTTACGCCAAGACAGCATGAAGAGAAATACATTATCCAGCAGATTTTAAAACTGCAACAGCCCCTTATTTCCAGATGGGACACGACACAAAGACATCTACCAACAGCAGAAAGCTGCAGTCAGAGCAAAAAGCCTTCTTTACAAACACAAGACCAAAGCTGGGCAGCTGCTGACATGATCCCAAAGCAGTGCTGATCTCAAAAAGACACTGCGCCGATGCTGCAAGGCAGAAGGGAACAAGCTGATTGTCATCCACAGAAGCCTGAATTAAATTCATTTCTGCCACTTCACATACCCATGAAATCTGGCCTCTCTCTTCAGTTCCTTGGCACATCAAGGCCATCTCTTCCATTCTACCTCCCACTTTTCCTTTTCAGCTGAATTTTGTCAGGCTGTGACTCAGAGCCATGTTGCTGCTCCTGTCTCCACTTCCAGTATCTTTTCCTTTCCTAGGCTCCTTTCTGCTCTCCTCCTTCAGAGACACTGCTGACTTGAGATGCAGCAGGCTGCTGTGGCACTCCTTGAATTTCCTCAGCAATTGTGTAACTGAAGTTTTAAACCTTGCTTCATCCTACCCCTTGGGTCAACTCTATCTGCTTCCCACTGCTCCCTGCAGGTTCCATTTTGGCAGCAAGTTTCTGTCCAGCTCTCATCTGTATTGCAGTTCTGTTATTGTGGACCATTCCCTGTCAAAGCTGGCAGCTGCTTCCCCAAGATCCCATCTTTGCCACTGTGAGTTGTCATTAGCAACAAACTATGAGATCCTAGAGCATTCATTATGCATACACTTCATCCAGTTGGGCTTTCAACCCCAAAATACATCTACAGGCTCTCTCAGTTGAAATAAGAAGTCATTAAAAAGTTTCTTTTTTTGGTGGGAAGATGAATGGAGAATGGCTTCACTTTTAACAATTTTAACATTGAAGATGTTGCCATTCACCATACATATGGACTATGCAAGCTCTGTATTAGGAATGGGGATTAAACAAATATTATTCTTGGAAACTGGTCAGGACCAATTTTGCTGTCAGCCAAGGAGTGCAGGTTCTAAGGAAGCAAGTACCTACTAGAGACCATTGCAATCCATTCTTGCACAGTACCCTGCTGCAAATGTGCCCTACTTACACCAACCCGCCGCATTTTGAGAGACAGATGGATTAGGATACTAACAGAGATCTCAGCTAAGAAGAGACAGGCTTTTACGCACCTCACATTCCTAACCAGGCCACATTCTCAGGACTTTTTCAAAACCAACCCCTAAAAAGAGGCATCAAGTTGGCAACAAAACACTGCAGCAGCTGCTTTGCAAAACAGTGGCTTTTGTGGCGATGGTGTTCACCCCCCAAGCTTCTTCTCGAGCCCTAACCAGATACTTTAAGTCAAGTAAGTGTCTCCATGGAAACCTCCTTTCTCAAGGAGCCTCCTTGCTGGAGAAATCCCTGCACCCCTTTTGTTTAGAAGGGGAAGGCAGTGTGGTAGGAGCATAATGCTGGTCTAGTGAAGAGCCTGTAACGACTCATCAGTCAGATTTATGTCCTTTGAAAACACATCCATTCAATGAAGACATTTTAGGGATGGCTAAAGGTGTGCTATTGCTGCTGCAACTAGCTAGTTCTGCTGTCCTCTCCATCCCTGCCCCACCTCTTCACTCTCAGCCCCACTGAATCATACAATATCCTGAGTTGAAAGGGACCCACAAGGATCATTGAGTCCAGCTCCTGGCCCTGCACAGGACATCTCCAAGAATCACACCATGTGCCTGAGAGCGTTGTCCAAATAATCTGCCTTCTTCCCACATAGTCTCCATACCCTCCTCACACACAAACTCTTGGCCCCAAGCGAACTCCAAATCAGCTGTTTGTTTAAAAAAAAACACCCTAAAGCTGAAGTAATAAAAATCAATGCCCATTTTTGAAATACAGGAAGTCTTATTGAAGCTACCAATTGATACTTAAATAAGACAATCACTGTATTTAGGAAAAGAGGATGAGTTTTAGCCTTTCCCTTCACCAAGCCCTTTGTAAACTGTAGAATGTGAAATCATTTCTGGTGTAGGATTGCTTGAGATCCCTCAAAAAGGAAACCAGTTTTCCAAAAGGACACTCAGATAACTGAATATTTAATGTTCTAATAGAGGAGAGAGACTTCAATATTAGCAGGCAAATAAATAATTAAGGGCTGTGATTAAAAATGGTTTCAACTCAGGTGAATCAGTTAATAAAGAAAGGGGGTAAAAAAAAATCCAGCAAAGGCACCAAAGAAGTTGTGCAGCTGGAGTTGCTTTCAAATAACAGCAGAGACAAGATATTTTCAGAAAAATAAGCCCCAGAGGTTAACTTCTAAGTCAGAGAGTTGCTATTTAAGAGCCCTCTGTAGAAAGGAACATGCCATAGGGGACTCTGAAAGCTAACACAGGTGCTGGTGCCAAGCGACTCACAGGGAAAGGGAAAGGGAAGGAAAGGATGCATTTCAGAACAAATAGAAAAAATAATCCCATTCTCCTAAGATTAAGGTAGCTAGAAAATTTTTTTAAGATTTTCTGAGAACAAAACATGATGTGTCTGGTAACTGGAAACTAGGTCCAGGCACACTGTAGCAATCGCCTCCTCTTCCCACCTACCCACCCATCATGACTGGGAAAAAACTGCCTGGGACAAGATGACACACATGCATGGCCATCACACTCTTGCAGCTTCCCAGTGGAGAAAGAAAGGCTTTAAGCAACCCCTTTCTCAAGCAGCTAACAGAAACGAGGCAGGACCGATTCAACGTGGAAGTCAACAAGACAGAAGCACATCACCAGTGTAAGAAGCATTCGCGTGGATCCCTTTCCATTGTGCAATAGAGAATCCAGAGGATTATTAAAACACACACAAATAACCTCCTCTACCTTTAGGGAAATTTAGCAGAAATCTCACTGCAGAAATATAAGCTCCAGTGCATGCTTGCAGGTGGGGCACATGGGCATTAAGTTCTCAACTCAATGGGATGCAGAGGATGGAGTAGAGAAGGGAATTAAAGAGAAATCAGAGAAATTAAACACATTGTGGATCAAATTTAACCAAATGCTATCAGAAAAAAAGTCATTTGCCAAATTTGTAGGACCAGTCCTATGCGATTTTATAGCAAGAGATATCTAGCCACTTATTCTTTTCTTCCCACATATGCCATCTTGAGTCTTCCAGAGGAAATATAATAATAAGGTAATAATAAGGGAATAATAATTCCCTTATCAAAGGGAATTATTTAAGGGTAATAGCATTCCTTCTGCAATCTCCACCTAAGCTCCAATCAGTCAAGCTCTTCCATACATCATATCCCTCTCCAGGTTGGCAGTTCTAGTGTTTTGTCAGAAGAATGCATCCTTGGATACAAGCTTTGTGAGAGGAAACTTACTATTACAGGGAGACAAAATACATATACACAAAAGGGAGAGAGGCTGCAGATTGGGGCAAGACTTCGCGCTTCAGCCTCATGTCAAACAGTAACCACTTTGCAGCACAAAGCAGAAGGCCCCTCAGAAGCAAAAGAGCTCACAGACTACCTACACCGAGTAAAGATGATGTAAGAGCTGTCATGTACAGTGGAGCCAATAGGAAAAATATATTTAATTAAACCCCAGGTGCAGGGAGGAAAGGGCTGAGACAGCAGCAGGTCTCAGCAAGAAGAAGGAATGAATTTTTGTGCAACACAAGTGCTTTGGAAAGAGATGAGACGTTACTCCAGAATAGTTTAAACTCACCCCATGCGTGACCAAAGCAGCACATAGAAAGCAGGTTCCCCAGTTATAATACACATTTTTTTAATCCCTTTTTTCTATGTGTAAAGTTACTCCCTCGGGAGCCACTTGCTATTCCAAAAGACTACAGAAGATGGGGTAAGAAACAAGGTTCTATTACTTCATCCAAAACATTCAAGCGCCCGTTGACCGTACAAGCAACAGCCCCTCCAACAGACTTGCCTGGTGACAAGGAATTCTCCAGTTCTCTCCCAGCCCCAAGTTAAGAAACACAGCAGTCGTTTTATTAAAATTCAGTACATAGTCGAACATAAGCCCAGTGTTTACAACCAATCCCTCTTCTAGTAGTTCCAGGTTTCCTGGTATTTTTACAAACTATTAGCAACCAAAGGTATCAGTAGCATAAAGAAACCATCGTTTTAAAAAAATTCATGTCCCCACATCTCCAAGAAGAAAGCAGCTTCTATGATGAGTTTGTTTCCCATTGGACTTGCTCTAAGAAACAAGAGTTTTCAACATATTTTGCAGGCCAATCTTATCTTTAGAACAGTAATTGCTCGGTTCACTTTAGCATACAGGGCAAGGGTCTCTAAAAAACCTCACAGCACAATAAAATAACCTCAAAAGAGCTCTCTGTCAATTTTTTTTCCTGTGATTTACCTTCTAAAACAGAAATTTCTGAGATGTGTAATTAGCTGAGTTGACACTAAAGAGGAAGTGGGGGGGGAGCCCAATTCACACAAATTGGCAAAGAGATCATCCATGAATTAAGTTCTCCAATGGCTGCAGAAAGTACACAGAGGCTTTGTCCATGCTCCCTTGAAACATCCAGCAGTGCTGCAAGAGAGATACACCTTCACATCCCTGTTCCCCTCTCAGTTGTTACAGCTGTTCACATTGCTGCTGCCTGCTTCCTTCCCTCCTCAAGTCATCCAAAGCACAGAGCAGCCTTGGTGGTGTAATAGCAGCTTGGCAGAAGCAGGAAAAGTGCAGCCAGCAAAAGATTTAATTTATTAAGATAAACATGGTCTAAGGCTCCACATTATTTTTAAAAATAAACACAATAAGAAATATGAAAACAAACTGGCTTCACTATGTGTAGGTCATGTTCAGACATTCTCAGAAAGATCTTCTCAACCATACAAAATATTCTTCCCCTCCCATCCCCATCACGAGGATGGAAAGACAGTTCACTACGTAAGATCAGCCATGTCCCTCTTGTGTGCCCTTTCACATTCAGTGAACAATACCTCTGCCACCCTTCAGGGCAGTCAAAGTTTTAAGAACACTCCTGTGAAGAAGGAGCAGAAGGGGAGAGGGGCAGGTAATTCAGTCTCTGAAATGAGCATCTAAAAGTCTTGACACGATGACTGTGTTGACTTCACCACTTTAATGGTTGTTCTTGGCTGCCTCTTTAGCTGCAATAATCAGAGGAGTGAGACTAGATAGAGGCTTTGCAATTTTCAGGAACTGATGCTAGGAAGAAACAAAAAGAAAAGGGGTTAAATTTTTAAGAACATGCCCCAGAAGCCTTGCAGCTGTTCTAAACCTAGACCCATATGAAGTCTAAGAACCTACTTCAGTCTCTGAATAGGTGAAACCAGAAGCTCTGTTACCACCACAAAATTTCAGGGCTTGCCTGAAGCGATGAAGAGATTTGCACCCAACACATGCTAAATTATCCAATGTTTGTACATGTTCAAGATCAAGCAAAACTCAGCATCACCTAAGGCAATGTGCTTCAGAGATGGAAAAAATAAAACAGTAAAAAAACAGAGGTTGCAAGGTATTTAAAAACAGGCAGAAGTGTTGCAGTCAAAATGTTCTCCTGCTCCAAGGAACAGGACATAACCGATCTCTCACATTTTAGGACTGGAAAGTCAATGAGAAAAAGTGATCTTTCAACTATTGCCATTCTGCCAGTCAGTAAAGTTACTTGCACCAGGAGTTCAGACTAAGACACCAGGTTTTCAGTGAAATATCTGATTATAAGGCGGTGAGGCACTGGAACAGGTTGCTCAGAGAAGCTGTGGCTGTCCCAATTCTGGAATTGTTCAAGGTCAGGTTGGATGGGGCTTTGTGCAATCGAATCTAGTGGAAGGTATCTATGCACACGGTAGGAACAGTGGAACTAGAGGATCTTTAAAAGTCCCTTCCAACCCAAATCATTCTATGATTTAGGTATCTCACAAGCTGTGTTCCATCACCTCTGTAAGGAGTAGTATTGGGCAAAATGTGGTAACACCAAACTGCTCCAGTTAAAGCAAGCCATGCACATTCCAAAGAGCTTTGTGATCTCTCCACCAGAAAGGAGACAGCCAGAACATCTGATAGCTAGAAGCCTTCCTGCTGTCCAAATCAAAATCATGACAAGACCATGACAACACATCCAGATGTCATGGCCAGCTGTGTGAGGAAACCATGGGAATTAAGGGCTCAGCATTTGGCAGGCCTGGGGCATAGCTATTATTTCAGGTTGGACACAGAACATGCTGTACAGCTGCTGCTAGTAGCCAGTACAGCATAAAAAGGGAGCAGTCTGTTAATATTTTATTATAGATGTACATTTGGGGGTTGTTGGTTTTGGTTGGCTGTTTTTTCCCTGGTAGGTTACCTTAGCTGTGCTTCTGCCTTCAGCTGATGCAGTATTTAAGACCTCAAACAAGATCTCACCCTAAGCCTGGCCTCACTCAGGGTAACGTGATTGTATTGGTTCAGTCTTGCTGCCCATCACCTACCTGTAGCAGCTCTTTTGCAGAACCTCTCTTCTCCACGTCCATTTCAAGACAGCGATTTAAGAAGTCTCGGAATATGGGTGACAGCTTTTCTGGATTCTGCAGTTCTGGAGTCCCATTAGTAGCGATGAGATACAGGGCCTAATGCAAAAACAAGCACCAAAGAAACAGGAGGTTAGATTCCATCTCTGTATTATACCCATTTCACTTCTCCCTCTCCCCAGTTCAATGGGGAGGAAAAAAACTGCACCTTATCAGGGTGACTAATCAATGCCTAAGTTTCAGCAAATGGAATAGCTGCCAGCCCTATTTTTTTGTGGGTGGGATCCAATCCTTTATTGTTTTACCCTCTTAATCTGGGTTTAGATCCTGCAGCCCTCTCAAGGGATTACAAGGACAAAAACAACATTCCAGACCCTGTTTACATAGGGAAGTTAACTGGCATGACTCTACCAGTGCTTCTGTAATAACTATATCCTCATGGGAAGGTAACCTTGACTAAATAGAAGATTTTTTTTCTGTCAGTACTTTGCCTCAGTGCACCAAGCCTAAAAAGTCAACCTGATAAAGATGGAGTTGGCTCCTCACAAAAGATGTCCAGCAGACCCTTCAGCAGCTTTTAACATCCTGCGAAACAAGCAGTTTTGCTACTACTTGGGGATGAAGTATTCACACACACCCTCCTCTGAGAACCAAGGAACTCAGAATTCATCCATTGCAGGATTTCATGTGAGAAACTTCCTGGATGAATTTTCAAAGGAAACAGAAATCTGCCAGAGACTTGTTAATATGCAGGCCTTTTGAGCACATCACTCAACACATCCCATGGGAGCAGTCTGATAGCCTGGGAATTAGTATAAGTTGAGTTAAATGAGGCAAAGTACTGTTACTTTAACTCAAAACCATTTCATTCCTTACACTCTTCTTTGCTGCTGCTCTTCTCTCCCAAAAATCACTTCCAGATGGAGAAAAAAGTAGGACAGAATTTTTCAAGATTCCTCCAACCTGTGTAGCTGAGGGAGAAGCCACAAACCTGGCTTATACTAAGAGCAGTGATGCCCCTATACACTGACAGCATCCCTCCTTTTGTTAAAAATTAAACAAGGGAAAGACATCAGGACGCTTAAGCCCTGTCTAAAGGCTTAACAATCTTTCAGTAAGAAAAAGCTCTGTTTATAGAATAGAATCATAGAAATATAAAATGGTTTGGTTTGGAAGGGACCTTAAAGATCATCGAGTTCCAACCACCCTTCCACTAGCCCAGGCTGCTTAAAGCCCCATCCAGCCTGACCTAACTCAAGGAGAATTCTTTCACACTCACAGGGTACAAGGTTTCAAGACATCACTGCTTTGGCACCATCCAGTACTCTTTCTGCCTCTGTCAGCATCTCCAGAAAGTGGGAAATTATAAGTGTGCATGATCTAATTCATCAGAGCTGACCAAAGAGTCTGTGCAGGAAGCACACACACCTCTGCTATCCAGAGCAAACTATGGCTTTAACTATCTCAGTCTTCTCACCATGACATCTAAGCAGACCACAGAATCATAGAACAGTTTGAATTAGATGGGCCTGCAGGTGTTGAAATCACACCGGAGGAGTCACATGAGCAGCAGGCTTAGCAAAGACCTGATGACAAAAGGTACTTGCTTACTCTCAGGGGGTTCTCATTGAGGTAGGGGGGCTCTCCTTCAATCATCTCGATGGCCATTATCCCCAGCGACCAGATATCCACTTTGGGCCCATACGCCTTCCGCGTCACCACTTCAGGTGCCATCCAGTACGGGGTCCCCACCATGGTGCTGCGCTTGCTCTGCTCAGGAGTGATTTGAGCACAGAAGCCAAAGTCAGCTGGAAAATTAAAATGGGGTGGAGGGGGAAGAAACAGACAGACAAATCAACAAACTTCTCCAAAAACAACCCTTAGAGATATCAGAGCTGCAGTACACTTTACCTTGCTGTGCTGTCTGGGGTGTTGCTGCTGTGAAAGGAGGGGTGGGTTTGTGGCTAACACAGAGCACGGTGTTTAGAGCTAAGTTTCTAAATCTGACTCTCTGAGGCCATGAGCATCATAGAGCTGCTGACTCGACTGTGTGAAAGATAGGGATCGGTAAATACCCATGTACATATATTGAGACACTCAACTGTGTTGCAGCATCCTGCAGCTGTAATACACAGTGTCATATATGGTCTAAAGACCATCCCTGGGTATGTGAAAATAGAATTTAATGCACGGTCTGATCCAGATACACTTCCCAACCCACACACTGTATTCTTTGATGGTATTTTCAGCCCAAGAGATATTAGTTCCCCAGTAGATATATCATCCTTCAAACAGCATTTGCTTTACAGAGCAATGAGTGTTTAGAATAAATTTAAAGTATCTAAATTTATATTGATTATTTTCTTTGAATAGAGACAAAGAGGGAGAGCCTTCACACAAAGATTGCTGGGTCCTGTATCTTATTTGTATTTGACTTACCAAAAGAAAAAACTCATTCTGTTCTTGTGAGCCCAGCAGAATCAACACAGCAAGATGCACTGCCCAACGTGACCTCCTACAGCATCACAGGTCTAATTTTAGGCAGAATGATGAAAATTAAACTGATTCCTAGCTGAGTTTTCATCAAGGGTAAATACCAGGAAAGGACATATGGTTCATAAACAGGGCAAATTTCCAGCACAGCCAGTAAGCAGCTCAGATCCAGAAGGTTACTGCATCATATCCACAGGGACTTCTTTAACTTTAAACTCCAGTCTGGTACCTGCATACTATGCTCAAAGAAGTTATTCCATAAGAACAGAGCACTTTGGCCCCCCATCAGCTATTCATCGCTAACACTCCATAGACCTGACTGTATCAAAGTGCAGCTTTAGTCTAAAAGCAATTATGTGCAAAAAAACCCCCACCTTTTTACTCAGCATATCTGCACTGTGTGAATTTTGAGTCATATCTGCTGCCACTGCCTACAAAAATAGATTTATTTATGCCTACTGGGTGCTAGCCAACAGAACAGAGAGGAAGAGAAAAGGAGCACAATTCTCTTAAAGCTATAGGTGAAGATGATAACTGACTAGTTTCCAGACTTCTCTGTGCATGGGCAGAGACAAGCACAACAGCTACCTCAGTAGCCAGGGGGCAGAACAGCCTCAAGGTCTTCATTGATGGTGATACCACATGGAGGAAACAACATTTAAAGTCCAGTCTGGGTTGACATTGTAAAATTAAATTATTTCAAGTTACATGGTTTTCAATTCTCCTCCACTTCCCCTGAGCCCCAAGTACCTGTAGTATTTTCCAGACTGAAGAGACTGTCCACAAATAAAGACTTCTGGCACTACACCTCCCAATCCAGCTTTCTAGACTGGAGTAGCATAAAAATACTGTTATTTTAGTTAACATAAACAGATGGCCCAAAACTAAATGAAATTCAAGCCTCACTTCAAGTCTGGTATCAGTTCACAAAGACTCATGCTTGCCAATCTACATTAAAACCAATGCCACAAAAATATCTCCAGGAGCATTTCTACAGCCTGTTCATCACCACTCAAACACCTATCTCCCTAAAATGCCTGGCCCAGACCAGATAACTGGTCCAGACTGATAACTCAAGTCATCATCAGTAATGTTCCCTGCATACTTAGTTTGACAGAGCCATCCATTCCCAGCAGGATGTTGTCACTCTTGATGTCCCTGTGAATAACTTGGTTTGAATGTAGGAATTCCAGAGCCTGGAGACACTGAAAAAAATATTTGAGATATTTTTACTGTGCATGAAATTATTCACCAGTCACAATTAGACAACTAAAGGACTCAAACAACATGCATTTTCACTAGTAAGGGCGTCGTGTCTTAGGACCTTTCATATATTCAGTATGTGCAGGACTATAGAGATACCCCACTGGGATCAGCAGGTCCTAGGAAGACAAGTTACTCCCTAAAGACCTGAAGAACAGACATAATCAGGAGGATTCCAACCCCATTTCCCACTCTAGTCCTCCCTCTAGGGTGGAACATAAGGCTTGCATTAGAATCCTAAACTGCAATCTTGCAAGTGAAATCCATCCTCTGAAAGAACGACTGTTGCCTTACAGAAGCTGGAGATACCTATTCCCATGGAGTTAGTGACAGATCATACAAAGCCTGTGTCCCATTCCCAACCACAGCTCCCTCCGAGTGCGAGTCTTGCTTTACCTCCCGGCACACAGCTGCGATTTGTCCCTCGTCCATGCAGGTCTCTGTCACAACATCTGTTAGGGAGCCTCCTGCCAAATACTCCATGACCACCCAGAGCTCTTCTCCTACAAGGTAACTGAAGAACCAAAACTAGATTTTAAAAATCAGCACGTATGAGCATGTCACCATTTACCTGGCCAGAATGCACATGGTTTCAAAGCTGTCCTCCAAGTGTAGAGAAACCAGAAGTCACATTTAACAGTATTGGGGGAACCAGGTGTTTGTGGTACTTTCTGTACATGGGAGGATCCAATCACAATCTGAATGACCAGAGCAAAGGGTGAGTGCAGAAGTTGAGGAGAGATGTAATGGGAGAGCTGGCTACAAGCTTCCTGTCCATAAAAGCAAGGCTGAATTTTTCTGCCATGGAAAGGACACAGACTAAGATGGAGACCTGACCTTACAACTCCTGCTGCTGCTGGGAGAGAAAGATAAGAGCTCGTAGTCAAGGATGGGGTCCAAACATGCAGCCCGGACATTTGGCACATGGCATGGCTTTTGAGGGCTCTTGCATTGGAAGAGGTGGCTGGGGGCTGCTTCACTACTTGTGGCATCCTGCTGTCCTAAGCAACTTCCTGCTTTGCCTAGGCACAGAGACAATCCTGGGTGACACAAAGGATGGCTGCCCACAAACAACCATGAAAGAACACTTCTTTTTTAAGCATTATGCATTTGAAAATCACGTCAATCTTTTTAGTGCTACCAAACTAGTTTGTGATTTTGCCTAAAAATTTCAGAAGGAAAAGAGAACTGGATGAAACATCAATTCTGAAGACAAAAAGCCCAAACCCAAACCACTAACCATTTCTGCCTTTTTGGGTTCATCTGGAAGAACATCAACACAAACTTCCATGACAGATACATCAGGATGACACATTCCTGAAGGAAGGAATCATCAGTTTGAAAACAGACCTTCTCAGCCTATCCTCTCATTTTTCAAGTGAGTGGACAGATGAGTCAAGTGAGAGGGCAGAGAATCTAATTAAAAGCTTTAGCTGGCATTAGAGTTCATCAAGGATACATTTGCTTTGCCCTAAAAAACCTGATCTTACTGAAGAGTGAATTTGCTAGGAGCCAAATGTAAAAACCTGGATAGGTTCTAGGGAACAATTCCGTAGAAAGCAACACTGAAGGAGAAATAAATTAAGCCCAACTTGGCATGGAAAGTAAAAGACAGAGGTGAGTGAGACAGCACCGGAGTGAGCAAGCGGTGGGCTTGACCACCAAAGGACACAGTGACAACACCTAAGCTGATGAAAAAATCCTCCAAAAAATAATTGTGGTCTGAGCTACACCTGGATGACAGCACTGTTACAGTTACGGAGAGCTTTTAATACCAGAGACAAAGAGAGTAGCTTGGTTTGGTGATGCTGAAGACTATGTAGGGAGGTACAGTCTGGAGTTTCTTTCAGGATACAATGCCCAAGGGCAAAGGGCTATGCTCCCAGAGCAGACAGGTCTCCAACTCCACTATGGAACAGAAGCTAATGCACTGGAATTTTTTTCCCTGGCATTACAGACCCCAGAAAAAGTAGCACCACCTGCACAGCAGCCCATCTGAGAGAGGAGCAGCAGAACTACTTTCCGAAGCACTCCTGCTATCTCTGTGGGTCATTTACCTTCTGTTGGGCTCTGAAAGCTGCTCCATCCACACCCTTCCTTCCTGCCCCTATGCTATTGCTATTTCTTCCTAACTTCTGCCAAACCAGGCTCTCTCCAGATTATATCAGCACTCTCTCAACAAATCGGCCACTCCAGACATCTCAACACTTCCCTTCATTGCCAACAGCACCCTCTGCAGCCCTAATCTACTTGATTGTAAGGATGGGTGCAAAATGGGCTCCATCACTCCTGTGTGACAATCTCAGGTTCCACACGCTGGGAGCAAGCTGGTACCTCTCTGCAGCCAAAAGGGATGGAGCAAGCCAAGAACCACACTGTGAACCAAAGCTGTGCCATGAGCAGCCACGGGCATGTGCCAAGACCCTGGCAACTCAATAATTTGATGGATTTGACATAACACACAGAGAGGTGGAATTAATGGTGGTTCCCTGCCAGCTGCCACCAAAAAAATGTCATTTCAGGGGACTCGGTGGTACCGTCTCATGGATCTTTCCACTCCCTTGCCAGTTTTAGTCATTGAGCTGCCCACTGTAGTCATGACTCAAACCCACTCTCTCAGTAGTTCTGGAGACACCACCAGGAAGTCTGTACACCTACATGCTGCTCAGCATGTGACATCAGGCATAGCACGGTGTCACACCTTGTCACTCACAGTCACCTTCCAAAACAAGGCTGGCAGTAAAAAAAACCTGGTGAAAGTCTTTGAGGAAGAAGGAGACTATCTACACTTTCTCTTCAGCCATCTGAAAGAGCAGGTAATATCTGATCCTGAAAGGTATTCCTCAGCTTCCACTTAGATACCCTAGGAGTACCAAGCCCTTCATATCACAAGTATGCACCAGTCAGTATTAGTCCCTTTTTACTGATAAAATTTATGAAATATGGTTTTGCCCAGAAGAACAAGTTCATTAATTTCAAATCTTTGCACCAGTAACATGCCTCCAACATGCAAACATCACGGTAGCCTGGAAAGAAAACAATGTTTTCTTGTAGCATGACTGTCTTACATCTTCAGCTTTATTCACTGACCATCCATCCCTATTTCAGTCTGGGGTTGGGGTGAGGGTAACAGTGGCTACCACTTATTTATGGGGTTTATTAAGTTAAGGAGAGTTCTTCTGAAAGAAACCAAAGGGCGGGAGTTTGCTTTCCCTAACACGGGGCATCTGATGCCTGTGTTTATATGCCTAAGTTTAGAAGCAAGCCTCTGAGGGCTTCTTTCACAGAGTAGAAAGAAACTGGCACCTCCAGCAGGTAATTCAGCACAAGTGGCTGCTTGTCTGCACTGAAGACTAGTGTCACTGTCTTCAGAACCAGACGATTCCAAATTCAGCTCTGAAGTACAGCTGAATTAGTCTATGGCTCTAGGTTAAATGCCACAGCACACCTGTGTGCAACACTGGCCACTTACACTGCAGCAGAAAAACTGTCTTAACCACAAGCAAGTAGGCCATGCAGGTAAGAGAGGACAAAGCACAGGAAACACTTGCATAAGGGCAGGAGCTGAGGCAAAAGAGAAGTGAGAGAGCTGGTTTATGCCCATGACTATCTTGCAGCTCCCATTAGGGACTCAGAAGGGGAGGCACTGTAACAGAACTACAAAAGAGAAACCAGGTCTCAGTGGTGAGCACATCCTTCCTCATACTTCCTCAGTGACAGGAATAGGCAGAAGCCAGCAAGTGGCGTCCAAATATTAGCTTAATTCAGCACTTGAGAAGCAAACAGGCACATTAGGCCAGGCAGAAGTGACACAGCTCCCCAGCTACAGTATCCTGCAGTTGAAAAGCTGAAATAGTATAATAGATGCAAGAACTCCCATGTTCATCCCAGTTGCTGTTCTGTCCATGTGCAGCACTCAACAAAAGCTAATCCCTCTGAAAAAGATTAGTGAAAGTGAAGGACAGAAGCAGCAGCTTTTGTTGCTGGAAGTTTGAACAAGACAGCAGGATGTGCAGCTATCCTGCAGCAGCAATGCACTGGCTAGAGAAGGCATATACACAGTGATGCCTGCCTCCCAAACAGTTTTCTTGAAACAAAGCCTCTAATCAGCCAGGAGAAAATAACAGTTTCAGCCTAGATGCAATTCTTAACTCTTCTTTACCATTTGTTTCATTGTACACTGGTAACATTCTTCTCTTTGTAAGAAAAGGGTGTCTGCCCAGCATCACTTCCCTGCACACACACCTCTTTCACAAAATTTCAGGGGCAGACTTCCTGTCCTTTCAACAAAGTAGTTCTTTACAGCTATGCATAGGACACATAGCACCATGAAAATTCAGCAATTCTACTGATGTTGCAGTTTATAAGTAGTACTTTTTTTGGCTCAGACATTAAAAGCCTGCTAAAGAAATCTATTAAAAAAACAGCTCATTAGCTGTTGATATACATGCAGAGCAAACAAGTGTGTAAATAGTCTCTCAGATTTCCAAAAGAGATTATAGGTGACATCTCTCCATTGTATCTTCAAAAACACCCCAACTGCCAAGATTAAATTTTGCACCTCAATCTATCTAGGCACTTTTTATCCTACAAACTTGCAGTTCATTAGAACTGCTACATTCAGATGCTGAGTGTACCAGACTGGAAGTCTTACTGCAGCTCTAACAGGTCTAGCTATATCTTTATAATGTGAATGACATAGACTTGACACAATGCATCAGTGTTCTGTTGATGGTAAATTCAGTCACCATGTAATGCCTTTGCCTGTTGGGCTTTCAGTATCATAAAATCACAGAATGGTTTGGGTTCAAAGGGACTCTAAAGATCAGCTTGTTCCAACTTCCCCTGCCATAGGCAGGGATATTTTCTGCTAGACCAAGTTGCTCAAAGCCCCATCCAATCTGGCCTTGAACACTTCCAGGGATGGGACAGCCACAACTTCTCTGGGCAACCTGTTCCAGTGCCTCACCACCCTTACAGTAAGGAATTTCTTCCTTATACCTAATTTGAATCTACCCTCTTTTAGTTTAAAACTGTTCCCCTTTGTCCTGTCACGATCTGCCTGCATAAAAAGTCACTCTCCCTCCTTTTTAAAAGCCCCCTTTAAGTACTGAAAGGCCACATTGAGGTGTCCCCAGACCTCATGTTATGTGTCACGTCATTCACCCTCATTGTTGTTATGGTACTGTACAAAAACCTCCATGGACAGTCACAGGGACAAGATTACCAGTCTGCCCCTCTCCCAGCAGCCAGCATTGCTCAGTGCAAGAGGAAAGAAGAAGAAGAGGAAAACAAATACAAATAACATGATTCAAACTACTTCTGTTTCTCCTCTAGGAGCAGGAAGGAAACAGCTTACTGTGTCAAATTTTGTCAAGGGAGAGAGCTGGAAAATGGAGTCCTGACAGGATACTGCTAGTACCTTGCTACTAGCATCTCTAAAGTGAGCCTAGACACCCCATTAATACCAATTCAAATTCCTGTTTCTCCTAGTTATGGAGAGAGACAACCAAGACACCCACATCCCCACAAAGGCACATGTGTGCATTAATCAATGCAAGGTTGTCCTACACCTTGCATTAAGTTGAGCCTGGAACACTTAACACCGACAAGAAAGTGTTCCCCAGAGTCCCTTCGTGAACCCTTTAAATGCTGACATACCTGTCCAAGTAGTTGACAATGTTGGAGTTTTTGTTTTCCCTCATCACAAGGATTTCATTAATAATCAGTTCTTTTTTGGGTTGCTGCTGCAAATTCATCTGTTTGATTGCAACCTGCAGTGAAGAGACACCAAGTAATGTGTTATTACAGGAGTCCCCCAGAAACGTGCCAGTACCAGTCAATTTAGTCCCACATTTGGGTGAAGGAGGAAAACACTTTTTCATCATGGGATGCTCAGCCATTTAGTAACTCTGCAAGTTCCTGCAGCCAGTCCATTTCCACACGTGTTGGATGATATTTCATGCCAAAAAGGACAAGGAAAATTACCATTTTCATACTGGACCTTCAGGTCACAGTTAGATAGCCATCTCCATCTACAACTTCTTGGTAACAAGGAAAGAGATCCACTTACTCTGGTATGGACTGATATGTCAAAAGTTTTTTATTTCTTAAAGGATTCTTATTATTTTGAATTGGATGTTTCTGGGTTTTTTTGGTGGTTTTTTTCTGCTCTCCTGCAATTTCTGCTTCTAGAAATCTCCAGTAGGGCAGGTAAATAACACAGCCTAAGTTTAGTACTTCAAGGTAGTAATTCTATTTCTTTTTTCACAGTAAGACCTGAGTGAGAGAAGTACCAGTGTTTAGATAAAAGACTGAAAATAAGTGAATTGGAGTCAGCTGTATCTCCAGTCATAACTGACGGGCAATAGGGATGGATTTGTCAGTTGTAGCCCTTTGGTTTAGTAGCTTTCTGCCTGCTTCAGGATATGTGCTCTTTATGTATATATGCAGAGAGTAGGGAAGTTAGAACATGTTTTCAACTCTTGTATTCAAGTTTCCACACTACCAGTACCTCGTGAGAGCACCTGGCCCTCAGACAAGCCTTTAAATCAGTAAGCCTACTCAGCACAGCTGGAGGCAGAAATACTTCATAGATGTATGAACTCGACTGTCTCTGGTACAATATCTAGGCAAAGGGAAGGAAATGCAATTATGCCTTTACAGAACAGCTACTTCCAGAGAAAGAGGCCTCGGTGAATGGATGGGAGCCAGTAACTCCAGTAACTCACAAAAAATGAGGATTAAAAGAAACAAGCCAAGAGTGCCAATATAGGTGGATACAATTAGCATTTTGATAGTGTAGCAGGGGAGACTATAGAAAAATCCCAATACATGAAAAGGCAGGAGCAGACAGACATCATGCTGGTTTTCCACAGTATTCACAAGGGCTGCCAAACATTAGTTAAAGAAGACAAAACCAAAAACCCCCCGCTGCTCTTTGTGCAAGACCAGAAAGGAGAATGAAAGATGAAGAAGTGAGGGAAGGCATTTTATGCAGATAAAGAAACCCCAGTCAAATACTGAGGGAGCTTCAGAGAGGCTCTTGTACTTCCTCACTCTTGCTCAGAGACAGACACACAGTCCAAGTGCATACGGGGGCATTTTCATTATCTGTCACATACATTAGGATACAAAATAAACAGCTGGAGTTACACTACATAGGCATCATCAGTGAAAATCTTCAGTGTTCTTTAGCTTGGAAGCTGCCCAAGGTTCCTGTATAGTGCAAAATAAAGGATTTTCCGTCCAGTGTTTCCAAAATGTGTGCCATTCTATGAGTTCCTGAGTTCAGTGGATTTCGCAGAAAGGAACATATCAACAGCATGACAAGGTTACAGCAATCCCAAATGCAGATTTAAAAATCCAGGGTCTGATCACACTAGTGTAACGGGAATGATTTAAAAGTCTGTTGTAACATAAGAGTTCAAATTTTCACACGGGAGTCGCCAAAGGGGTCCATAAAGAAAGCAGAAAACCATCAAAGGAGTTCCTCCTATAAAATTCGTCATTGTTTCAAAATAAATACATCATCCCTTCCTCACAGGCTGCAATTAGACAGTATCAATTCTTCAGGAACTGAAAAAGGGGGTGAAGGAGTTTCAGCAAAAAGCATATTTATGAAATTTACTGGTGGATAACTCTAACATTGTACAAACACAAAAGTAGACGGATATTGTTGAAGACTTCCATAAATATATTTGGAATAATCCATACGCTTACATCTTTTAAAAAATCCTGCATCTAGCAATAAGGGTTTCCACAGATGCTGCATAACCAGCACTATTAGTTTATTATGCAGTCAATAAGCGTGGAACTTTTCAATATTCGTGAGGGGGGAAAAAGAGACAGATATCCCTTGTCTCACAATAACAGGGCAGAAAGCAAGTGGGCAACGGGTGGGAGAGGAACTATTTCTATGCAAATCAACTAGTATAAGTGTAGGAAGCAAAAGAGCAGAGGGCATACAAAAGAGTTAACGTGGAGACAGGCACCAGTCTTGGGGATGAAGAGAGAAACTTCTTCTGAGGAACTACCCAGTCCAAACATTTGCTTCTGGCCACTGCGGTCACAGAAAGAATCTTTATAAATATGAAATGATTCAGGAATCAAAACTTGGGAAGTCATTTTTTCCAGTTCTCTGCTCAGACCACTCAACCATGCCTCATTAGTAAGTAAATAAAGACCTCATTAAAAATAAGATGACATGAATCCCTGAAAGAGAGTCTTTATTTTGTAGCATCAACTTGAACTTTCAGGACACAATCCAAAATCCACTGCTGTGGTATTCTGGCAGCACTTACCTCCTGTCCTGTAGCTACATCTATTGCCGTGTAAACTGTACCCGAGGCTCTAAACAAAACAGAGAAAAGAAAAAATCCACACTTATTAGTGCCTCATAGTAAGAGTGAGAGCTTAACACATGCCTGTTCCCACTTGTCTCTCTGAAGTGCTCTCAGTCTTATACTTTTACATGCAATAATTCCAGTGGTAAACATCATCTGAAATATTTCTGAGCCAAGACTGCTGTTGGAGCAGAAACCAGGAAATTTATGAGGAATAAAGCTCCTAATAAGGGTCACTATGGTCATCCAAACCCTTGCTATTAAACCAGCAACTTAGCACATTTTGTAGGACTGGGAGTGGCATGTGGACTTTAAGTGGCATGACTGCACTACCTGGGCTTGCAGAATGGCCAACATGATAACGGAGCACAAAGGATCAGCTGAAGTAAAGAAATGTAGCATTTGTAGTGAGGGAAATGGGAGTTTGAGCCTCAGCACATGGAACTGACAGCAGATCCCAGTGATTTGCACTGATTTGTCTCACTCCTCTCTCCTACAACCCGTACTTTCCCCCTACCCTGCTTAGAGGGGCACAGCATGTGCCTTGAGAAGAGCTGATTCAGAAGCAAATCTGTAATTTGAAGACTGTCTTGCAGTTCCTTCCCCGTTTGTAGTTGCATTTATCAACCTGATGTTCTAGTGACGTATTTTCTTATATTAAAACACAATTACACAAAAACCCAGTCCCTGAGACTTTGCCAGGAAAGGGAAAAGACCTAGGGGGGATGTGGAATTCAGCAAAACAACCAAAATTAAAAACAAAAAGAAGAAAACAAATAAACAACCAAACAAAATAAACTTTCAGAAGTATCACTAACAGCTTTTCCAGCAAACTAACTTAGCCTAGTTACAGTGATTCCTTCTTACCATATGGAAAAGAAAGGTATAGGGCAGAGAAGAAGCATATACTAACCCTTGCCCAATCTTCTCAAAATTCGTATACTTCTTTTTTGGATCACCCACACTCACGATACTTCCTAAAAAAAAAAGAAAAAATCTGATTTTCTTCAAATATTTTTTTGTACACTATAGGACCCAACTGTAAGAGCAGTTCCATGGCCACAGCCGGCTCTGCCTCATGAACCACTCATCAGAAATCCAGAGACAGAGAGACACCAAGGAAGTCCTCAGTTATTTACACATATACCAGCTGCAGCATTCCCCTCTAGGAACTTCCCTTCAGAAATGGTGGGACACAGACATTAAGAACATTTAATCTTCACTACTAGTCAGTGTCTGCACACTGCTAGGCACAGGACGGGGGTACACAGCCCTCACACATGGAAATACAATTATTTGCTGGAAACCTACAGCTTTAAGTCACCCCCAGATTCAACATATCGGATGATCTAAGATGCCCCTGCACTGCAACATCTCTAAATTTGGAGGCCAGGGTCTCAATTGTCTTGGAGCCAACAGTCTTTTACAAAACTAGTCAAAGACTTCCCTACACCATGACAATTTGCAGCGGGAAAACATATTTATGGTGTTTTCATACCGGCACAGCCATAGTCATGACTGACCCAATGACTGGGTTGCAAGACTCAGGGGGGAAAGGTGGAGAGACCCTTCAGAGCCAAATCTCCCCTGGCCTGGCCTAGGCAATGCTCAGCTGCTCTTCTAGGAACCCAATAGTCAGCACAGGTTTTAGCAGCAGTTACCAGCATCGCTCTGGTTTTGGAAAGCAACCTGGGACAATCTCAGTTCATTCTCCTCTAACATGGCTGTTCAGCCAGAAGAAAGTGTATTACTGCATCCCTCAAAGGGAAAAGCACTTTGCCTGGTCTTCTGCAGCACAGGGCTGTGAGGGGCCGCAAACTTTAACTGATAATCATAACTCCCCTACAGCAGGCAGGAAACACACCCTTTTTAGCCTGAAGAAATCACAGTCAATAATATCTGGAGCTCAGCTGGGAGCAAGTCT
Organism: Manacus vitellinus; assembly: GCF_001715985.3. NCBI lineage: Eukaryota > Metazoa > Chordata > Aves > Passeriformes > Pipridae > Manacus > Manacus vitellinus. The sequence goes on from NW_021940836.1 coordinate 1,772,579, forward strand.
CCTCTCTAACAGCACCAGGGTGGCTAATAGGATCAAAGGATGCAGAGCTGCATCTGAGTTGGTGTTTGCAAGTCACTCAAGCTGCCAACATATGGTGCTGCTTTCACAGGGTCTCAGGCTGAGCCTTAACAGATGTATATTGGCAAAGAAACTGCTCATGGTCATTAAGCCAAGAAATCCAGTAGCAAGCAGAGCAAGAGCAGGCTATTTTCGGACACCACTGGAGAGTAGCCAAACCCAGAGGGTTTAGGGAAGACAGAGGCAGAAGAAGGGAACATGGCCCGTGTTTGGAGAGGAGGGCAGGAAGAGAAATCTGGCTATATAAAACCCACTGTACAATTACAGAAGTATTGCTGTCTGCCCTGAGGACCAGTATTTCTGGACAAATGTTCATAAACTTTCCCTCAAAGCCAAACATAGGCTGCAAGTTCAGACTGTGAGATAGCCAAATGTTTCCCCAAGGCAAGGACAAGACAGACGGCTGTGGTGACCAGAGGCAGTTGCCAGTTTTGCCCTGTTTAATGCTCTTAAATGTAAAAAGAGGAGATGTTTCCAACCTTCCAAAAAGCCAGGTGAGGATTCGTTAGTGTTTGCACCAATGCTGCGTTAATGCAGAGAGGTGGAGATTTAGCAGCTTCCTTTTAACCTTTGCATGTCTTTAGCGCACCTTTGGTATGTGTAAATATATTTTTGCTTTCCAATTTTAGTAATTTTATTCAACCAAAACGTTTTATGTCAAACCAAAACGTGAAAAGGTTGCTTGTCTGCACAAGTACAGCTCCACTGCCCTCAGTGGAAAAACAAGCTTGCAACAAGACTAAAACTTCATCATGTATTTCTGACTAGCCCACATCTAGAAGCTGACACCTCAAGCAAGCAAGGTGTCAGAAGGTACATTTGCTACCCAACAATCCTAGGAGTAGCACTTGCATTTCTCTTTATGACAGAAGCAGGTGTATTTGTATTAGAATAGCACTTTTTTGTGCCACAGTTGCTGCTTGCCGTATCTGGTCACAAAAATGGTTTGAATCCTTAACAGTACAAAGATCTTGCTAATTCAGTGAGTGAAGCTGCTGTTCTGAAACAGTAGGTGCGAGTTTTCCAACAGTGAGCAGTTCCAGTTAACATGGCATCAATTCAATTTAGGCTTTATTTAGAAGAATGAGGTACTCAGATACCATTTTAATATTTTAATTTTTTTTTAACTTATACCTTCAGATTAAATTTTGCTTCATATAGCTACTAGACTTTGCTTCCTAAAATACTGACCTTTAGGGGTATACCCTCAAACCAAGGAGACCAGCCTGGCCATAGAGGTGCTAACATAGCTTATATAAACTGATAAGCAAGGTGTGGACGTAATTAATACAGGATTAATAGTTCAAAGAATGAGAAATGCTCTACTCTTAATAAAAACTGGTCCAGGCTAAGGATAGCAATCAATTGCATGAAAGAGCTGTTTCAGCTATTGGATATGCCACAGCATAACCCTAAAACATCAAGCAGCAGAGGAGCACTTGCACTGAAGGTAGGAATTGTTAAAGACACGAGGACACAAGTGAGAGACTTGATGACATTTTTCTCAGAAGAAAACCACTAATTTGGGCACCCACACAATGTTAAGGAACTTAAAAATAACCAACTCATTTTACACCATGATACTGTGGAAGGCAAACCTGGGGATGCATTAATTTTCTCTCCATCCTTTAGACACCTTGTGTCTAACATTGCAATATAATCATTCGCGCTTCAGAGCTACAGAATAACAAGATGTGGAACAATCTCAGATTTCATAGTTAAGTAGATGTTATTTATTCAGGGCTTGTTTTGCAGAGCCTGAGGATCCGCAACTCCCTGGGGAATTTAGTTAGCATCACAGGTGCTCAGCGTATATTTTTGCTCCCCTCTTACATCTGCCCCCAATTTTGTGTTGTGACTGTATGCCAATGTCTTCAGTTAAGGACCTCAAAATGGGAATGTCAAAACATTTCAGCTTATTAAGATTTTGAGAAACCAACACAGCAGGACCTGGAATTTAATTTTTTTAAAGAACAAGGACATACTTAATTTTTCCAGTATCTCTTCATCTGACATTTTTGGCTTTTTCTTTTGTTTCTCCGTGTTCCTGACCAGCATGTCGGGCGCTGTTGTGCTGTTTTCCGAGGGAGAAGTAATAGGAGAAGTGGCCACATCTCTGGTAGGAGGAGGAAGAGGGTCTATCACAGAGCGGGTGTATATCTAATTTTGTTGAGAAAAACATAGAAGTCAAATGAAGATTTAAACACTTCATTCTGTTATTGTTCTTGTTGCTGTCAGGGATGCATTTCTATAGCTACTTTGTTAGCAACCAATGTCACTAATCAAGGACTTTTTTCCCCCCACAACTAGGCACGTGACAATACAAAGGTACTCTGTCAGAAAGAATGGCTCCCACTGCCTCCCCCCTGCTCCCGAGAAGGGCTCAGCACCATGCCATGCAGCATGGATGAAGAGTCACAGTCGAGACTCGACTGCAGCAGCGGAGCCTGAAGGAAGTATTTCTGCTCACAGATTTTGTGTGTTCAGGTCGCGGAGCTATCACCGGGGGTGGAGCTGCATCATCTTCATCATCTTCATCTTCAGACACTGAGGGCACTGCAGGGGTCTCAGAGACAGCTTTCACATTCTGCACATGGTTACACAAATAGCAAAAATAAAAACAAAATCACAAACATTGGATTAAGCACCTAACAGAGACTGTCTGAAAAATTCAAAGCCCAAAGTTCCTGAGGCTTCATGGGGAATGGAAGTGCAGTCCAGCACTGCCTGACAACCGTTCAGACAGAGCTCGTCACCTGCCTGCATAACAGCAATCCTCTTCCCAAGGGCCCACCTGGGTGCTCTCTCTGCCTTCCCAACACCCACACAGCAGATCTAGCAGTTCTGGAGACAACATCAGGGTTTGGAAATATCTGTCCCTATTTATATTTTCTCTTTTGTTTTTCCACTTGCTTCAAACTCTGACCAAGCAGTATGGAGATTTCAGTCTTTAAATCCTATAATTCACATCAAGATCTCTAAAAGTTGGTAAGTCAAGCCAACATCACCTTGTGACTGAGAACTAAGTAATGAGAGATTTCAGAAGCAGAATCTGGCAAAATCTTTTAAAATCTCTTAAAATTACTTTCTAACATAAAATTTTATAGAAAAAATAGGAACAATCCCTTTTTTTTCAAGTTTTATAGTGGTTGGAAAATTATCTGGAATTTTTTGCAATACTGTGATTAGAAATCAAAGTCACTTTTAACCTTTTAAACATGAAACTGAAATTCATGGCATTCATTACACTGTAAGCATTTCAGAATATACTTGGTGAGGTCCTCAACCCAGTAGACCAATTCTGGTTGTGCATCATCAGTTCTCTAAGAGTGGTAGGGGGAAAAGTATTAAAATAAAGTTCTCAGAAAGAGGGGGAAAGCAATACAGTATTTCACTGATCCTAAAATACTTGAAGTCACCACTATCCCAGCAAATAATTGCCGAAGTGCACTTGACATAACACAAAAGCTTAGCTTGTTAAAAACAAGAAGAAAAATACTTATGTACTGAGATTTTCCTGAATATCCACAAAATTAAAGGCTACCCAATGTCTTCCAAATCCATTACACTATGCTATCTCAGTAGATTGGTAACTACTCCTTTTTTCAGGATTTACTCTAAAATCCAACTTAGATATTCAAACTCCTGAGGACTGACATACAATCACATGTAATAATGAACAACAGCAGAAACATTTTCCTTTTCTTTTTGCAGAGAGTCTTAAATGATCAGATACAAATACAGTGCCTCTGGAAGGGGGCAGAACAAGCCAATTCTAGATAATGGCATGGCCATGAGAAAATAAGAGATGAGGGAACCATCTTAAACTGAAAGTCTTCCTTCTTCCATCTCACAGGCACATACAGAAACTTATCATGTCTCCTAACAAAGCAAATAGGAGTGGTACCTGCCCTGGTAAGGACTGAGTAAAGGTCAAGTGGAGAGGAGGAGAACCTTTTATTTCCTGTTCTGCTAGAGATTAGTTTGGTTAATCAGCATTAGTTTTGGTCAATCAGACCTTGCAGGTTAGTAAATAAACTTTGATCTATCACAGATGTTTATGGAGACATAAAACCTGACAGCCCAGTGGTTATCAAATTCTAGGTACAAGAACAGATCAATTTCTATCAAAACAGAGATCTTTCTATTAATTAATTCACTAATTTCCATTCATGAATTCCCTAAAAAAAACCGACTTCTGTCTACTTTATTTTCCATCAGTTTAAAAACAGTGAAAGGAGCACACCTGTACAAGTATTCACTATACAAATATATATAGTTCAGATTTTAAACACTAAGCAGTCTATGAGTTTGCATGTAGTTAACTAGTTTTTGCAAGTTTTTTAATCCCCAAACTCAAGACAGAATGTGACTGTAAGGCTTACCAATGTATTTGATGAATTGTAATCCTCTGCTGATTTATCTGAAAGAGACAGATAGTAATGCTGTTATAAATGAGTTATAAACCCAGCAGCAAGGGGGAGAGGAGAAAGGGACAAGCTCGCTTCGGAAAGGGCAGGAAAAAAGGCTGCTCCCAAACCAAGGCATTACATCCAGCTCCCCAGAAAAAGCTGATCCCTGGCAGATATAGAAATAGAGGGTAAATAAATGCAGGTCCCAAATCCCTGCTGCAGGAGGGTGGAACTGCCCAGAGCAATACCTGAATGAATACTGTCCTCCATCCACACACACAAAATATTATCAATGAGCTAATCACCACCAGAGGCAATGTAGCTAGCTCAAGACCTGCAAGATGTTCCATCTCAGTCACCTAAACTTCCTGGAATAGCACAAGAGGACCACATGGGTCAACTGGTGGGCTTCTCATTTGACTATCCAGGCACATATGGGCAAGATTTATCCCTGCTTGGAGCCTTCCTAATTAATACCAGTTCTGGTGACGTAGTTCTATCCCCTTAAAAGAACCAAAGTAGGGGATAGTATCTAGAAAGCGAAGGAGTTGCAGTTGAAAGGGAAAAGGAGTGGTGGTTGCAGATGTCCTTCAGAGGGCAGGCAATTCATACAAAGAGGCACAAAATCTTGGCAGCTTTGACTTTTAAAGGAATCTAGCAAGCAGTTATCAAGCACCCAGGCAGCTGAGGCATATCTCTCAATCATGGCACACAGGAGTAGAGAGACCCTCTCCCCAGGCATGTATGAAGACACATCCACACCCACCCTGCAAACTGAAACTGGTGCAAAATTTAGCTGCCTGTTAACTCCGGGGATTGTCATGACTGGGAACCCAGCACCAACAGTCTGGGATCTGCCTTCCAGATGCTGACTGCAAGCATAGAAAAAGTACGTTTTGGGGACTTAGCCAGTTGACTGACCTCCTCTTTTGTGGCTATGCTGGGCATCAGGATTAACAGAACAGCATTTCAAAGGAAGAAGGGCACTTGAGCAGCCAGAGAATCTCATTGACATCTTCCTTGAAAAGACAGATCTGCTTGTTGTTTAAACAAAAGAAATCCCACATGCAATGACTAATGGGGAGTTGGGCAAAGCAGCCATATGGGACCATCACCATGTACCTGTGAAACTCATGTACTTCTGGCTGTTGGAGATCTTCTTGGAGTTGTAAAACTCCAACACGTCCAGCACTGCTTGGGGGTTCTTCTTCTGCTCTGACTTGGTGATGTTGGAAGTCTGCAGTAAACGCGCCCATTGCTCTGGCATTCCCTGTGGGGAGATGCACCTCGTTAGCTCACAGCTGGCCTGATGTGGTTCACAGAACACATGCCCGCTGCCACAGTTCTGCCCCAGCTTTTGGGGTTACACAGAGGTGGGAGGGAAACAGAGAGAAAAAAGGACAGAAGAGGAGAGAAAGAAAAAGAGGTGCTGAACGGATGCCCTCCTAGCCACTGCCTGTGTTACAAGTCACACATTCCTTACATGGACAGGTAAAGGCCACTCTGCTCATGGGGCTTTGGGTGAGTCCCAGGTCCTTTGCAGACTGAAACTCAAAAGCTGGAGAGTTCAGGAAGAGCCTCAAGAAAAAAAATAAAACAAAAACCAAATCTTTTATGCACAGGTATATATCTATTTATATATACCCAAGAAAGACTATAGAAGTAGCATACACTGCACAGCCTCTAGCACAATGAACATGCAACAGTCATTTGTGTCTTCTTGTAGCACTAGAGTTCTTTGCTAACAGCAGTTTGTAAGCCAGAGCTGGGAAAGCAGAGGTGTTAACTTCACATCTGAAATTCAGAATTTCATTACAGGGGCATAATTTCAGCCAGAAAATAAATACACCTACAGTGCAACCAGACTTGTGCCTTTCCAGCACTAGGAAGAATAACAGTTTGTATGGACAAAGTGGCAAGGGACTGGGATCCTTTAGCAATAAAGTTATCCTCCCTGTTCAAAAGGATGACTGGATACAAGAGTCAGGTCATGCCTCACTGGCACGTGGAGGGTAACCTGGGCAAGTCTAGAGGCTGCCATGCAAAACAAAGCTGTACCTGTGATTCAGGGTAGGGGAGCAAAGTCCCTGAAAAAGCAGCACATTACAGACAGCTTAAAACACCTTGCTCACAAACAATTTCCACTGCTATGATATACTATCTCGTAACCAAATAAGAAGAATAACAATATGGGGAAATATGACTCTGTCTTTTTAGTATTTTGCACGTCAATAAAAAAAACAAACAACAACTCGGCACACAAAAGCATCTGACATTTAGCACATATATGTTCTGTCGTAAGTAGTTATAAACATCTGTGTGTCTCCCAAAGGGAAACTCTCAGAGCCCCACCTGGGGGACACAGGCTATGCTGTAGTTTTCAGTAGAGTATTTCAGCTCTAGAAGAGGAAAGGAGGGGAAGGGAGGGGAAGGGAGGAGAGATATACCATGTTTTGCTGACCACAACAGCCAAAAAAACAGGAAAGGAAAAGTTTGCTGGCAGCCAGGGCTCTGGGGGATGTGCCAAGTTTGACAGTCTCTCAGCATGAATTAGCGGGTAACCTCTGCAGATGTGTTTCAAAGGACATCAAACTAGACAATGGTAATAGCCTTTCCAGCATTACTGTATAAAAGATTAATGGGTCCTGGCTCCTCCCAGCAACAAGCTAAACCACATAGTTCTCTTTTCCTCCAGATTCACTCACTGTGAATTCTCCCGTGACTGCATCAAACCCCACATGAATTGTGTGTTCGAAGTCTGAAGGGAGGGAGATCTCCGGCCGCTCTTTCTCTTTCTTCTTATTGGCTGGAAGAGACAAAAACAACAAAAAAAATCCATAAATCCATCAAGAATTAAAATCTTCAATAGCTTCCAATTCACCTACACAATCACACCCCCCCATACCTTTTGCTAGTCATAGGATTTCGATCTGGAGCAGACAAACAGCAAGTTTAAAAACTTTGTTTCCTCGCTTAAGAGCAGCCACAGTGAGCAAACAACAAAAATAAAAGTCCTGTAACACAGGACGAGCATAAAGAAGGAAACTGATATTTTGGGTATGTAAAGTGTCAACTAGTACGTCTAGACTCAATAGCATGAGAGCTATTTACCTAAAATATTCACTTGAACTTATACAGGTCAGAGTTAAAAGCTCTACAGGGGCAGTAACTGGAAGCCAGGCAGTTTTGAACACATTTTTTTATTCATTGTTTTAAGCAACTTTTTTTTAAAAAATATTATGTGCTGTTAAACATACACCTGCTTCTCATATATAGCCAGGGACAAAATTAACTACAAGTACTGCTTATAAATTGCTTTTTTCATCCTATTTCCTCATAACAGAGTTTATGAAGAAAACTAAATATAACATCTGTGCTTCTGCTACAAAATCTTATATGAGCAAAACCACTTGTATTTTCTGCTCACAAAATGAACCAAAGGTGGTTTTAATAACAAGCTTTGAAGACATGAGCAAGACAGCAGAATCCAGCAGGTGAGGAGCAGAAGTCAAAAAGAAACAGGAAAGGAAATATATCAAAGCAGATGTACCCTGTAAATTTTAAACTTAGGTCTTCAAACAAGATTATCATTATGCTTTGGATTAAGTTCATGCATATTCACAATGTATTAAGGATTCCACCTTCCTTTTAATATTTATTGTATTCAAAAAATTGAGATGAGTTTAAGGAAGAAGCACATTCTACTCAGTTTTGCTGCTACTTGCAGTTATAAAATCAGCAGAGCCAGGAGAAGGTGACTAAACCACTTATGTCTCCCAGCTGCTACCTTTTTTATCCAAAGCCAAACAGAATCTATTTCGTGGCTGACATTCCCCGGTGCATTTTTGGCAACATGAATATCAAACCCCAGCATTTCAGAAGCCTGTGAGGCTAATGCTCAATATAGCAATTCTTTAAGACACTGCTGTGGTTAGTTGCACAGAGTGGGTCAGGGCTTGCCCCTAAGGACTGAATCCCATTTCTTTCAGGGCCAGCTCTGGCACTGCTCTTTGTATCACTACAGAGTTACAGTTGCATAGAGTAATTCTGGAGAAAGAAAAGGATCAGATGCTCCACTTCGGACACGAAGATGGAACAGATTGTTTTTGATCCCACTTTCAAACAAAGGCGATGGGGGAAGCTGAATCACGGAAGAGCAACAGAGTTGCCAAGGGGAAAGCAGAAGAAAAAGGAGCCATGCTGGAGGAGCCATCACGGAGAAGGGAGGAGACAGAAACATCTGCTGGTTAGCAGATGGTGAGCATCTGCAGCACAGAGGCCTACATGCACTAGTGGAGGATGGAAAGCAAGAGGAAAAGAGATGCATCAGAGGTCTGCCTACAGGATCAGTCCATTCCTCCAAGCCAAAGACTAAGGTGCCATCTCAGCCTAGAAGCTCATGGCTCAGGTGAGGAAGAAAAGGGCATCTCTACCAACAGCACTATTCAGGAGTGCTGCACAGCTGATAAACACCCACATTTGGACCATTCCAGGGTGACTGACACAGTAAATTTGAACATATTCCTAAAAAACCTTAAGGGCATTAAGTTGTTTTACAGAAGTCTTAGGCGTTTATTTCTACATTCGGACAGATCTGACAGATCTAAAAGCCCAGACATATTAAACCATTAATAAAACAGTTGCTTTTTGTAGCAGATATTTATGTCATAGCAGGAGGTATAAGGTAAAAAGAACTAAAGAGATAGACACTCCCAATCTTGCTAAACATTTAATCCACCTTTAAAGTGGTTGCATTATCCTTGCAATTAATTAAAATGACTTGAAGAATCTTAATTTAAAAAAAAAGAAAAAAGGAATTATATATCTATTTTAAGAAGACCTACCAACCACCACAAACACCTTACCACCTTCTCATTCAAAACCTCCTATGTTCAGTGCTGTTACAAGACCCACCCTTAAAGTTCCCTTATGATGCTCTGGCAACTTAAGCTACACCTAGGAAGCATGATGTCTCACCATGAAGTGAGCCCATACTGAGGCACACTGAGATGAAAAACTCCATTCGTAACATGGAGTAACGTGCTCTTTATCACCACAGAAAGGGCTCCCAGTTGCTGCAAACTGTCACCTTGTGGGTAAAGCCTTGCCTCTGAGCAAAGCTGCAGCTGAGCTCAGCAAAGCTCAAGGGAGCTAAACATGCCCCATTCAAGCCAGTTTCATGCCCTCAGCCAGGCACTGATGAGCCTCCTGAGCCCAAGAAATTTCAGATGTTCGCAACTCCTGTTGAAAGCAACAAGTCACACCAGTCCTGCATCTGTTTGGACAGGACCCACCCAGTATTAAACCAATATTTTTTATATATGAGTTTTGCGGTTTAGGCTGGAACAGAGGAAGTCAGGACTATAAATTACATCCTGAATTTTGCAGGCAGAGTGTAAGACTTCAAGAGCAGCCTAGCATGGGGTATAACTCAACAGAAGCATGCAAAGATGTATGAGGGCCTGGATTTATGCCCCATGTGTCCTTTACACAGAAGCCCCATGATGCTTCTGCTTATACGCAGGGGTAGCACAATGGAAGAGACACTTTCCAAAGTGCCTTCAAGTAAAACTGTTCTTCTTGACCCAGCGACCTGTAAGAGATGCCTTCAAGATGTGCCTCCTTGTTGGCCTCCCCTCTGATGTGGATCCACAAGCTCTCAGTAAGTCTGTCACCTGATCCACAGCAGGACTCTACATGTTTGAGCTGCACTTTTGCATAAAGCACAACCCCTTTACCATCTTTCCCACACATCCTTCATAAATTCCCTGCTCCAGTACTACTCCCTGCTCAGAGCAAAGAGCTACCACTTCTCCAAAGGGATTGGCACCATCAACTTCAGCAGCTCTCGACTACCACATAAAAGCCCATAAAAGCCAGTTTTGCTAGCAAAATTAACTGCCAAGCCTTTCAGATCTTCGCAGGCTCTTTGCAACCCCAGCAGAGGCTAAACACAACTCACTGGCTTCCCTGGATAAAGATCCAAAGGTCATGGATTTGCTTAAAACTACTTTCCTTTAACGGAACAGAAAGCAACTTCCCTTTTAGTTCAGCCAAACTAGCACATAACATCAAAAGTGGTTTTGGTACAAACCAAAGAGAAGTGTCTGAACACCGAAGAATTTCACTACATTTAAGCAGCAGGAGGCACTGGGAATATAGTTGTCATCATGAGATTAGAAGAAGTTTTCATAGGATGAAAATCAATCAATTTGGAGTGAAGGTGACAGTGTTACAGGTATTTTTTTCTGACAGGAATTAGAGGACAGAAGCAACCGTTCGCGTTCAGGCAGGTGTACTGCAACAGAAGGCTCTGCTGGGCTTGGCTAAACGAAAATCTCTGATGTCTTGAAGCATCTGCCATGTTGGCCAATCTTCAGTAAACATAGGCATCATCAGATCAGTGGCAGTCTGTCTGCTGATTTCACCCAAAACATTCACTTTTGCAGTTCTCCTTTACAATCCAGTTCAAACTAGCATTTCAGGTTCTACTTCTTTCACTCTTTTATAAATTTCAGGTGATTTCTTTGTTCTCTGAAACATTTGATCCCAGAGATTTTAAAACCCCACTCCCTTAAGTAAGCCAACACAAAAATCCTACAGCTTTTTAGGATTCTTACTCATAATAGCAAGTTCTAACTGAAATTCAGTAGACTTTTAACATTGAGTTCGTGGGTTTCTGGACTGCAGGTTCAAAAACCCACATTTGTAAAGCAATTCAGAGTTGCCAGAAGTATCAGATAATAATAATAATAATAATAATAATGAATGCCATAATATGTTGTAGCAAATGATCCTATATCTTGCTTATTTAAATTAGTGAAACTATCATTTCACTTAGTCTTTTCACTAAAAAAAATTAGGAGGCAGCCTCCCTCCTGATGCTCAGGAAGCTGAAGATATCTAGGTTTGACTTTAGTTACCCAGTGCCCAGATATCATTGCAATACAGAAAAAAAGCTGATGTATTAGAAAGAAGAACTCCAAAAAATAGGTCAGATATAAAAAGAAACCAGCATATATTAGGAGATGGAGATTTTTTTCTTTTCTTACATCACTTCAAAAGATTCATGAGAGGGTTTTTAAAATATCCTGATCTTAAAAATTATAATTTCATGTACAGTTCACAGCTCCTATCTCTTTTTCCATCTGTTACAGTCGGTTTAACAGGGAAAAAATTCCTTCAGTTCACAAGAAATGTGCAAGAATTTTTAGTAACAGATTATTCTTAAAAGCAAGTAGACAATGCCTGACCCAAACATTAGAACAGGGTAAATGGCCATGAAGTAAAATACGACAGGTTTAGCAGGAGATTGTGTGTTACTCTTGCATAACTCAAATTATTTGCTGTTTAAAACAATAAAACAAGCAAAAGACCTCCCTTCGCTCCTCTCCAAAGGAAATGCCAATGTCAGCTTTGTAATTGGCACAAAAATTTATCATTTTCAAGACCATTACATACAAGTCAGGCTGAGAAGTAGCAGAGCTAGTCCCAGAGTTAGTCCCAGTTTTCAGGGACACTGTTCTAATAATTTATGGGAAAACCCCTACAGGAAACAGTGGCCTCCAAGAGACCTGGAGAGGGATTTTGACAAGGGCATGGACTGACAGGACAAGGGAGAATTGCTTCAAAGTGAAAGAGGGCATGCCTAGATTAGATATTAGAAAGAATTTCTTTACTGAGGGTGGTGAGGCACTGGCATAGGTTTCCCAGAGAAGCTGTGACTGCCCCATCCCTGAAAGCGTTCAAGGCCACTTGGATGGGGCTTGGATCAACCTGGTCTAGCAGAAGGTGTCCCTGTCCATGGCAGGGGGGTTGAAACTAGATGATATTTAGGGTCCCTTTCAACCCATTCCATTTCTAGGATTCTGCGATTTTATGAAAATAAAGTGAGATGGATTAAATGTGACAGGATTAATTATTAGAAAAAAACAAATCTACAGCCAGCACCTCATATACTGCAAAACAACCAAGACAGATGTGCAGGAAACAAATACACCACATTTGCTAAAACCTAAACCATCACCAAGCATCAAGTGCTCGACTACATTCAAGCCGAGCAACATTCAGACAGAAGCTTTATTAGAAGAGATGAAGTACTGTACTTTTATCTCCTGGTAAAATAGACCGGTAAAATCGATCCTTCCTTTTCTTTTCTTCTGGGTTGGGAGGCAAAGGTTTTGAGCCATGGTTTAAAGTCCCGGGGTCTTTGCTTCCCGATCCAATCATAGTGCTGGTATTTCTCATTGGAGGAGCAGGCGGTTTGTCTTCTGTTTCAACTCCATTGTTAGACATCTTCAGTTGAGGAGGCCGTTACTGGGGATTGGAAAAAGAAAATAAATTAGAAGCCTTATTTATTTATTTGCTGTAAACTAGAATCACACACTGTCAAATCACAAGCAGGTATTTGCAGCCTAACCTGTAACCTCATATAGAATCATAGACTTTGTAAGGTTGGAAAAGACCTCTAAGATCATCGAGTCCAATCATTAAACCAGCACTGCCGTGTTCCCCACTAAAGCATATCCCCAAGTGCCACATCCACATGCTTTTTCAACACTTCCAGGAATGGTGATATCAACACAAACTCAGTGCCAGCACAACAAATTCTACTCAAGCTCCAAATGTTTTTTTCTGTTAACAAGACTACGTTCAAGCATTTGAATTTTAGATCACTGAGAAAAGCCTGTTTCAGGATACAGCCAATCCTCAAGCAAACCATGGAGCAGAAGTGCAGGGTGGGAAGGCAGAACAGTAAATACAAGGTAGCAAAGGGCAGGGATACCTGAGAGGAGTCAACAAGTTGATGAGTTCATAAGACCTCTTAGATGCATGGCAGTTTCCCTAAAAACTATGTCAGAAGGTTTGCATCAGTCTCCAGCACAGCACGATACAGAGGGACTGAAGTTTACACTCAGAGTTTTGATGCAGCTGCTCAGGCTCCTTTGCCACAAAGCTGCTGAACAGGTTCAGAGGTAGAGACGGTCGGGAAGCCATGAGCTGTACCCACATCACCTCAGATGTAGTGCTGTGGCCCTCAGTGGTCCCAAGCCAGCCCTGGCCTTCCTGCAATAACAGCACACTTCAGGGGCAACTCAAATTGCCAGAAAGTTGACAGCATTTTGTTCTGTTGGGAGAGTCAAACAAAAGTAGATCCCCAACACACACTTAAATCCGTAAGTAAATAATCCCTGCTGTGCAGATTTAAAGACGGAAGCTTGGGAACAGCAATAGATTATTCTGCAACAACTAGCTTGTTCCACCCAAATGAGATCAGCATTACTCCGGACACAGCCTGGCTGCAGCAAGATCCTTCTGGAAACTGCAATTCATCTGCACTATATTCTCATATAGTAAGCTGGGAGTTAATTGCAGAACAAAGCCGGAACAGTTTCTGTATGCGTGGAAAAAGCAGTTCAACGGCTTTACTAATTTCACAAGCAGTAAGGGAAGATGTTTCACTCAGGGAGAATTATGGGGTGGCAGAAAGTCAGAAGCAGCTTGCTCTCCACAGGTGAGAAGTCCAGTTACAAAGCCAAGGTCACTGCTGACTTCCAGGGAGCTGCTTTTCCATAGGATGGGCTTGGAGGAAACACACTGTCACACACCAAACAGATCCCACAACCATAACACAGTCCTATGACCACACGGCACCCAGCCAAAATCTTCTCCAGTCAAGCTACTGATGCTCAGTGTAACTGGCAAGACATGCTGCTCTCACCACTGTGGGGAGTTAAGGAAGGCAAACACTACCCCACGGAAGTCACTCAGCAGCAATGTGTCAGACTTTGCTGAAAGCAGAGTTTCCATAACTGTTGCCTGCCAAGCCATGGCTGGTCTGCAGCTCCACCTTCTCCTCCACTTAGTTGATTCCTAGTTTCTTCACACTCCTCAACAGGAGGGCCAGCAGTGTTGTACAGCCCGTAAGGCTTTGAGCAAGCCTTCACGCACAGGGAACTTTTTAAAAGCTTTGGCCCCAGCCTTCTTTCCTTTCAATATAACTGTGCAGTGGAATTTTTAGATGACAGAGTAGCTTTTGGTGTATTGATTTTAATGGTGGGACAGTTTCAGCATTTGGGAGCGGTGGTGGGAAATCAGCTGTGCATTTGTCTGGGTGTGTTCTAGCACGAGCCCTGCGTGTCCCCCACTGCTCGTGCTTCAGCCTCATGCCATTCTCCAGTATAAAATGGAGCAGAACTAAGTGACAGCTGGAGTGCCAGCCATTAAGTGGTTGGTGCAAATGAATACTCTCCCTGCCTAAGCAGTGGAAAAAAGTCTAAACTAACACCCAACTGACAAATTTGGCAGCCACTGCTGCTCACGTATCTTGTGTAACATGAAGATACTGGGCCTTGCTGACGGGCTTTGCACATCACAGTGTCAGTGCTTGTAACTGAACTGGCACAACTAAACCATTTGAAACGACGTAACCAGCAGTGCCACAAAAAAGATGCATTCTTTGCATTGATCCTATTTTACTATGAGAAAGCGAATTGCTGGGAAGGTGCTAGGAATATGCTGCAAGCAGGGAAGCAGAAGGAAAATGAATGTTAGCAGCTCTGTGCCTGCCAAACAGCCCTCCCCAGGAGCAGCACCACATTTGCTGCTCTAACACTCTTGTTTACCCCCACGGGGGTTTGAATAAAGGTGCATCCAAAGATTCTCCCACCAGTCAGACTTCCTGGAGCAGCAGGCACAACTGGGATGGAGACTGACTCATTTCTGGGTCCCTCTCCCACTGAACAGAGAGGTGAGTAGGTGAGAATTGATGCTTGATGCTGTCAAAGGCACAAAACTAAGCAGGGGACAGAGTAAAGTTTGCTTTGTTTACTTTGCAAGGTTTGTGTTGGGGAATGGATGCAACGTGAGACTGAAATAGAGCAGTATGTAGCTCCAGGCTGGAGAAAAAGAAGTGAGGAATAAAAAAAATACAAAAAAGAAACCAGATTACAGGCAGAGGTTGGCCTAGTGCTGGGCAAAGGAAAAAGAACATAAGCAAAAAAATCAAAAAGGGACACTAAGAAAAACCTCTGGATGGCAAGCATCCTCCCTCTCAGAACTGAGTGCAAAGGGACATCTGCTCTCAGTTTCTTCAATATAAGAGCGTTTTTTTCAAATCCCCCAGTCAGAAAGGATAGCACATATGTGAATTATGGTGTTACCGCAGGGCTAGAAACACTGACAGTACAAACTTGTTTATCTTACATTATTCCCTGAATGAGCAAGTAGCTGCTGAAAAGTTACAGAGTTTAACAAACAATATTGTTTCACACCTATTTGATAACTACAACTTTTGCACAGACAAAGCCTATAGAACATGGTCTCATTTTCCCCCCATTGCTCAAACTCCCAGACCTTTCTCTTCATCAAAGTCTTATGTTTGGAGTTACATGAGCTATTTAATCTGTTTGGAGATGGAGGGGTGAGAAGAATCCTTTGACCCACAAAATTAAGAGACTGGTGCCACAGAAGTTTTCCTCTGTAATAGTAGCACTATCCTAGAGGGCTCTCAAAAGCTTTGCGCCACTATATATTTAAAGGGAAATCCAAAAACCTGCTTACATGAGTCCTCCCACTGTGAGAGAGACATAGTCCATCCCCAAATGCAACATCATTAAACTTCTATTGACTTCAAAGTATGCGGCTGAAACCCTGTCCTGACAGAATTATACCCACATCTCAGAGCTGAGAGCCTGGAGCCCGGAGCCATGCCAAGTGGTGACAGAGGTGGCAGTCTCCTTCATTGTAGCCTAGCTGGCTGTGCAAATTCTCTTCTTCCAAAAATAATCTCCTGCCAATTCACATGTAAGTAGGTTTCAAACAGCCTCCCCCCATGTAGATGCTGCTCAAATTCAGAGCACCAGGCAACTGCTTCACCAGCGGGCATAATATCAGTGCTACGCCACTGAAATGAGTCACTCTGCTCGGCACGGTCCATCCCAACAGGAATGCAAAGCATCACTGGACTGAGTTATTTCCTTCTTCACACCAGCACAACTCTGCTTTGAGAAATCCATCTTACGTTTCCACAGTATGATTAAGTGAACAGTGGAAGCAAGGAAAGAGCACATGAACTTTTCAGCCAGAGTCAGACAAGGGAATACATTTTAGTTGCAGACGCAATTATTCTCAACTACTATACATATTAAAATACCAGCACTCAAACCAAACCCTGCAGACAGCACTAGCAAGGCAAAGCCATGATGTAGGACTATTGTTTCTGTAGACGTTTGGGAATACTGAAAGTTCAAGCTGTTTCAGCACATAGTACTTAGGGAAGGTTTTATTACATACTGCAATCTGTGACTGCTGTAAGTCAAGTTATGGTGGCCTTCAAACGCTCCCTGTCCCTCCCCATGAACTTTTGAAGCCCACTAGCTAAATCTGATTGCCCCAGACTCAACAGAGTCCAACAGCAAACCTGACGAACTCTCTTTTCACACCTACAAAACACTTCTGCAGAGAGGAAAGAGCAACAGACAACCATCACAAGGGGACAAGAGACTTAGGAAATCACTCGGCATTTCAAGGCAGAGCAAGCAGAGGTATGGAA
This sequence comes from Manacus vitellinus, assembly GCF_001715985.3. Lineage (NCBI taxonomy): Eukaryota > Metazoa > Chordata > Aves > Passeriformes > Pipridae > Manacus > Manacus vitellinus. The sequence continues at coordinate 1,789,622 of NW_021940836.1, forward strand.
CAGAAGACAGCACCCACAAGTGCTAGCAGGGGCATCCAACAGTTCAGAGTACACACACATGCAAAGATCTGTCTTAGGATGATCACAGAATCATTAAGGTTGGAAAAGACCTCTAAAATCATCACGTCCAAGTGTTAACCCAGAACCACTGTGTTAACCACAAAACTATATTCTCAAGAACCACATCTACACATCTCGTGAATCATGAAATTAATGCCTAAACTACAGGTGTAAACTGTAACACAGGCACAGTCCCCTAACATAGGCACAGCTTCCTGAGATGTTCACCTAGCAGAGTGGGACCCCAACCTATGAAAAACATTCTGGCACTACTCTGTGTAACACACACACACACAAACAAAATAAAAAAGAGAGAACAGAGATCCTCTGTGTATGTAATTTTTCCTTCCAGTTAACTACATCATTTCAAACCTGCTGCTCCACACTGAACTATAAGTTTCTATCAAGCTGTCTTTGCATTCCTTAGCAAGACAGACAGATGACTGATGGCTAAAACAGAAAGCAATTAAAAAGTCAGAGAAGCTGAAACCTACGCTACAGTAGATGCCATAAAGATAACTACGTCCAATGCATACTAATTGCAGGAGTCAACATGGAAACTCATAAAAGAGCCATCTATAATTCATGCAGTCTGGCAAGGCAGTACTTGTAAGTTACTTACTACAACTTACAGATGAATAAACTACATTAAACAAGAGAGGGGAGAGGAAGATGTTCAGCAACTGCTCTTTCCTCTCTGCCTACTAACAGAAGGAAATCTCACACTTTTCCAAGATGCTATTATTCTGTTGTTGGCAGGGAGAGGAAAAGGTGTCTTTCCCACAAAAAAGGCAGAAAGTCTTAACCTTTAATTGAGTAGATCCTGATCAGAACAAGCACTTTATCTCTGCACCAGTATCCCTGCATCCTTCCACCTCATGGCTAGAGATTGCTGGTGCACATACACAGTTAAAATTTCCTTCTTACCCTTTGCACTGCCCTGGTGAGAAAGAGCACAAACCGTCCCCTGCTCTGTTCAAATACATTGCAAGCAGCAGATTCCTCCCTGTGTGTCAAATCCCAGCAGAGAAGTAACACCAGAGTTTACCAGCTGGGTTTCGACACAGGATGAAAAGCCACTCATTTGGTTTTTATTACTTTACGTGGGACTAAGTCTCAAATACCAGTCTCACACTGAAGGAAAGGCACCCCACATGTTCCACCTGAAAAAGAGGCAAGAGTTGTCCTCTTCCTCCACCCGACAGCAGATGGGACCTGGAACACATGCTGTCACAAAAAAGGCAGCAGCATTATACACACCCCGAGGGAGGACAGACCAATCACCAAATTTAGAGGTGATTAAAAAAACCCTCAGAAACTGTAGCATGTAGCTGTTCCCCCAGCCAGGGACTGCACATCTGAGCACTGTGCCAGTGTGCCAATTAAACAAAAAAACCCCAAGGACTAGCAAAGTATCACCCCAGACCCAGCATTTACATGTGAATTAAAACAAGACAAAAACCCAAAACAACAGGTTTTCATAAAGTTCTAATAAATAATTACAAAACAGCAGTGTTTGCTGATGTCTGTTTAAAACTCTCCTGTTAGACCACTGCAGGTGTTACCAACACCTAAAGATGCAGAAGAAATGGCCAAATTAAATGAAATAATCACTAAACATCAGTATACATTTAGAAAATAATGTATCCACTGCTATAACCCTATGGATGGGTGTGGGGAGGGGGAAGGGAGACATACTCTCATGGCAGATGGCCAACTACTAGTTGCAGTCTTGCTCCACTGCCAGCATTATTTCCATAGTGCTAGAAATAAAGGATGACTGACCAGTTACAACTCAACAGGAAGGCTGGAGGATTCCATGGGTTGGAATTTTAAAATCCAAAAGACTGGAGGATCCTTTTAAAAAAACAGCCTTTCATTTAACCCCAACAGTTTGGGTTAAATGTAAGAACTGCCAGGTGGGGCTCCCTAACCCTTATTTTGCAGGAGGACATGGACACCACTGCAGCAGGCAGCAGAGCTGCAAAATCTCTCCCTGGGCAGATATACATGCTAACCCATCCTACTGCACAGATACGCTTCTAAAGAAGAACAGACTAATTATAACCACTCGATTCCTAGCAACAGAGTTCTCCTTTCATTCAAGCTAAGGAAGCTTCTTTCGGTTTTGTTTTAAATAATCAAGGCCCAGCGTTCATCCGTTTCTACAGTGTGGGCCCATGCATGTCCACTGCGACAGTAACCCACAGTGCAGAGGGTTTCAGAAGCGCAGAGGCAGGTCAAGCCCTTTCCATCACATTAGGCTTGGATCCAAAACCACAGAGAGGCAATGCCAGCTTAAACTGCCATGTTAAAACGTAGCTTCGGTTGTTTCACAAATAATGGGCAGTGTCAGACAATAACCATTTCACAATCAGTGCCAGCTGTGCCCAAGTACCTGGAATACACAGTGAACTCACCTTAATTGTGCTCCACTACTCAAGCTCTGAAAGCTGCAGAGAGCAGCCCCAGCCAATCCCATCCCTGGGTAGCAGCCTCCTCATTTTCACCGAGCATTTACCCGTCTCTAGCAGTGCTTTTAAACAGCCCAAGAGAAATAAATTGCATCCATATTTAAGGGGAAAAAAAATCCAAGCTGAGAGAGAAAGAACCAAGAGTATCATTTTTAAAAGCTCTCAGCCCACAAATCATTCTCCTTATTTCCTCATCTCCAGAAGTGCTGTCTCCCTTCCCCCAGCTACATGACTGAACAAGCAAGTGTGCTGTTGCAAATGTCAGGACAGGCTCCCTTTTTCCAGCACAGTACAGAGCAGCCTTGGCTCCAGTTCTGCTTTAGCTCACAAGAAGGCAGGGCTTCAACCACACCAGTCAAAGTAGTTGCTAGAGTCAGAGCTTGCTAAGCAGGGAGGGAAAAATAAAGGCCTCTTATGTTAAAGCATACCCAAAGCCCATATAAAGAGGTTTCCTGGAGGAAATCTGTGTTCCAGAGGAAATTACCAGATGCAGCATAAAGAAAATATATTAATCCACACAGTTAAACACACTCCCACTACTTTGCACCTAAGTTACTTGGCTCTGAGTCCTGACTACACATTAGCAGCAACAGCAACTGAAAGCAGCCAAATCATTAATCATTCTTCCATTCAAAAGTTTCCAATCCAGAGAATGTAGAGCAGAGGGCACAGAACTAAGCCCTGCTATCACCTAATGTGGAATAATTCACAGTATTCACCTTTTAAATACATGTACATATTTACAAAAACTGCAGCTTGTTAAATGCAGAGATTTGCCATTTAGCAATGGAGGTGAGGGTAAGAAATATGTCAGAAAACTAGAACATTGTCAGATTGAGTCAACAACATCCCATAGGCACAGAGGACACTGCAACGCAGTGGTTAACAAAAAGCCACAGTACGTAAATAGCTGAAAGTTTGTATTAACCTCTAAAAAGTGATTCTTTTCTGAGGTGAAGAAACACCAAGACTGCAAAGAGGAAACCAATGTTCTTAACTCATTCAACTCTTTTGTAGCTGGGAAAGTAAAGAGTAAGAAGACAACCCAATTATCATTAGTGGATGAAGCCATCCAAGAGCCTCAATTAGACTGAAGGGAAAATGCCACAACAGTTCAGCGCTAATTGGAAATGCAAACATTTATCATCAGAGTAGCACTCGCTCCTGTGTATAGCTTCATTGTGTTCACTGCAGCTAATGACAGTAGGAAACCCAGTGTTCCATAGTATTTATGTAATGACTGGCAAAGCTGTCACATTCCCTTAATTGCTAGCCAGGATTTTCATACTGGCAGTAGTTTTCAATTAAAGGAAATCGTAAAGATTGGTTCAGTTTCACATTGCTTCACTAAAGTTTTGGTTCTTCTTCTATGTTGGGGATAGAGGAAGAATGAAGAGCCCTCCCTCTGCACTAGTAGACAAACTGAATTAAGAGAGAAGGAAAGCACTGTCAAACACCCAGAACTGCAAAAGCTAATTTACCATCAATAAAGACAAGCAATTTGAGAACTGCACATAAATCTGCTTCCGGTTTGCAATGATTACTCTTTCAAGTGTGATACATGTAGTGTTCTTAAGAGTAGTTCAGTTACAAGGCAAAATGAAAGAGCCTAGGGTTCCCCCCTAATTGAACTTTCACAGTAGAGTTTCCTTTGCTGGTAGAACATCAGCTCTGTGTTTATAATTATATGCTACCTAGCAAAATGCCCTATTCTACCTACTTTATAATTCCAGAACATACAGGAGTACCCATAGTGAGTACACTGTAGAAAGGCCTCACGTCCCTAGACTTTCTTACTTGTACCAAATGGACTGCAGAGCATTCACTGGTCCATTAAGAATCACGATCACTTAATTTAATGAGTAGCAGTTTGTTTTTAGGAAGTTCCATCAAGCCTTTTATCACATCATTTACTCAGATTCCAGTCATACTTACTGTATGTCAGTAGAGAAAAGAAAGCTCCATAGGACTGGCACAAAGGAACTGCTGTTTCTGCAATATATTACAACCAAGTCTGCATTAGTGCTCAGTTAAATAAAGCCCATGAGCCAAGTGAACTATTTTTACACCACTGAACAAAAGGAAATATTACACCATCACTTATTACAGTGGCAGGCCCATTTTAAGGCACCATGTAATTAGGAACGGGAGTTAATTAAAAGACCAGATATAGTAGGCAAGGGTTTCCTCAACATCTTCGTGCAAGTCTTTCTGGCGCATGGATCTTCTTACCCTGTGTTCTTGCTACAACAACCCAAGCAACTGTAAGCAGGACACATGGATCTTCACTGAGACCCAGTTAAAACTCATTCTTTCTCAGGAAGCAGCCACATCGACTGCAGACACAAAACCCAACCCAGCAGACTGATCAAGCTCCCATACACAGTCCTGTCAACATCAGCAGCAAGTGACTTGCTTCTTTCAATCCAATTCCCAGTGGACAAGCATCTACATCATACAATTAGAAATGATATGAACTGCACATTCAGCAGAATTCAGATTTCACTGATGGATGGATTGCCAGTCTTCATGTTTTATTCATCTCAAGACTGCTTTGTCAGGTGGGTTGTATATCCTCTGTGTACTTAAAATGCTAAAAATCATTTTATGGTCACTACTGAGAAGCCAAGAACCTCTATAGACAACGTTGTACGTCTGCTAAGTGTTAGCCAAAACTCACCAGATTTTCAAAATGAAGATGACAACCAAAGACGGATGTTCTAGGAAGCCATAGGAGTCAAAGCATTTTGTTCAGTATAGTACTCCCTCCCATTGCTGAAGTCAGCTTGCTCAAGTTTCATGGTTACTTCCCACTAAGATCATCAGTGTATGGCTTAGCCTCCCTAGGAGAGCATGCAGCAAATCCAGATGCAGTTTTCTGATCATCCTTCTCTAATTCCAGTAATTAAGATTCAACGATGTTCACTATCAGCAAACTCTCGTAGAGGTTTCTGCTACCTACCCATAACCCCAAAGTTTCCTCAGTGTTCAGGCACTCAAACCAATTCTCATTTCAGCACCCACCTCTGGTTATCTGACCACATTACCTCTCTCACCTATTGTAAATCCAAGGTAAGAGAGTGTAAAATGAGATACTTTACATTCTGTAGCTAGCACACTATAATTTCACCTCTCACCTTTACAGTAACAGATCTGTTTGCTAAAAAACTCAAGATACCAACAGGACAGTCAGTTTTCTGAAATCTCAGGGGTGGTCCCTAAGCGTACCCAGGAGGAATGCTTGGGGGCTGCACTTCTCAAAACAATTCTGTGCCCTCCACTTTGTGGTATTTACACCTGCCTCATGGAAGTGCTGCATTCCTTTTTACTGACACTAACATTTGTACACACACTGTGGCACAATGCCCTATCTCCCCCTTTCCTGTTCTTACACTCCTTGCAGAGGGATGCAGTGCAGTGACATACACTTGTTGTGGGAAAGGAACAAAGCATGACCTAGTGGCTTAAGTGAACTGTCTTCTTTGCAAGTATGGCTTCTTTCACTTTTCTTTCCAATTGTTTCCTTTGACCTGAGTTTTCACAGAATCATAGAAAAGGCTTGGGTTGGAATAGACCTTAAAAATCCTCTAATTCCAACTCCCCTGCCATGGGCAGCAATTCCACCCACTAGATCAGGTTGCTCAGGGCCCTATCCAACCTTTTCCTACATTCCTGGTTATTCTTGTACTGCTGATATTTACAGGTGTTGATTCACAGCCTCCCAAGATATGCATGTTTGGCTGCTTTTATTTTTAAGAAAAGTCTCTTCAGGCTGGAAATAACTCTTCTGTGAACACTTTTCAATATTTATCTAGTTTTATCTGAGGAGCTTAAATATTCTACTTTGACAAAAGCCTCAAAGTTTTATCACTCTGTTGTTCTATTAAAATATTATAAAACAGACATCTAAACTTGTGGCCTGCTACTTTGTAAGCTCCCTCTTAGCTTTAAAAATAGAAGCTGGATTTGAGCCTAATATATATTCTTTAAACTTTCAACATGGTTTGAATTTACATACCCACAGGTGAATCTTCCCTTGAGGGTTTCAATTCTTAAAGACAATTAAAAAACTGCAAAAAAAAAAATACTTTATTTCTGACAAAGCTGAACTAAGATATCTTAAATGGAAGTGCTCAAATCCCAAATCATGACTCTTTGAAATGGGCTCTCAAAAAATAGCCCTGAGCAATTAAGCCCACAATTCTGTCATTTTAGTATCTTATGTTATCAGCAGACAGCTTCCATCTCAGATCTGAGATGATGTATTGTCTCCAACCTCTGCTCCACTGGCTCCTAACCTTTTCTTCCCCATGGAACACCTGTAGTCTAGGTATTTCCCTGGAGATTCGTTAACTGCTCCTTCCTCAAAGACTGAGATTATTGGCATTTTTCTCAGTCTACATTTCTAAGCACTTAAAAGACCTGTCAGGACAGAGAAATAAATAAATACAGAAAAATAACAATTCATCATTCTCTCTGTCAAAACATTGTAGGTAAAGATAAGACCTAAGTTTTGGCTAATGTCTTTAAAGACCATTTTCCATCCTGCATGTCTGTAAATCACTTACAGAGCATTTCACATCCTCTTTTAATGAAAGTATCCCAAGGGAGAGGGTGGATTAGAATATTGGTATCTCTAATTTAGAAGGTAAATATCAACAACAACAAACCAGAGCTGTATGTATGCTCAAAACAATCTAGTTAGAATTCTATTTTAATTAAAAATCAGTCAAATAATTCTATTATGCTAAGGATTGCTTTAGGTGTGGTTCCAATCCAGCACATCTTTTTTTAATATTTTAGTTCCACACACAGAAAGTGATTGAAAAAACAGTGTAAACTACCAGAATGGTCCTTTCTGTACAGCAAGTTCCTCTCCCAGTTAGAGAGCTTGGGAAGATACAGAAATAAATGTTCCAATGTCAGTCATCCACTTAAAGTAAGCCACTTAGTAAAAGAAACAAATAAAAAAAACTCTGATAAAATAAAAGCAGCATACATGATCACCCACCAGTGTGACCAGCAGGTGGAAGAAGGTGATTCTCCCTCTCTGCTCCACTTTGGCAAGACCCAACCTAGAGTGCTGCATCCAGCTCTGGGCTCCTCAGCATAAGAAGGACTTGGACCTGCTGGAGTGAGTCCAGAGGAGATCACAAAGATGCTGAGAGGGCTGGAGCACCTCTGCTATGGACAAGCTGAGACAGTTGTGTTTGTTCAGCCTGGAGAAGAAAAGACTCCGGCGTGGCCTTAGAGCTACTTCCAGTACCTAAAGGGGCTACAAGAGAGCTGGAGAGGGACTTTTGACAAGGGCATAGAGTGACAGGACAAGGGGGAATGACCTTAAGCTGAAGGAGAGCAAGTTTAGATTAGATATTAGGAAGAAATCCTTTCCTATGAGGGTGGTGAGGCACTGAAACAGGCTGCCCAAGAAGCTGTGGATATCCCATCCTTGAAAGTGTTCAAGGCCAGGGTAGATGGGGCTTTGAGCAACCTGATATAGTGGAAGGCAGTCTCCACAACAGGCGGCTGAAACTAGATGATCTTTAGGGTCCCTTCCAACACAAACCATTCTAGGATTCTATGAAATCCAATATTCCCACTCCTGACCCAACTACCTGCAAACATCACATTAGAAAGCACTTCTTATTTCCTCCTATTTTTCCCTTTTGGCTCCTTTGTTAAAAAGTAATATGCACAGTTTACATAGTTTTGTTTTTAAAAACAGAGAAAAGAAATATTTCAAACATAGTCTCATTTCTGGTTTTGCTCTTACACGGTCTATGGGACCCTGCTGCATAACAAGAATTTTATTCATAGGAAACAGAAGCAGCCCAGCTGCCAGAGCCAGTTACCTGCCTGTATGACTGAACTGGGGAACCTGGGAGAAGGAGCAGGGCAGAGGTCTGTAGTACAGAACAGTGTGGATGTATAAACATGTATATACAAACATACATGTGTGTGCACACGTGTGTAGATAATTTGCACCACCCAAGTTACTCATTTTGTTTATTCCCAAATAGTCTGTATCATATGATCATTTATAAACATAATTATCCTCAAGTGATAAAAAGTCCTAAGAAGAAAAAAAAGTTGTAGAAAGTTATAAAGTACAACAGACAGCTCTGAACTCGTTTAATTTGGTATTGCACATAGCCCAATTACTTCTGTAAGTATCCACACACCAAATCTTGTTTCTATTAACTGCAATCTATATTAAATTAAAAAATAAATAAACCAATTCCCTAGAGGCATATAAAGAAGGTTGTTGCCCAAATCCAAGTTGACCTCATGCACACAGGTTATTCAACCACTACCATTCACTATACTGAAATACACTTGGGAATTAAACAAGAAAAGAAAAGAAAGACACTTCTTGAGTCCATTTCCTCTTCTAAGACACTTGTGAGAGGGAAGGCTGGATAGTTCAGAAAAGTCTAACCTCACAATTTCCCCTCAGGTTTGTGCTGAAGAAAGAAGAGATTCAAGGTCTTGCAATTCCAGAAATAGAAATCCTCCTCTGCAGACATTTTATTCTACCAGGTCAACACACAGAACACAGTGGTGGGTCCCCAGACATCATCTTCACCACTCCTTATCCTGCTGAGCCTTCCACTCTGCCAAACTGAAACTAACAATGCCTCTGGTTTATTGGGAGGTGGAGAAGATGTCAACAGACAAAAGTAATAAAGTTCCTGAACCGCTTAGACTATCTTCACATTATTTATTTGTAGCATTTGAGTGCAGAAGTCGAAGGAACTGGTGGGTAGAAACAGGTTTTGCTCATCCTAATATTTCATACTAAGACTAAACTTCAGCTGTGAAGCTCTCTTGCCGCTACTACTGCCTGCATCCTTCAAATATTGTTGGGAGACAAGGCAGGATGGCTGAATGTGGTGAACATGCACATGATTATGAAGAACTGAGAAGATTTTCCTTATTACAGGCTTTCCATAGCCTTAAGAAACTTTGCCTGAGGAGACAAAAGCTCACTTCTTGCTGCTTGGACAGAGGGGTAGACCCAGAATGTGTAGAAGTGGTGGGTGAGTGACCTTTACACTCCAGAACAAAATCACTGCCAAAGCAGCAAGGTCTCAGTTGAACCTGCCAAATTTTCACAGGACAGAGTCAGAAAGCCACAACAACTTGGCTTTGCATGCCCACAGGATTAAGCACGGCCATCCAACACCAAGCCATGCCACAGTCCTGCAAGATCAGGATCACTGCTGGGCTACAGCTTGGTAGTCACTAGGGCTGTCCAAACTCCATCCCACTTACACACACAAACCCAGCGCAGAATATTGCAGCATGAGGCCACAGGACCACATGGCAAGAGCACCTCTGAAGACAGACTCAGGCAGCCATATGAGTAGGAAGCTGACCGAAGAGGTAATATTTGGTTTGAACCTTCTCTGTATCATTAGTGCTTGCGCTAATTACAATAGCCAACAGTAGCAGTCACTCTGATGGGGGGCCGAACAATAGTGACAGAGCTGTCAACTGCATTCAAAGAACCAAATCCCTAAGGAGTTCATAGTTTTGGGGCCAGAACAGAATCCATACAGCAAGATGCACAGGATTGCAGCTTTTTTTAGGGCAGAAAGCTTGAGAGAGTAAGTACAGCTGACGCAGACATTAAAAAATTAAGCGCGTTTTCCTGTTTCTCAGGGGGATTTAAACAGCAGGTGAGTGGGGCTGGTCTGTGGGACATGACCCTTTTTTATTTCAGCTATTTAGATGCAAATTGTTTCCCCTCCCTCCCCCTCTCAACACCATCTGTTAGCCCAGAGGTTTAGACTGTGCCTAGGATGTAGGTTTTGGGGGAGGGGGATATAGATAAAGCACTGAGAGAATTTCAGTTGATGCCCCTATTGCCTCTGGGGTACAGTTTTGGAGAGGAAAAAAAAAAAACAAACCACTTTGTCATACTATTAATTAAAAATAGGATTTTTCTCTCATTCTATTGCACTTTTCTTACCAACCCCATGGATTTCCTACCCTAGAAAGCATTCCTTGTCCAGCTTTTGGTCAACAAGCCACATTATATAGGGACATTTATAGCAGGTTGCTATGGTGTTAGCAAAGGGCATGAGCTGGTACTGCAGGAAGTATCAGAGATTGAAGGAATTAAAGTCCTAAATAATAATAATGACGTCCTTCACTACAAGGCAGAGTATTTAATGTTCCTTTAGAGCTAGTGAAGCTACCTCATCTCTGTCTGACTTTCCCAAGTGAACAGCAATGTACTTTCAAGAACTGTGGAAAGATTTGATTCATTAAACACTTCACCCAGGGCCCTGGATTCTTCATAAAGGCAAGATTACGGGTGACAGCACAGAGGGCACTTTCAGGAAGCTTGAAGATGATACAGTATTGGGAGCAGTGGCTGACAGACCAGATGGGTCTCCTGCCACTCAGAGGGATATGGACACAGTGAAGAAATGGGCCAACACAACCTAGTGAATTTCAACAAAGGAAAATGCTTGGGAGCATGGACTGGGAACCAACTGGAAGAAACTAAGCAAAAAAGCAGAGAAAGACATGAGATTTCTGGTGGACACCAAGTTGACCATGAGCCTCCAAAGCACCTTTGTAGCAAACAAGGTCAACTAGCACAGTATCTGGGCTGCATTAGGAAAAACAAATGCCAGCAGGTCAAGGGAGGGGATCCTTCCCCTCTGCTCAGGGGTGGTGAGACACATCTGGAGTGCTGGGACAAGTGCTTGCCTCCCCTGTACAACAGACACACGGTCATACTGGTGAGAGTCCAGCAAAGGTCCACCAGGATGATTAAGGGACTGGAGTATCAAGCATATGAGGAGAGGCTGAAAGAGCTCTTCAGCCTGCAGAAGAAAAAGTTCAGAGGGATCTTATCAATGAGCATAAATACCTGATGGAGGTGTAAAGAAGATGGAACAAGGCTCCTCTTGGCAGTATCCAGCAACAGGACAAGAGTCAATGGGCACAAACTGAAATACAGGAAAATCCATTTAAATGTAAGATCAACAAACCCCACAACAAAGACACACTGTTTTTCAGTGCAGGTGGGGCAGAGATGGACACAAAACCACAGAACAAGTTGCCCAGAAAAATAATGGAGTTTCCATCCTTGGGGATGCTCAAAACCCCACTAGACATGACCCTGAGCAAAGTGTTCCAGCTGCCACCACTTTAAGTGGGGGGTTGGACTAGACTACCCACAGAGGTTCCTACCAACCTCACCAATTCTGCAATTACAAGCACACAAAGTGAAAGGGAGGCTTTAAAGGAAAGAGATACATAAAATCATTCAAAATACTTGTCTGAAGCAAGTGTTTTTACTCCTCGGCATCCAAGGCCCCAGTTTAGTGATGAAGACAAATTAAAAGAGGTGGCAACAACCTTGAGCAGAAAATCCGCAGAAGAGTTGGGATCAGTACTACAACACCCTCTTTATTAATTTTAATGTGTGGAGTACAGTCCTGGTACTTGGGAGATGCAAGCTCTTGTCCCAGATCTCACACAGACCTCATTTATGATCTTGGAGGGGGAAAGTGCAAGTAGTTCTTGTTTGCTCTGCCCTCCTTCAATCAGTCAATAACCTCTTTAAAGGAAAGGCAATTCAGGTAGTTATAGAGCATAGAGCATGAAGAAAACCCCTTCCAGGTGCTTCTGCTTCTTCATTTAGCACAAGAAACACATTTTCAGTTAAAAAAAAAAAAAGAAAGAAAAAAAGAGAACTGTGTATGCAATCCTGATGGCAAACCCAATGGCAGAAGGTAAAGGGGGTATGGAGGAATGCAAAAACCCTTCCTTCCCCTTAGAGTCCAGATGATGGGACAGAGAGTTCTCCTGAGCTTGAAATATGAAAGGCAGAGACCATCTAAGGGGAAGTGCATGTGGTGGTGCATCTCCCTCCTCCCCCCCCGGCTGCACTATGATCCGAGAAATGCTCAGAAGGAAGAAAATGCCATGTAGGCTTCAGCGCTTCAGTTCCAGCTGAGCAAGTTCTTAGGCTACCCTGGCACAACATTCAAGGCTGACACCAAGATGGGCTGTCAAACTTTAATGGTGATGCTCCACTGAGGTGAAGGAAAGGGGCTCTTATTTCAGCTGAGAAAGCTTCCTGACAGACAAGGTTTGCACAGCAACATTTTCTGAAGGGGTTTGGCCCATTTTTCTTTTTTCAGTGTTGGAATATTGTTTGGTTTCTTAAGTGCTCCCAAAACAAATACAACATCTTCCCTCCTTCTTGCATAGACAGAAGAGGCCAGAACAGTGCATGATCTCAACTACTTGGTGACAGTCAGGAACTTCAGGTACCTAATTTCAAACTATTAACTTGTAAAATACATTAAATTCAATTTTACTGGAAAGCAATATACTGACAAAAGTTGCAGGCATTTCATAGAAACATTTTCCTACCAAAAAAAACCCCAGTTATCTGAGCAAACAGTGTTTCAATAAATTTGTGCTGATATTTTGAAAGAACTTAAAGTTTTCGTTTTTAAATAAAAGAGGTAATATTTTCTCCATTTATGAAAAGCAGAGTTTTCAGAACATCAGTGTTTCTCCTACAGATTGAGAGTCTTCTTCATCCACTGCTCTAAATCACCAGCTAATTTCTGTTTCCAGACCTCTGGCATTTCACCAGCATCTGAAGAATCTAAAGAACAGTTACGGGATATGTTTTTAGTTAACCAACTTCTTGTTCACAAACTTAAACGCATGCATAAATTTTAAGGGCTGCAATCCTGCAGTTTGATCTCTAATACAAGACATAGACACCAAGTCTCAGTCTACTTGACTTTAAAAAGACATAAAGGTCACCTTCAATAGCTAAGGGGTACTTGGTCTTAATGCCAGCAAGCCACCCACTGAAAACAGTGGGAGTTTGGCCCAAATTAGGATTTCAGGATTTATCCCATAATGCCCTATAACACTTCCCACACAGTAATACCTGACAGCTTCTGAAAATTCACAAAATGTGAGGGACATGCCAACACCATCACAGATGAGGTTTCCAAGGGTGTATTTTATAACAATTGAATCTAAGCAATACCTGTCTGCATATGCACATATTCTTGCAATTCCAAGGGGGTTTAGCATGCTGATTCCAAAAGCACAGCAGCTAAAAACACCTCTCCTAAAGCTGCTCAGAGCCAAACAATCCTGACTTTTAAAAGCAAAGAAGTCATGCAGCAGTTACATCCAGGACATCACTTAACTTGTGTGATAATCCCCCACCTTTGGTTCCCCGTTGTTACTCATGATTAGATAGGTATAAGACAGATGCTTTTCTAGAACCTCTTTCCAGCACTACCTAAATCCTCATCTTTTCCCACAGATTCCTCTGGAACTGCCCTAAAATAACTACTGTCATCTCCAGTGGGACCTGGGACAAGGTAGACGGGTTTACAGTCAGGAAGCACCAAGGTCCAAGAGGCCAATTGCTGCCCACATAGCATCTTTGAGTCCAAATCTAATGGCATGAATGCTCAGGAAACCAGTGTACTACTGGTTGATGATCTTTCTCATCCCTTTTCCACACTCTTAACAGGTAATTATTGACCAAATAAGTATATGCTAGAGCTGAGCATTAATCCTGGGGGAAACATGTCTACGAGCTCTGTTCAACCCAATCTGACTTTTATCCTGTGGGGAGCCAAGCAACAACCAGTTCATGTATTCCATGAGCCAAAGGCTTCATACAGTATTATTGCTCTGAATGGGGGGTGTGGATCCTGCCCAAACTGAAGTCACCGCTATCACAAACAGCATAGGGTCTGTGGCATCTAACTCTTAAAAAGATCCTTTATTTGGATCCCTGGAGGCACCAGGGGCTTTCACACAACAGAATCAACATCTACCGTGCAAGTCAGATAGTAACCCTGTAAATAATTAGTGCAGCAACTGGGATACAATAGGTAAGAAGTAGAGCTTCTTCAGCTATCCCAGCAGCTCCCTGACAACAACCAAAAGAAAATAACCCAAACAAATTTAAAATAAAAAAAAAATTAAAAGATAGTCAAGGACAGTGGGGTTTTCAAGGATTGAAACATGACTCATTTTGGAACAAGAGTACCACTAAGCAGACCTTGCTGAAAAGACAAGACAGGTTTCACTTTAAAAGCAGCACTTAGTTATCAAATGACAAGTCTTCCACAGATTAGTTGGTATGCTTGCCTTTTGCCCTGAAACTAATCATTTTTAAGAGGATCTAAATGCAGGAGAAGGAAAGAAGCCTGACTCAAGGGGGGGGGGGGGGGGGGAGGAGAGAAAAAAAACAGCAAAAAAAATCCCATAGTTGTCATGTTTATGACTTACATTCACTAGACAGGAAATCTTTAGAGCAAGCAAAAGCTTGTCTGCCCTTCACTTCACAAACCCTCGATATCATAATCACATTTGTAAAATATTGCTTTCTTGAATGATGCAAATTAAAGGCATAAGTAATTCTCTGACATACTATTGAAAACCACACACTAGCACAAAATAGCATTTTATGACATGCAAGTCCATTAAACTATTATTTACAGTGCAATAAATAGCATCCACAGAGATACTACTGTCACTGCTGAGCAGAAAACTTAGGAAATTCCTTGTCCGTGGCATTTGGGGTTTGAGTGAGAGAAGTTGAACTGCTCCTGCTTGGAGCAGGGTTTTGTCCTACAGAAATACTGCAGTATCTCAGCTAACACAGCAACTATCCTGTAATTATCACATACACTTTATAGTCAATGAAATAAAAGGGACCTTTCACCTCAAAAGTAATTTTTAAGGCAAAAGCAGAGGAAAGCTTTTCAAACAATGATTGTGAAAGGACAAAGAGAAGAGATGGTGCATTTATACGGGTCAGTAAGGCACTCATTGAGACAACTGTGGCTGAGGATGGTCATGGGAGACCGCTGTTCATAGGCCACACCCAAAAGTGCTTTTATTTTCATAGAGTTAATGCAGTTGTCAACCACTCAGAAAGAGCCCCAGACAAGAAGGCAGCCTAACAAGCCAGAATAAGACACCCAGTTGGCTCCACAGTCTGGACAAAAACTTGCTTCTCTAAAGCTTTTTTATTTTCCGTTCCTCTTCCAGAGTTAAAATTGGAATGGTATCAGTTGCCCTTTCCCAAATGGAAAGCCCTCTGAGAACAAACAAGATTTTTTGAAGCAACTACACAGATCAGAGCTTGCTGCTTATATATCTGTGTTCAGGGCATCCGCAGGGCAGTCTTGGGATCAGAGCAGAGCTACAGTTGGATGTTATCCAGAGGTATTTTAGGAGAACAGAATCAAATTGCCACACAAACATAATTGCCAAGTTTCGGTCTAATGTTTCAGCAATTTGCTTGACATGTTTAATTTCACAGGGCAGACTGGTAGAGTATTATTTTGGTTTTATTAATATGTCCACGTTCCCTAACAGCGTTCATATCTTTAGTAAGGGACAGGATTCCTACAAGTTCTGCTTTTGATAACAGAAAGCATTACAAATTTTTCATGCAGCCTGGAAAAAAATATTTGGATAGACTGAGTTTAAGGCAGTCAGTGAGAAAGATGAAAAGCAGTATTCTTACATTATCTACACTTCCCAAAACCTACAAATCTGGAGCAGAGAATGTTTGGTCCTCTGCCTTCTCTTCGGGAGTCCATTCAGAAAGCTGGCCTTCAAGACATTTGTTGAGTATCTGGTCACTGCGCTACCTGATGCTTTCAATCTTTCAGCCCACATAGAGCTAAATCATCTATGAAAAAAGGTTTCCCTGCCTCCTACCCCACAGTATTTAAAAGAGTTCAAATTCTGACCCCTTCTGAAAAGGCTGCCCAAGATTACCATGTTTCTATGTTCCCGTCACCAACTCTCTGCCCACCCAGCTCTTGCCCCATGTTCCTCTCTCCATTTCCAAGCCTTGCAGTCATCTCACAGCATCCCAGAGAATACACTGAGAGGATTCTGAGTGCATCAATACACACTCAGATCACCTGTTGAACCCCCAAGGCGTTGACTATCAGAAAATCCAGAGTGAGGAGTCAGTGTCTATGATTTCCTCTTCACCATTTTTTTTAAAGATATTTTTGTCCCAATTCCCATAGAATTGCAATGTCCCTTAAAGAGGACTATTTGCTCACAGAGCTACATGAGAATTCAGGTTTCAGAGTAAAGCTAAGCTATCAAAAAACTAAGTTGCTTATACATCTTGTTTCTATCATAGAGCAGATAGTAAAATATTGTTTATTAGACTCTGCACATGTGAACTGTGCCTCTTCAAGACTGCAGAGGTAACAAATGAGTAAAGTCTTAATCTAGAAAGTGAGAAGATAAGAGATTTAATTAAAGAGATTACAGACCTCTTAACCAATTAAGAACTGAGCTCAACCTTCAGAAGCCTGTCATTTGGATTATTAATTTTTTTAACATGAAAAGGCTGTATCTCAACATTGAGCTTCAAGCCTAAGAGCGTTTTGGTCTGAAGATGATTGACCATAGCAAAAAAATCAAGTCAAGAGTGTGAAAAATGGCCTGAGATTTATTTAGCAGGTACAGGATTCCAAGCACCAGCTCGATAACTAGGTTGAACATCCACAGGCTCTGCAAGTCCCAGACTACAGTCACCTGGAGTCGTCAAAAACCCATTTTGTCTCTAGCTCTCTGAAGTTCTCTCCCTTCTTGAATCCTTGGAGAAGGGTATTATTTCTGCTCTATTCCACTTTGCATGGGATTTCCTGTAAGTAGAAATTTCCCCTTTCCCCTTACTTTTTGGCATGATCCTCACACGGGAAGACAGGTTTTAAAGACAGCTCAAGTCTGTAAGAACCTTTCTATTCTATGTAAGAACCTTTGGAGATGAAGTGCTCCAAAGTCATGCTCTATGTAGTGACAGAAATTAAGATTAATTTTCTCAGAGCCCTGCAGAGTCTATAAAAATAATTCAAGTTTTCAAGTCACATACGCCACTGACCTCATCAGCCTCATGGGCTTGGAGCAGTTTCTGAAGAGCAGGTCACACTTCCGCAGGTGACCTCCAAGCCTTGGGCAAGAACACTGCTGGCCAGAGCTGTGACAATGCAAAAGCAACAGGTATGACTTGAGCAGAATGTGTCCCACAGGCCAACAGTTTCTGCTCACAGATCCCAAGAGAACTCCATTAGCGATATCAGAGGAAATATTTTTGCAGAAATCCACTCACGCACACAAAGGTGGAGAAAGAAATGGCACTCAAGCCATTGAGTAGCTCTTAAGGCTACTTTGCTTGCTCTTGTACTAGTTAGAGAAGCCCACAGCAGCTCAGACCTTGGCATAAACATGAGCCACTCACATACACTGTGGCCTTTCAGGACCTGAATGGTGCCTAAGAGCTGTCTGGAGAGGAACTGTTTACAAGGGCATGTAGTGATAGGACAAGAGGGAATTGCTTCAAACTGAAAGAGGGCAGGTTTAGATTTGGTACCAGGAAGAAATTTTTTACTGTGAATGTGGTGACACTCTGGAACAGGTTGCTCAAAGAGACTTTGGATGCCCCATCCCTGGCACTATTAAAGGCAAGGTAGGATGGGGCTTTGAGCAATCTGCTCTAGTGGAAGGTGTCCCTGCCCACAGCAGGGGGGTTGGAACGAGATGATCTTTAAGGTCTTTCCAGCACAAACCACTCTATGATTCTATGATACATACCCTGAGCTCCAGGCAGCTTGACATGATTAAACCATGATACTGCCCACGCTCCAAATACACCCTCAATGGTAGCAAAGACTGAGCTACAGAGACAAGCACAGACCCAGGTGACAGAGATTTCAATGCGATAGCATGATTTCAACAGATGTTCAAGCACAGCCCCAGTTTCCTCTAAAAATTAGGGGCTTCAGTGAGATATTTCATGTGGTTAAACCTATACAAAGCCTTGAGTCACTTGCTGGGTCACAATCCAGCTGATTCCAAGAATCTGTATGCAGGCTACTTACCCAGAAATTAACCTACTGCCTCGGAAAGCGTTGCTTAATTTAGAAGAGTGATTACTTACAGCACCTGCTGCTAGCCTCACAGCCTTTGATATGCCAGCTTCTCCAAAATTAATGCTAAGTCTTCTAAAACTATTTACATAAGTAATTAAGGAAAGAACTAAAAAAACAGTGCTAAATGTATAACATAACAATCAGCTGGGTTATCAGCAGCAATTGAAACTGTAATTTCCAAAGTAAATAGTGTGACTTAAGGCAGTTAGAGCTGAAGCTGCACAGTCAGTGCTTGTGGCAGACTCCCTTCCTCAGCCAGGCATAAACAGAAAATGCACTGCACAGGAGACACACACCAAATTGTGTATGTGTATGACACCACCACCTCAGAAGAAGCATCATACAGCAGGAGAACTTTTGCAAAAGAGGTGTCTTGGCTTTAAAGCCACATTACCTGTAGGCTTTAAGTTGAAAGCAAAGCCCACAATAGGCTTGTCATGCAAGTGTACAGCCTCTTGCACTAATTGAGGGCTGAAGTCAGCAGGCAATGGAGAGAGGAACAGAAGTTAAAAAAGAAGGACCAGAGATAGTCCAGCAAAGGACCGCGAAGATGCTGAGGGGACTGGAGCATCTTTTCTATGATGAAAGGTTGACAGAGCTGGAACTGTTAAGCTGAGAGAAGGCTCAGGGGGATCTCATCAGTGTACATAAATACTTTCAGGTTCTTGTCAGTGGTGCCTAGTGATAGGACCAGAGGCCATGGGCATGAACTGAAACACGGGACCGTCCCTCTGAACATCAGGAAACACTTTCTTACTGTGAGGGTAACCAAGCACTGGCACAGGTTACCCAGAAAGTTGGTGGAGTCATCATCTTTGGAGATACTCAAAAGCTGTCTGAGCACTGTCCTGAGCATCTGGCAACAGGTAGCTTTGCTTGAGCACAGCAGGTTGGGTCAGATGACCTCTGGAGTTCCCTTCCAATCCCAATCAGTCTATGATTCTGTGAAGACACGTACCTAAGGGTGTACAGGCACCAGGAAGACCCCTTCAATGGTTTCAAGAGGCAATGCAAACCTCCCAAATCTTCATTCGCGAAGCCTAGCCATGGCAAACCTTTACCTTCATTTTAACTACTGAATGCACACTTTTACTCTGCTTGAAAAACAATGAAATTTCAGTAATGGTAGCTGAGATATTGCACGCTTCCTTTCAGGAGAAGGAGGGGTTCAGAATTAAACATGTAACCCTTTCCCATACAGGTCCGTCTCAGAGAAGAGTCAGCCTGCTTACTTGTGTGCACAGAAGTTGGAAGGAATTCAAATTTGGGGGCTTATTTCTGTTCTTAAACAAGACAGAGGTTATTTGCAAAAATTCAGCTGGGATCTTAAAACTCACTTCATGTACTGAAAAGGACCTTTTCAGCAGCCCTGAAAACATCCACCAGTCTGTCTGCTTCCTCCCCTGACCCATATATATCAAACTATAAAAGCCGCCAAGTGGCCTACACAAAAAGGTTTGCCTTTTAGGAGGCAGAACAAAGCACATAACATTCCTGTCTGAGTGCAACAAAAACAGTTTGAACAAGGTTTCAAAAGGTTGCAGTCATTACAGCCTCACAGAAGTAGAGGCACCCAGTTGCAATTCAAGCTACGCAGCTCATCCCTCTCAAGCCCAAAACCTTGGCTAAGTTTGCAGGTCTTTTGGGGACACTAAGAAAAGTACCAGAGTGCCTCAGCTCCAGACACTGGCTGTCTCAGAAGCCAAAGCAAGCAAAGTAAAACTCAAAGAACTGAGGCTTAGGAGATCTGTGTAGGCAAAATCTGACTTCACCCATCACTTTGCAGCTGCGTAGCAGTCCTAGAAAGTATCTTACTTCATATTATTCCTTAGGATGTTCTTATTTCAGTGTTTATGGCTTATTTATTGAAGCATCTTCTAATCTGTGAAGCTTTCAAAAAGAACCAGCTATCTGCTGTTTCACTGTAAGATGAATTAACGAAGGCTTGGTATAAAGAAACAGCCTGGAACTGTTTTGGAAGGGAAAATGAGCACAAGTTTCTGCAGAAAAGGATAATACTCCTCATTCCCCCACCCCCTTGGCCAACTCTGCCTCCACTAGAGGCTCACAAAATTTCAGGATTTTTTCTGAATTTTAAGCAGTGCACAGAAAACCATTCCTCCATAAAACACTACTCAGTGATAAAAGATTACTGATTTGTGGGAAGGAAAAACATCTGCTAGGTAACACAGGACACCTGAAAGTGCACAATACCCTTGTATAAACTGAGGACACACTTGAAGGGAGTTGAGAAAGGTCACACAAATTTACAGCAGTGGAGAAACACCTCCTGTGGATTTCCAGACTTCTGTTCTGCTCCGGTTCTGCATTTTCTGTTTCCACCCTCAACCCCCTGCTAATTTTGCAAGCAATCCAGAGCAAGGCACAGAGCAGGGATCTGCCACTGGGGCAGGCTGCCAGGCAGAAGCTGCTGGGGCTGGTACCACGCTCAGAATGGAAAGAGCTCAGAGAGCAGGAGGAACTGGCACCGCTCTGCCATCCTTATCCATCTCCCGTGCAACTTCCCCAATCAGGGACGTTGTCACTGCTCACTATCTTTTTCCTTTCCACCTGAACGAGCCTTGCAGGTTTGTTCCTGGTTCAAGCTACCAAGCGATTACAACAATTTACCCTACTCCCTATAGGCACCAGTGGCACGAAGCAGAGATCTGGATTACTGCTCCTGGCACAGCTTAGTGTTCTTGTTCTGACCACGTATGCCAGGAATGGGATTTCCATTTCACAGAATCACAGAATCAGTAAGGTTGGAAAAGGCCTTTAAGATCATCAAGTCAAACCATCAACCCAGCACCACTGCATTGTTCACAATTAAACCATATCCTCAAGGGCCATATCCAAATTTTTTGAACACTCCTAGGGATGGTGATTCCACCACTTCCCTAGGCAGTGGTTCCAATGCTTTACAACCCCCTCCATGGAAAAAAATATTCCTAATATCTAATCTAAACCTCCCCTGACACATCTCTTAAGGTCGCTTCCTCTTGTCCTGTTAAGATGATGGAAATGTTCAGGCCTCACTCTCTAAAAAAACATTTCACCATCAGAAATTTCTCTATAGTTTCTGCACTCTGAGGTGCTTAAAGCCTTCAGCACATTCTTTCAGACTGACATGACTGACACTGACCTTGTTTCCCACTGCCCTCAATCTAACTGATTCATCCAGGCTGCATCTGGCAAGTCGATCTCCACTTGAAGCACATGCTCCAAGCTACAAAATCAGCCCGAAGCACAGCACATCCAAGCTGTGACATGACCATCAGATTCCTTTCTGTCTAAAGTGCACTCATTTACAATGCTCTGCTGAACAGCTGAAGGACATCTATTCCAACAGGCTTATCTTTGCCCCACCTCCTTGCTGATCTGCTCCTACAAAGTGTTTACACCCTTTATAGGAGACTGATGGCAGATGCCCATCTGGGGCTACAAAGCCCCTGCATCACCAATTACTTCCCATCAATTTTACATCCTAAACACTTTTCAAATTGACGGTATGAACTTCCACTTCACTAAAACACTAAGAGTTAAGCATCAAAACCCTCCTTTGATTCACCTAAGATGACTACTTATTCTGATAAGAGCAGCCAAATTTCTAAACACTCTATAGAGACAGCTCTTGGGGCAGAAGTAGAAACAGAAGAAAAGCAACATAGCCCTCATGGAGTGTCATCAGTGTTTGCCTGACTTAACACAGTAAAAAGGAAAGGTATCTGCCTTCTGAAGGGCAGACATGCCAAACCTCTCTAGGCTTTTGGCTTCAGAAAAAATAATTGCTAGCCACCACCAGGTTCAGCAGTTCACTCCAAGGTCACAACTGTGCTGTCTGTCAGCAGTTCAGCTTCTTCAGCACCACAGAGGTTCTCATAACAGGTAGTAAAACTATCTCCAGTATGTGAGACTTTCTGAAAGGGATGGTCTCCTCAGTCAGGGCAAACAAGCAGAGGATGCTAACGACATACCAGGTCTGACTCACAAACTTCATTAGCCTCTTTACAGAGTTTGTGGTTTGTTTTTCATATTTCTTTTTGCATGCAGTATGCCACGCTTCCAGTACTGCAACAATTGAATTTTAACACCTTTATCACTTCTTTCTTCTTAAGAGAAAAATAAACAAGCAAAGGCCATGCACACACCCTGGATTTTCCCTCACTAATGGCACAGAAACATTTTACTCATCTGCTCCCCGTCCCTTCCAGGTTTTACAACTGAAATAAAATTTTAGTTGACAGCATTCATTTGTGACTTCCAATGCTACTTGTTTTCTTTCCCAAAGATTCAGAGAACCACCCTGACCAAATTCCATTGGTATTAAATGTATTAATGTATTATTAGTAGTAATAAACATAGTATATAAGTACATTATTAGTAGTATTAAATTAGCAACTCATCTGGCTGGTGAGGACTACATTTTCATTACAACAGGCTCCCCTACTTCATGGAGATGGGTGAATTGAGTGTTGCAAAATAATATCCTGGTACCAGGCACAGTGGCAGAAGTTGTCTGAGCCAGCATCAGGGCATGGCTGAAAGGGCTTGGAAGCAGATTCACATCCCAGTTAGCCATACCCACTACAGGGACAACCACCTCAGACAGAGCTGCAACAGCCACCCCTGTATCTGCCCAGAACCACAAATTAGTGGCCCAAAATAAAGCTGTGAGGAGGCAGTGCCTTTGCATTGGTTCAATTCCTCTGGCTGTCAGCCAGCCTGGAGCAAGTCCCACATGTAGACAGAACCTAAAAGAGATCAGAATCAGGCCTCCCATCGGTGAGGCAACTGATTTTGCTGGCCTCTTCATCAGTCCCTCAGGGCTGTTTTCACTCTCTCATGAGAATCTAGGATATAGTTATGTAAAAAAGATTCCTCACCCTTAATTAAAATAAAGTTCACATGCACACCCTGCTGAAGGCAGCATTAAAAAAAAATTACTTCTATGAGGGATAAGTCACTTATAATTAAAAAAAAAAAATCTCATTGTGTACACAAGGGAGTGTCGAACACTTGCCAGCCACCTGGATAATTGCTTCCTATGAAAAGCTGCAGAAGAGAGCCCTGAGGAAAGGAAGGGTCACACAGAGACTCTTGCAAAGGTAAGAGTCTTGCAAAGTGCAAGCTGTATTTGCCCTGCATGGGTGAGCACTTGAAAGCCTGTCACCAAATTCCACCTATTCAGAGGTTACAATAACCAATTCTTCACAGCACTAGTAGGGTCTTTCATCTATTTTAAAATCTAAGCCTATCTTATCTAAGCCTATCTATTAAACAAGAGTTTAATAGCATGAGAGCTGATGGATGGATCCCTGGTCGTAATAGTATGAGAGCTGATGGATGTCTCATACTCAGCTTCACCTGCTGACTTCAGGTAAAAAAAACCTAACCTGTGTTCCTCCCCTCCTTTCCATGACGAAGAGTCAACAATTTTAGCTTCTTCTTGGAAGGCAGCCCATTTCTTTGACCCTTTTAGCTGCCTTTCTGCAATGCCACAGTGCCTGCAAGAGATGTGGAGACCAAAGCTGCACATCATCCACAAGATATGGGTGCATCAAGCATTTGCACCAAAGCAAAATTATACTGTTTATCCTTTTCCTGATGAGGATGGTGGCTCTTTTAGTTGCTGCTCCAGTAATGTTTCCCTCTCCACACTAAAAAGTGAAATCAACCCCAATTTTTTACTTCCTGTTATTCATGTGGCTTTCAAACCATAAAATAGCCTTTCCTCCAAACTTCTGGGATCTTAAGATCTTGACAGAAGTTTTCTGAAAATCCAAATATATTACATCCATTGAACCCTTTCTTACTGACATCCCACAGAACTTCATGGGATTGGGCAGCAGGATTTTCATTTTAAGAAGCCACACTAACTCTTTCCCAACAGTTAACATTTACCTGTGGATTCAGAGATCCTTATTACAGACCATTCCTGGTAGCATGACACTCTGGCATACTGTTCCAAGGTTTCTCTCTAGAGCCTTTTTTATAGATGGGAATCACATTGGCAGCTCCCCAGTCCTCTGGCACAGCAGCCATCTGTAGTGATAAACTATATAGTTTGGCCAGCAGTTCTGCAGTTTCACATTCAAGCTCCTCAGGACTCTTGGCTGAATGTCATCCAGCTCTGGTGACTTATTAACATTTATCTATTTGGTTTAATTTTTCCTTTTGTATTTATCATCTCAAATTAGTTTCTCAATCTATTGGCTACAAAAAGTACACTTGACATGAGAACGTCCCCAATACCTCCAGCAGTTAAGACTTGATATTCTCTGCTAATGCCTTATCAAGTCTAAGTAACTTTTTTACACCATTGACATCAAACACTCCCCAAGATACCCTAATCTTAATGGATTATATCCCCATGTATATAGTATTTATGAGGACATAAAATAAGTGGTTATAAAAAGTGATGCCCTAACATCTCAGAACAGCAGTCCCAAGACAGACTGTTGTGCCTACCTGCTGTCCCACTCACACCAGCCTGTGCCCTGGCACAGCTGTCACCCTGCTTTTTCTTCCTGGTGAAGGTTTCAGATACCACCAGAGAGCAGTGAGATTTAACTGTGTCATCATGGCAGCCAGCTGTAACAAAGGATGGAGGTTCAAGCAGTAACAATGCAAGTTTGGGACAGGAGCTATCGAGGCCTAAAGCAGAGTTTCTGTTTGGGCTCTTCCTGACCAGAAAGGTTGGCACAAATGGAAAGTAACTTTTGTGCAGTATGATGACATTGATAGGTGTCACACAGTCCAAGTTGCAAAAAACTGCAGATCTTAATGTTCTACCCTGACTGAAGTACTAAAGCAGGTATCTTCCTTGCTGCCACACAATGTGTTTCTGTCCCTCACCAGCACGTCCCTCTGACACTCATGAGATTCAATAAAAATGCTCCTTTTGGATGAGGTTGTATGTGAAGCTGCCTGCCTGTACAGGCACTTCAAGGGTGGAGATTCCAACAGTTTCCTTCTTCCACACTCTCCATTCTTTGGCATTTATACCCTTCAGAAACCCATAGCAGTCCTGCCCTCCTCCTCATGTTATAAAAACTACACCAGTATATAGCTTTTATCTTCCTTTTACGTCAATCCCTCCAATCCCAAAGTCACTTGTGTTGCTTTCCTTTAATTTCCTCCTGTTTATCTGCTAGAAAGTAACAAAGATCAAAGGCACCATTACATCAGAAAAAAAATCCCCCCCCACCCCTCACACTGATTAGCAACATCAGACCCAATTTTCAGAAAGATATTTAAGAGTTTTTAAAAATACTTTACCAGCTTAGGTGCCAAATCCCAACAGTTTCCGAGGGAATCAAGCGCCCACGCGCTTTCTGGATTCCCACTAGATGCCTACCCACATCTTTCAGTACGTAACCACATGAAACACTACTTTTGTTCTCAAGGTTAGGCTCTCAAGTGCTGCTAAGACAGTCCCTGAATGTTCCCACTGAAACCCATAGGCTACTAAGAGTTATGTCCCCTGGTTAGGAAGGAGGAAAAAGAAGAAAGAAGAGGAAGAAAAAAAAAAAAAATGGAAAAAAAGAAGAACAAAACCTCCACAATTTTTTTTTGTTCTTTCATGCCCAGCAGATCTTACCAAATACCTTCTGCACAGTTCCTGCCAGATGAAAGTTTTGTTTTTATCTTGGCTATGAATTCTGAGGCACAGATGTTGCCAAAGTCTTTCTGTATATATTTCAGGGTATTCAGAAATAAAGTGACATTTGCTATACAAGAAATATGTTTACCTTTTCCCCCCTGTGCCTACTGCTTCTCTGTTTGCCCTTGACAACCACATGACAGAGCTAAGCATACTTTGTTTCCATCACAGCTCACTATAAGCCTTCATGGGCAGTGTTTAGGTGGAAAGTGACAAGGAATCTCAGCACCTTCATGAAAAAGCCACTAAACATTGGTATAAGAGATGATTATTTAATAAAGTTCGTGCAACTGGCAGCAGAACCAACTTAATTCTGTTTTGGATCAAAACTATAGTTCCAGCTGGACACCAGTAAGAAATTTGGGCCCAGTTTATAACCTACTGGGGAAAACATTCTTTCAATTCTGAACCATCTTTTCAAGATTCAAAAATATATATAACAGTTACACAACACAAGACATTATGCAGCTGGTGATGGGAAAATCCCCAAAATGCTCTGTTACACTAACAAATGAACCTACTTGGCAAAGCATGGAAGTCCCTACAGCATGGCAGGGATTACAAGCATTATGCCTCTATAAAGAATCAAAGAATACAGAGTAACACAATAACAGGAGCGGGGAGACATATGTTGTCATTTTTTGTCAGGCTCCTTCTCCCAAATACATTTACTAAAGACAGAGAACCAGCTAGAGAGGAGTCAAAATCGACAGGCTAAGAGAATTGAAGCTCTTCGGCCTGGAGAAGAGAAGGCTCTGGGGAAACCTTAGAGTTCCTCCTTTCAGTACCTAAAGGAGGCCTACAGAAAGACTGGAGAGGGACTTTTCACAGGCCATGTAGGGATAAGACAAGGGGGAAAGGCCTTAAGCTGAAGGAGAGTAGGTTTGCACTAGATATTAGGAAGAAATTCTTTACTAGGAGAGTGCTGAGGAACAGAAACAGGGTGCCCAGAGAGGTTGTGAACTCCCCACCCCTGGAAGTGTTCAAGGCCAGGCTGGATGAGGCTTTGAGTAAGCTGGTCTAATGGAAGGTTCCCTGCCCATGGCAGGGGGGTTGGAACAAGATGATCTTTAAGGTCCCTTCCAACCTAAACTATTCTATGGCTCTACGATTCTATAAAATCCATTCTGTACCAAGGACTTTCAGATATACAGGAGCATATCTAGCAGGAGTTGACTGAGCAGGTGCTAGAGGTTCAGAGAACTTGGGAACAGAGGAATGTAAGAAGAAAATAATTTTTTTAAAAAGCTGTATACAGCGGGTACCACAATGACAGAGTAAAAAGGCACTTACTTGAGGGCCAATTCTGAGAAGCCACTAGATCTCACCATATGTCTTACAACCCTTGCCTCCAGCTTTCAAACCTACAGGCACCTCCGTGATCTTTAATACTACACCACAGCTACCTTCACTCATACTGCTTTGCAAAGTTTCCTGCCAGGTCAGCTCACAGCCAAGCGCTGAAAAGGAAAAGCACCCTCGCCTTTGGATGGCTGTGTGCCACGATGAGCTCAGCTGTGTCAAGCTTCATCCTCCAATCACAGCTTCTAAAAGACTCAAGCGAAGAGCACACTCCCAGCAGGTGGAGAGAGATCCCTCCTGTCCTTTCATCATGCATTCAGTCTCCAAGAAAATGCAAGTTCAGAATTATGCTTTTAATGTTAATTTTGAGCTGACCACATCAAAAGGAAAATAGCTGCCAACAGCCACATCCTTGCTTTATAGTTTGGGGGGGGGTTGGTTTTGAGAAAAAAAAGCAAAACACAAGCTTCTCATCTGTTAGTCAAGAAGAATGCTAAGTCAACCACAGATTCTTTCCTCGCAAATTTGTACTTAGTTCATTAGGAATTTAGGATCAGAGCCCTCATAGAGTGGTCAAACAGTCTTTATGCTGAAACTAGCACAGGTTATGCTTTATAGAGAAGCCTTTCACTGCTCACCTCATTCACACCCGTTGAAAAGAATAACAAGGCTCACAAGAGCCCCACTACAGAAGGGAAGCACATAAATTCATGAAAAAGGAGGAAGACAGACCACAGAGATCACACATGCTCATCCTATCGGACTTCAGATGATTTACCTATAGCTACAGGAAGTGCAGATGGAACAGAATCTCAAGCTTTCAAAAACAAACACAACTACACCACACATTGGATGAGATCATCTTATTGAAATCACTGCTCCTCAATATGAGCCAAAATAACAGGGTGGGATTCAAAGAGCAACTGAACATCATCAGCAACACAAGGTATCCACTGTAATACTAAATTTAAAGCTTGATAACAGAAGCAGGTATGATGTTAAATGCAGTAAGCCAGGTAAGATTCTGCTGCTCCAGTAAGATTCCTTTCATCTCCACGACCGTTACATCCTGAACTGCACATTTACCCATTTCATGCTGCCACAAGTCAGCATGTGACGAAATGTTTCTAAAACAGACAAAAAAAGCCCACACAAACATTGCTGGTGGCATTTGGACTAGGTCCCAGGATGAATAAATACTGGATCAGAAGGCAGGAAAGGCTCCCACCGGATGTACCTAGTGTAAGAAAGGATTGGCTCTTAAAAAAACAAAGGTCATCTAGAATAAAATTGATAATGTGAATTAAAGAAAGAAAAGAAATTATCCTGATGATCCCCTAATGAAGTACAGAAGATAAAGGAAATCAAGCTGAGATCATCTCAACGTTGACATTTTTCCAAAGTAGCAAATAACTTTAAAAGAAGACACACAAGAAAAGACATTTTTGGTCAAACCCAGTAAATGACTAAATTCTTACAAATTCTTCCAGCTCATCATTTTTGAATGTTTTTCTTTTGCAACTCAAGGACTTGTCTCAGAGATACACAAAACAAATGAAAAAGCCGGCACTCTGAAGTCTACAAGGTGATGAGATTTCTGATCTACCCTTGCAGCCATCTCCTGCCCCGTCCCCCCCAAATCCCCTGTCCACCATGAGTAAACTGGAGACAAGACTGGGAGGGAGGACTGTTAATATGAGCTGGCAGGACACTGTTTCAGCAAATATAACTTAGATGTGAAAGCCAGAAGCCCTACTATGACAGTGTGGTGAGTCACTTGATGACAAGTCATTGAGGCATTTAGAGACTGATTTTGAATTCTAACAAGTGACACTGTTTTGCCTCCTCTAACTGAAGGATGTGCCTTTATTGAACCTAGAATTCAAACACCGCCTGTGACCGTCTGCCTCCATTTAAAGGCAGCCTACACAGGGAAATATACTGTTGTGTTCTACTTTCTGGCTTGCAGCAGAGCCCTGAAGGAATCTGGAGTTGTTTGCTTTCTCTTCTGAAGTCCCACTTCCGTCATTCCCAGTCCTACCCTCACCTCCTCAATCTTTCTAAAGGAGATCTACACATTTAAATATTTCCAAATATCTCATTACCAAAACTACCTGCTTGATAGAAGAAGGCAGTGCATGTAAGGTTTCTTCCCCTACTCAATCTTCATCCTCCTCCCAAGCCCTGAAGAAGACACTTCTTACTGGGGTGGAGGACAAAATATTTTACCTCCCTGCTATTCATCTGTGTTTGCCCAGTATCTTCAGGATCACAGAAGTATGAGTACTCTGTCTCTCATCAGTCTTAGGAGCAGCCAGGGAAAGTAAAGATAGGCCAACGAACAAGGTTTCTGTAGAAAGGCAGAAGGAAAACAAACAAACTAACAAACAAGGCTTTAAGAGATATAACTGGGGAATGGAAACAGAGAAAAGAAACCAAACAAACAGGAAGAATACAGAAGTTAGTTCCCCCACACACAGTCCAAGTTAAGTTCAGTTTGGTTGTCAGGGCTCCCAGAAATGGCAAAAGAGACACTAGTCTGGAGATTACAACTTCATCAAGATAAAGTGTAGGTTTAATTTTATTCATACTCTTCAAAATCTGGTTTAGGAACATAACTAAGAGATTAAAGCAGGCCTGGAAAAGTACTTCCAGTTTCACTTTTTCAGAGTCTTTTGGCACATCCTAAGGTAGTGGATGAGACTCCTGCTGCTTTTTGTGAATTTGGTACAGCATTTTTACTCATTCTCTGTTACCAAGGGAGTCAAAATTGCATAGAAGAATTTATAGCACACACAAATGTAAGAGACTGCAATTTTTCCCAGACACTTCATTACCAAGACACATAGGCTGATGCAACAACAAGAAATTTGATGAGTTAGAAATTAAAATATAGATTTTTGTACTAGATTAACATAACTGTGAGACAATACTTTTCAGTGGTGCTGCAGTTCCCTCTCCTTCTTCCCCTCACTTCTCTGGCTTTCTTTAAGGCTACTCAGTGAAGATTTCAGTGATTCTAGAAAATGAAGTTATAATGGTAGTAACTTATTGTTAAGATGTAGTAGATACCCTCACTTCCTCACCCAAAATTAGGAACTGGAGACTCAAACGAAAGCCTCTGCATGCCTAAATCTCATTATTTAAGTCTTCAAGGCACATTTGGATCAAAATCTGTCATTTCGCTCTACAGATAGGAGTGGGAGAAGTCTCTTTTATATGACACATATTTTTGCATAGCTTTCACATCTCCAGAATCTTGGAGCTTAACAGAAACCATCAAACACCTTAACACACACCCACAACGTGTATACATTTTACCAAAGAACCTTACCAATGACTTTGATTATCAGAGGGGGGATTATGAAGAAAGGTTTTGATGAAGGGTTCTGTGGCATTACCACCATTCATTTCTAGGCCTCTCCTTTAAATTCGGCTCCCAAAGCTTTTCTGTTATCATCTCTGATCTGTGATTACAATGCCAGAGAAGCAACACTGAAGCTGAATGCACATCTTATTCTAAAGCAGGACTGAGGAGGAGAACAATGGCAGGGCAAAACAGGAATATGAATTATAAGCTTGTGGTTAGCATTTTGTGGTTAAAAGAAGATTTAGCGCTCCTGGGCAGTGTGGCAAGAAAATCCTATCAAACTTCTGTGGCAAAAAGAAATAGCAATGATCGTGTCCATAAGAAGTATCCTCCACTTAACAATCATTCCAGGATCTTTGTTTTACCACTTTATCTTCCTCCAGCCTCTCTCTTGCATGGAAACTGAATATTCCTAGAGCAATTTCTCATTTCAGTGAGAACTGCCATGAGTCAGGTGGCTCAAATCTTCTCAAGTAAAGCCTTTATTAAAGATATTATTAAAAATAAAAAACCCCAATACTTAGTAAAGCATAGAAGCCACATTGGAAATCTAGCTTCAAGTCATTTAAAGTTCCACAAGGTAATTAGATCTGTAGCCTGAAAAATCACATTTATGTATTACAAAGGCCATATGCATGTTTCTGAAGAATTAGGAAAAATTTGACATTTTTGCCTTTTAGGAACAACATTCCCTTTCACATACTTTTCCTTCAGTTCCTGAGTTTGAATCAAGGGGTTTTCCCTTCATGTGCTCTGTTTTGAAACAGACTTGTCCGATTTGCTAAAAATTGGCCAGTATGCCAGTATCTGCTTTTTGATTTTTGACCCTACCTACAGCAACATTAGTCCAACTACACACTTATTTGGATCACTTTCTCTTCAAGCAACCTTTTAGGACATAATACTACAACTACATCTTCCAGTGTCTTAAAAACAGTAGCCTATTAAAAACAAAGTTTTACTAAATAAAACACTGACAAACCTAGAGTCGATTAAGAGTTAACACATTCTGTGGTTCGAGAAGGAAAATGACATTAAAATTCGTCTTGAGTGAGGTACTCCTGAAAGGATAAGAACACATAAATTGTTTTATTTCCAGAAGAACTGCAAAATGTAATGGGACTTTTATAATTGAGTGTTTTATTAATTTTAATGAGCTAATCAATACTGCATTTCAAATCCTGATGTGTCCATTTGCTGCTAATCCCTCTTTGTGCTTTGCACTCCCTGGCCTTGGCAGCTGTTACCTGACAAATCTACCTTCTACTGTGAAGAGACACCGGAGTTCGGACTCAGGTGACCAGTTTAACAAACAAGAAAGCAAAGGATATGTTATGAGCCTGGCCTCATTTCCCCCCCCCCCTCTACCTCAATGCTGGTGTTAGAGAGCTCAGTAACAGCCTCAGACACATGCTGCACCTTACACAGAGGTTAGCACAGGGCCTTGAGCTGAATAAATCTAACAGCTTCAGTAGTATACACAGAAATGGAAAAGGGGGGTTGGAATATTCCCCACTTCTGCTGCCGAAGGAAATCAGCTTTTCCTTCATCCCAAACAAGTTTGAACTCTGGAGACACACGAATTCCACCTTCAGCTGTGACTTCTAGCCTCTCCAAAGCATGTTCAAATAAGACATTCTTGAAATATCTACTAAAGGCAAATCATAGAATCATCCCAGCACAAAGCCTTTAAGTAAAACTTGTTGGTGAAACCACATAATGTTCACTTACAGATAGCTGGGGAAATTAAATCAGTGTTTTACAAAAGGAATCATTTCTCTGCTCTTTCTACAGAAGAGCCTGTGTTAAGTGGCCAAGCAGATCAGCAGAGAATGTGCATTTGGGATTATGTGGGTACAAACAATAATCTATCTTGGAATTTCTTTATGCTAAAGCAGTGATAAGGTATTTCACGTTACACTATATGTAAACAGGGAGAAAAAACACCTGAAACAAGTCCCTGGTTCAAATACAAATATTTCTCACTTCAGCTCTTATTTCATGAATACAACATAAACCCTGAGAAACAGGTTTTGTCTTCTAAGTGAAGCATCATCTAAAATACTTGTGTGCCATTACAGTCATTAAGTAAGTTGATAGTTCAAAGCCCTACTGATGCTTAGAGAAAGTAACTCAAAGTGCTGCTGTGACACCTTAGCAAGCCAGTCTGTCAAACTGCATCGTAACCTTTTGTATTTGATTTTCCTTCTCTCTGTTGCCATCTGTAAAGTCATCCAGCGGCATCAACTGTAATCCACAGGCAGACACACTGTAACTACATGCATCAAGGTCTTAAGAGCAGGAGACAGTGCCTTAAGGTAAATCTGTATGACTCCTCCATCCCAAAAACACAAATAATATGAACAGCATTTATTTTGCTCCACCATTTTCCTTTTAGGTTACACGTAGACAAACTTAAAGGGAAAAGAAATAAGAAAAGGCATGAAACAAGGCTTTAAGCCCCACCTGCCTGCAGCATGTACTTGCCACTTGACTTCCTCATAGTCCCACAGCTACAGCCCCACCTAGATCAAGGAACTGTTTGCAGCTAGATGTCGTACACTTCAAGGCAGTCACGATATATTACATGCACTGTCTCTCACATGGCAATTGAGATCACAAAGGGCTACTTTGGTAGAAATTACCTCTTTTCAGAAAGTACATTTAGCTACTACTTCTGCAGTCTTACGATTTGTCCTGATTTTCCCAGATTAGGACTATTTTTCTACACCATTAACTTTTTTCCCTCCTCCTTTTTTTAAACCCTAAGATGATAAAGGGATGCCGGATTCACCATCACTTTACTTCACTGATTCTCGGCAGGAAGGAGGAAACAGAATGGCTTTAAGGCAGTTACACCAGCTTAAGAGGAAAACAAACTAGCTATATAGCAGGTCCAAAGAGTACAGATTGCAAGAAGGAAAGAAACCATGGAAGTTATTGTTTAACCTGCTTCTCAGACTATATGTACAAGATTGATAGTATACAAGTGGAAACTGGAACACTTGGGTTGCCAGTCTGAAAATGTACATTAGTGCACAAACCAGAACTGAACTTCAACTTTTTCTTCCAATTCCCCCGGAAATACACTAATCAGATAGCTTTGTTTGTTTGTTTGTTTATTTCCTCTTCCCCATCCCAACAAACAAGTGCTAAAATGAAGGGAACTGGTGAAAGCTATGCTACTACAGTGCTTTTTCTGGTGGATCTGTTAGCAATGGTACTTGCCTGCATCCCCAAAGCGAGAGGAGCAGCTGAAACTCCTCTCAGCTACCTGCTGCCATGTATAACACAACACATGGGAGACAGAGGAGACCAGGGTGACTACAGGAGGAATCAGCATTTTTAGACTGCACCTCTCTGACCTATTTTGAAAACGCCCACTGGAGGATGATATAAAGCACATCCTAAAAGGCCCTTTTTCTCTCTGCTGATCATAATGGAAGCCTGAGGAGACTTGTTCAGCTCTGAGCATCCACGTTTTCATCAAGTGAAACCCATGAAGGGCCCTGAAACTGTGACACACACCCCACTGCCATGCTGGAAAAGAGACAGATCATGGGAGGACCCAGACTCCCACCCCCAGCTCTGAGGATGTGCCTGAGGAGGGATGGGACAAAAGTAAGCCCCCTCTCCTGCACAAAGCCAGGAGCAGTCATCATCACTGGCAGCAGTGTTACCCCTCACAGCCATAACATCCATGTCTACACATGCTGTGCACAGCTGCACCCAAGTGCAAGAATTTCAAACTCAAACTTCAGTTTGAGTAAAAACCTGGTTAGCACAAGCAGCATTAGGTACTTTTAACCTATTCATTGCTAAAGAACACCATGTGCCCTAAGTTCAGAAAGGAAGATCTGATCCCACTGACTTACAGGCCACATCAGTGAGCATCTGCTGACAGCCCCAGTTCCACTGCCACCAAAGGGAATGGACCTAGCCATTCCCACCTCTGGGAACAGGGGCGCAAAGCAGTTCCTCCCAGGTCAGAGCTGTACAAGTGCATGAGTCACACACTAGACTATTTTCTCCATAAGAGCAAGCCCTCAGCATCAAGCAGAACATGCTTACATTCTCCCCAATTCCTATACAGGCCAAGACATCAGGCTGAGAAAAACAGTTCAGCTCCTTGCCAGGTATAGAAAAAGGTTCTTTCACACAACACAATCCTGGCACACAATATTCTTTTGCCTTCCAATAGAGGTAAAAAGCCAACAAGAGGTATTCTTGTACCTATAAAAGGGCTAATGCCTGCCTAGGCTTTAAAGAAATATGACTTATTTTTAGTTGCCTGGTTTTAGTTTATGTCTTGTACCTCCTCACCCAGACGGATCAGTTCCTTTACAAGTCTATTTGCTTCTCTTATCTGCTGTTGACAGGATGAACTGTAAAACCAGATCACTTTAAGGGTGGAGCTCTGGATCACTTCTGTATTTTGCTACAGAGAAAAGTCTGTTTTAGCTCTAGGTGGTTCTGTACCCTCTTACAAATGTAAGGGAACTGGACCATAACAACTAGCTTTGGAAACTACAAAACTTCCCACACCAAGGAAGTGAGACAGGTGCAAAAAAAGGAGAAAGAAGGAAAGAAGCCACACTGCAGCTCACTCACATTCAAAAAAAGACAAAACACTAGTTAGCAAACTAGGTGAAATTTATGCATTGGAGTCAAAGCTGAGAGAAAAAGTCTCCCTCCACAGACCTGGAAAAGGATAATCAAGCAGTTCTTTGACCTCTCAGGCAAAAAGACACAGCATCAGTTTTCAGTTCAGCGCAAGTAAGGCAGTCATAAACACAATAAACAAAAAATACGTTTTCACTTGTGGCAGTTATACTGAACTTGTCGCACATTTCTTCCAATATCCCCATGATGCACAGAAAAGTATGAACTAAAAGCCTCACTTCTCCTTATTCTTTTTTTCTGAGCAACATCCAGAGCACATAATATTTCCTAAAACCAGTAAAAGCATTCTTGCTGTCATGATACAAGAGCATTTTGCTCTTCAATTTTATTTTTGGCTTTCATTTCCAAATCAAAGAATGGTAGTTATACCATCCCATTTAAAGATGTTGGTTCCTCCCCACGGGACTCAAAAAGGCTAAAAAAAAAAAAAAAGTCTTATCAGCCTCCAGTTTTAATCTCCAGCTTTGCTATACAGTACAGCTGAGAACAAATTCTTCCCCGTGGCACAAGACAGGCAATCCAGAGTTAAACAGAATCAGTACACAGACATATTTAAATTCCCACCATACCTTCTGTTCTCTGTGCAGAAATGAATTTCACTTCTCTGACTTATCCACAGAAAGTGCACAGGGAAAAGCAATTTCCAAGCATTCACTGGACACACACACAAACTGTTCCACAAGGAGTTTTTCCAGCCTTACCCTAAAAAGCTGAGAACAAGATGAACACACCCACACTAAGAAGTATTAGAGCAGCAAACAGGAAGATGCTCCCTGCTTGGCCAGTGAATGTGCGCAACACCAGGAAACTCCAGGTAAAGAAAAGGGGGAGGTAGTTCAGTGAAAGGCATCAGTAAGCCACTGTACAAAGAGTAATTGCAAGCAAAGAAAACAGTCTTCCGTCTGAGCCCGACACAGCCATTTCACCCAACTACAATACCTGCTTTCACTTTGAAAATTAAAATCTTGGCTAACTAAACAGCTTTTACAATTGTTCTTACACACACACACACACACACACACACATATATCTCATACTTAATTACCACATCAAGTACAAGCCTTACAGCCGGTAACAGGTCCCAAGCAAAGAGCCAGGTTTTGACACCTATTTATAAAACTTGTTCCTGAAGAAAAAAACTCCTGGAGGCAATGTCGGAATAAGGCTCAAGTAATACTCAGCAGGAACAGATGCACCGTGACACACATACGGGATGGAGCCAGCTATTCCCAACAATCATGAATTTTAAGCCCTCTGGATAACAAAAGCATCAAGAACACGGACTGCAGGCATGGAAGAGCTGTGGATTAGGGCATTTCCATGCACAGTGGAAGACAGAAGCGCTGCTGCCCCTGATGACTCGCCCTGCTGGTGCTGCCTCTCCTTCGGTCTCCCAGGGGCACTCAAGAGCACCCAGAGGTGCCACCCATCTCCGATGTTCCTTCACTGCTACCCACTCCCCTGGCAGAAGCCCCTGCTTTGAAGGAGGCTGGACTAGAGACCTTTTGAGGTCTCTTCCCATCTGAATCATCCCACGATCCTAAGTTCAGCTTTGCTTTTAAGTACTTTACTAGCAAAAAGCCACGCTTTCGTACACACACGCGAGCGGAGGGGTTAAAACACAAGCTCCCACCTCGCCATCCCTCCGCACCAGCCACACAAAGCCTAGGGCTTCATCACCCCATCGCCCAGCATGGGTCCAGCTCCTCAATTCTTTGTGTTTGCCCAAAGCGCCCGCCTCTCCAATCGGAGCCTGGACGGGGTGCTCGGCAGAAACTCTGGGCTGAGCCCCGATTCCCACCCCAACCTCTGCCCCGAGACCCCAAGCATGAGGCCCCGAGCGGCTCCCCGCTTGCACAGCCCGGGGGCTGAGGACAACTCCCTTTATCAAATGAATGAGCCGGGGAGGTAGGAGGCGGGGGAGACCGGAGGGGGAAGGCAGGCTCCGCACCTCCCTCCTAAAAGAAAAGAAAAAAAGAAGGAGGGGGGGGAGGTGGGAAGAAGAAAAAAGAAGCCCCGCTCAACCTCTGGTGCAAACTTCCCGGTTACAAAACAAGGGAGGAAATCCCCTTCCCCGGCGCGGCAGGACTCACCTTCCGCCCGCGCAAGGTGCTGCCGCGTCTCCCGCGGCTCCGCGCCGGCCGCTCCACCACACCGCCGTCCCTCCCTCCCCGCCGCCCTATTTGTGGGCCGGCACCCCGCTCCCGCACCCTGCCCGCCTTGCCGCGGCCATTGGCTGCGGGGGCCCGCCCCGCCGCCCCCGGCCGCCAAGGTGGGCAGCGGGGCCCGCGGCACCCGGGCAGGGGGGTCGGTCCTGCCCCTCCGATCGGCGCCCGGGCGCGGCATCGCAGCCGAGCGGCCCGCGGAGGAAAGTTTTTTGGGGGGAGGGGGTGGTACCTCCGGGTGCGGCAGATCGGGACTCCGGACCGTGTTCCCCAGTGCTGCCTCGGGAAGTGGCGGCTGCCCAGAGCCCCGCGGCTCCGCAGGGCAGAGGGCGGGAGCGGCGCCGGCCTGGGACGTAGGAGTCTTTGGCGATCACGCCATCGGCGGAGCCGCCACGCGGGGAGTGGATCGCCGGCAATCACACCCTTGGCGAGCGGCGCTGCAAGGACTTTATTTCTGCTCCCCGTATCGCGCTGTGCTATCGCTGAGCCGGCTCCATTGTGCTGAGCGCCGTGTGCGCGCAGATCCAAAAAAGGCAAGAATAAAAAGGGCTCTGCCTTGCCGCTGTGTTGCAAAAGCCGAGGCGTCTATACCTTATATTGCCGAGATCCGGGTGTTCCCTCTCCCCGTGATCTAAAGCTTGCTGGAAACTTGTCACCCTAGTTAACAGGAGTTTTCGGCTCAGCGCGTGTGCTCTGCCGAGAGAGGAAAAGAGGAAGGATTTGACTGCACGTACGGCTGCACTGCTCTCCAGAACAGAGCACGGGCACGGCGAGGTTGTGCTCTGCGGACCTGCTATCTAGATGTACAAGAATGAAATGTTGAGTGGAGCAGGTAGATACAGGCAAAAGAGAGACAAATAATACAGGACACCAGATCTGCCTTTTGTGCCGAGACAACATTCCCCCTATATATGACTGATTAAGACAGCGCTGCCACAGTCTTCCCCTTCCCCCTTGTACGAACATTTCCGAGTTCCAGTGACAAGTTTGTTCGGGAGCTAAACCAGCAGAAAATTAACATCGCGAAAGTAAACAAATGGAGGAAGCGAGAATGCGAGTCTAGGACTGATAGAGTGGGACTGCCACAGAGCTGATTTCAATCAGCTGAACCTGCTGTGGAATTGAACACTTGGAATCGCTTCCCTCTGTTGGATACGTTTAAAATTGGATTCAAATTCACACACACAGGCATGAGCTTCCCCAAGCACTGTCTGGCCGTAGTCTGTCCTCTGGTTGCAACATAAAGGTGTTTGTGTCAGTTCAGGGTAGTATATCAGTAACTTCGCTTCAAAGACAGCCACAGAACCAGCCTGTATCAAGAATCCCACAGTTACATGGGAGCTTACAGGGTTGCTGCTGGTGGGGAACTGAGGCAAAAACCAGGCAGCTCAGCTTAAATGCCAGATCCATAAAGGGGGCACCATCAAAGCTGGAGTTAAAACCCAACAGTTACCCTTCAGCCCTGAACTGAGACCTGAAGACTAACTTCCTTTTGTACCACACTTGAAATCCCAAAGCCTTTTCAGAAATATGGATACACCCTGATAATTTAAAAAAATAATTTTTGAAGCCAGGCAAGAGAATACGCAAAAACACGCCTTGTTTGGCAAGTTATTTTGCCAAATACATCCATTCAACCCCATGGAAAATGGGCGAGTAAGGTAATTGCAGTGGTTGACCTAAGGGCTGGTCCATACATACCTGGTGTACTGCGCTCTACTCAGCCTTAGTGAGGCTGCATCCGGAGTACCGTGTCCAGTTTTGCACTCCTCAGTACAAGAGACACATGGAGCTTCTGGAGCAGGTCCACGGGGAACTACAAAGATGATTAAGGGACTGGAGCATTTCTCTGCAGCTTCAGCCTTGAGAAGGGGTGACCGAGAGGGGACCTCATCAATGTCTATAAGTATCTGAAGGGAGAGTGTCATGAGTATGGAGCCAGACTCTTTTCAGCGTGCCAAGTAATAAGACAAGAGAAAACAGAAAATGATCCACAGAAAGTTCCACCTGAATATGAGGAAGAACTTCTTTACTATGCAGGTGACCACGCACTGTAACAGATTGCCCAGAGAAGTTGTGGAGTCTTCCTCACTGGAGATATTCAAGAACCATCCTGATGGAATTCTGTGCAACATGCTTGAGGATGACTCTACTTGAATAAGGAGGTTGGACCAGGTGACCCACTGTGGTCCCTTCCAACCTTACCCATTCTGGAGTCTGTGACACTAAGAGCCCCTTCTCTAGCTGTATAAAGGTATTTAAAGAAGCGTGAAATAACCAGGACTTCCATTATAGGTGCTTTAAAGCCACTTGAAAATGAGGAAAGACAATCTATACACAGGTTAACTCAGTTCAAAAATTCTTTCAATTAAACCTTTGTGTATTTACTGCCAAGGGATCTCACCAAAACTTTCAGAACTGTGTTCTTACCTTTTGCTATTATCCTACTCTGCAGTAATGTGGAATCCTAAAGAGGTATCCTGAAGGGATATTCTGGGATTACAATACTTACAGTTTTCTGAATTTTCCCAAATTTTGAGATTCCTTTGTCTGAAACTATTGCTGGATATTTCAGAGGGAGTTCCAAAACAAAAGGAGGAGGATGTCCATGAACAACACCAGAATGGGATATAAAGCTACAACTGCAAACCAGAATTTGGTACTTGAGAAAGGAATGAGTGAAATGTAAATCATTTTATTTGCATTTCTAAGCACTCAGAGCAAAGTGTTCAGGGGGTTTTCAGGGAAAGGATCCATCCTGCCTTGTAATCAGGTTAAAGTCAGATGGCTCTTTTCCAGTGTGGGCAAAAAAGGGGATTTCTTACACCTCCAAAGGGTTTCCTGTGTTTTGTGGGAAGAAGCCTGGCACCAGGCCCCAGCCTCAAAGACCAACTCTGTTGAACAATCAGTTTTATACTGATCACGTAAGAACTGTATTTTGCTCCCCTTCAGACACACAGCAGAACAAGCAGTACCACTGCTGTAGGGCATAGCCTGATGATTTCTTCTTTGTCAGCAGTACCAGTATCAATAGTTCTTACTCTGCTGTGCATCTCTGTTCCTGAGCTATTCCCTGCACTGTGCCAGCACAGCTATTTGTGCAGCTATGTAAGGGAAGAGATCAAGGAACTGGTTCACCCAAGATTTTTTCTGGATGTTTTTCAGCCAGATCAAATCCCCAGATATCTTGGCTGACACAGTGCAGGGGGAACAGAAGAACATGTGTAATCACAGATGCTAAAACTTAGCTGAGGGACAGTAACTTGTTAGGATGTACCACTTTAGTCACCTGCAATAACCCGTCCACTCCTTTAATCTGCTCTAGCAAATAGAGACAAATTGGCTGCAGCCTATAAGGAAGAAACCAGAATTCATTAATGACTTGAAAACTAATTACAAATCTCTAGGTCTTAGTAGTTGGGAAAAGAAAAAGACAAAAAGAAAAAAGAGGTCCTACAGTTATACAATACACAGTTTCAAAGTTCCTCAGCCAAAGATCTCACTGCAAAGATGCAGAAAACAGCAAGCACCAGCAAGCAAAATTGAAGGTGATGGTGGGTCAGCATACCACTGCCTGGGGGTTTCTCACCCAGTAAATCAGAAGTCAATCCAGCAGAGTAATGTTGTTATAGTGGTGTGATGTGATGAAGAAGACAGACTATGATTCATCACTGCCCTACATATCATGTAAGCTTGTACAGCTCTGCAAAATGTATGTAAAACACTTTCAAATCACAACTATCTCCTTTTCATTTTGTCCAGATAATACAGCAGACTAAAGCAGTGAGGAATGTGTTTCTGGACACAAATCTGTGATGCACCGATGTTTTTCCTGAACAAACACACAAAAGCACGTCAGCAGTGATTTTTCATTTCCTCGGTAAGTTTTAGGGTGTCTTAGTGCCAGAAAAGCAAAGTAAAAAATAACAAAAGGACCAGAACACCTGACTAGTGAAGAACAGCATCTGGTTCCCATCTTACATATCCTGATGTCAGATAGTGTGTAATACCCATCGCAACGGAAGTTAAAATCGGTTCCAAAACGTATACAAGAAGCACATTACATCTGATGCATATTTAACATGGACATGCACCTCCTAACATCCTGGAGAAAGGTTTGCTAAGATTTCTCCGCCCAGTATGAGTTCAAATACAGGAGTAGGAACCAGGGTCACCATTTTAGCAAAGCTAGCTCTGGGTTGGTTACTCTTGTTTGATCTTAGCACTGAAGTCAAAAATCCAGCTTATGTGCTACCAATTCTCAGTATTTGGCTTTATGCAGTTGTTTCACTCCAGATAAATGGTTAGAGCGTCATATTGTACATGTTCCCACTTGCCACTTAGTCCTCCATTTCTGTACCGAGAGGCTCACAGTAGAGGGCCAGGATCTGTCTGGTACAGTTATAACAGTTATTACAACCTGGTACATTTTTGTGATACTAAAATCCCAAATAATTCAGGTTCTCCTTAAGGGTTACATTCTTGTTGGTTAAGTTACCCTATAGTTGACTGAAAACTTAGAGGAACCTTCATGCCATTCCAATTTTAAATCATCTCTTACCGCTTCACTGAAGTCCTGGAATCTTGCAAAACCTCTGATGATGAATACACTTTTACATTCCAGATCTCCTTTAGCCAGGAAATTGCACAGAGACAGCTAAGAGCGTTCAGTGCTTTGGTGAGCAGTCAGCAAGTCGGGGGAATACTAGGGAAGCCACAAATGACTATTCGATTCTGGAAGCCTTGTGTATCTCTGGAAGTCATAAAATACAGATGGGCAATGGCTTAACGGTGAGGTCAGTCTTTGATTCATTAGCTAATAGCTGAATTTAAACACATATATCTGAGTTTTGAGGCATGCTGCTAATTCAAGCTTAAAAACATGGGGTGAGTTTCTTTGGAGCTCTACAGGATCCTGGTTTTGGCTTAGATTTTGTATGTTTTCTCAATGATGCAAATAGTTTGTTTTTCGAAAAAATATGACCAGCCACTGGTAATCTTAGGTAAAAAACAAATTGAAATGTCATAAGCTCTTTTTGCGGTTGGGGGTATAAGTTTCAAACACATTGGGTCAGTCACTGGAGCTATGCAAAGTCCAGGGGCTGACCATTATGTGTGTTAATCCTACATTGTGCAAGACTCTGTGGAAACGAGTACCATAACAGAAAAGTCTGTTTTCAGATATAAAAAGCAGGAACTAGACTCAAAATTTCCTCTTTCCTTCTCCAACTGCAGTCGTAGCTATACTTCCCTGCATCAGAACTTCCCTCTGCCTGCAGTCCAAAAAGCCCCTATCCATCCCTGCCCC
The DNA here is from genome assembly GCF_001715985.3 of Manacus vitellinus. Lineage (NCBI taxonomy): Eukaryota > Metazoa > Chordata > Aves > Passeriformes > Pipridae > Manacus > Manacus vitellinus. The sequence continues at coordinate 1,832,630 of NW_021940836.1, forward strand.
TATTCTTCTCCAGCTGTTTCTTGAAACATCTATTTCCTCTCCTTTCCCCTTCCTTCCACCCCCTGCCTTATTTAATCATTCACTTAACTTTTGAAAGCCCCTTCCTTCCCTGATCCCACCACCCAACCTAAGGTGAGGACACAAATATGGTCTAGACACTCCTTTAGTGTTCAGTGTTCCGTCTCAACTGGAAATTGTAGAATCCTAGAAAGGAAGGGACCTTAAAGGTGATCTAGTTCCAACACGTCTGCCATGGGCAGGGACACCTTCCACTAGACCAAATTGCTGAAAGCCCCATCCAACCTGGCCTTGAACACTTCCAAGGTTGGGGCATCCACAGCTTCTCTGGGCAACCATTCCAATGCCTCACCAGTCTCATAGTGAAGAATCATGACAGCAGCTCTACTTTACAAAATACAGGCAGCTGCAGACAAAGAATGAGGCACCCAGGGAGAGCGAGAGGGGCACCGCTGAGAGGTGTGGGGGGAGGGAGAGGTCATAAATACTGCTTATTCACTTGGGCCTTTGGAGCATGAAAGAATTGCTGACAGTTAAGGAAGTGTGGAAAGCAGCATAGTAACAGCAGACAAACGTCTCAAGCACAGGAGAGCCTGTCTCCCGACTGGCAAAATACCTGCAGAAATCACAGAACTGTCTATGGTTGCTGGCTGCTGTTCAGCCACCAGGACAAGTGGTCCTGGCCTGGACCCTTGTGTGGCAGAGACTTCTTAGAACTGTTTGAGTGACTGTCCTGGCCTCAGGTGTGAACAGGTTCTCTGGACTGGACCCGAACCATGACTCTAAGCTTCTCTTCTCAATACAAAGAATTCAGAAAAAAGTAACATTGCTCAAAATATAAATTTGCTGCCTAGAACAGGTTTCCCAACAGACACGTCTGCGACAGGTTTTCCTTCCAGGATTCAGCTTACAGAGTTGAAAAGGTTTTATAACAGACACTCAGAATCACTTTTCCATTTATTTTATTGTGTTTTACTATAGATCTGTGATGAGATAAATCCTCCTCTGTGAGCCTGTGGAGTAACACATTGGAAATGGATTTACTCGTAACTTGAGTTCAACAGCTCCTGCTAAACCCGTAAGAAAACCAGAATAATGCTTCTGAAAGTGAAATTAATCCAAATTATTCAGAACTATGTTATTTTTTAAAATTTCCTTTTACCTATATGTGGGGAGAAATAAAAAAGAAAGCTATAACATCAAGGGGAGACGACTCTGGAAAAACAAGGCTGCAGCAAACTTACCTTTCATTAGGGACTCCCCAAGTTTAATGGGCTATCTTATAAAGAAAATAATAATAAAAATAATTTCAAAATCAATTAGTTTTTCCTCTCTTTATTGATTTTTTTAAAGTATGCATCTGGAGAGTTTCCACTTCCAGTATCAGGGCTTAAAAGCAAAGCTAGGTAGTGCAAGAGACAGTCCGAATGAGACATCAGACAGGGACTACTAATCCAGGGCTATTTATTGCTCAAAACCTAACAAAAGCAGCTCATTTTTTCTACACAGAAAGTCTTAGTTGCATGGGAGGACACTGTAAACAGAGGAGGGGGAGCCTGAAAGAGATTGTAACAGTGTAATGGTACAACAAAATTAGATTCTTTTCCTGGTTTTGTGGAGCTTATTCAAACTGAATGACTCGGAGGACCTGATCCTGTTCTGACTGAAGCCAGTGAGAGATTTGCTACACATTTCAGAGAGAACAAAACCAGCCCTTCAGTCATAGCACCTCCGCCAGATTTTGTTTCACACCCTGCCAAAATGTCATAGCTTGAATCACTTCAGTAGCCAGAGCCATTTAAAACTGGACTGAACAAAACCCTGGAGAATAAACTGCAGAGAGAAATCTTCCTCTGTTCTTTCCCTTATCTCTGCTCTTCTGCCTCACTGGGTTACATGAATAGCAACCAAAAACTGCAGAGCACTGACAGACATGGAGTCTCCAGGCATTTCAGAGGTTTCACAAGCAAGCCATGAAAATACGAAAACACTACCCTTCATTTCTACCTGTTTGCATTGTGTCCAAGGGGGACTAAGTGGATCATAACAAAAAGATTATAGAGTAGCTGACTTCAAATGTTTTGGAAAAACTACGTTGAATTTGAGAGATTTCATAGCAGCTTCAAACATCAGTGCAGTTAAATTCTATTAAAGTGCAAAGTAAAGGTCTTCAGCAACATTATCTGAACTAACCTGGAGCAGACAAAATACCATAAAAACAGCAAGATAATTCAAATTATTAACTCATCAAAAAGCAGGAGAGATGGAGCACCCATTTTGCGGGGCAAAGAGAGCTTGAATAGTTAGTCCAACAGAGGGAGCTATGCAAGCTAAGGGGCAATTTTGCTGAGGACAGTGACACTGGTAATTTAATTATACTGGTTGGTCACACTATAACCAAAGTTACACTGGAGATATAGATCACAACAAGCCTGCCAAGAGAGCTGGCCCTGCAAAATTCCTTTGATATGATGTACATCTCAGTGCTGTCCAAATCGCTTATGAGTCACGGATTGTTCTGCAGGACACAGGAAATCTTAATAAATTAATTTAATTGCGTAATCCTTTCCAATTGCTTCCTTGTATATACCTGCAAGAACCACTAAATAACAACATACAATCCCCTGAACTTTTTCACTGGCTGCCTTAGCACACCACATTGATCTTCCAAAACTGCCAGGGTAAAACTGAGGTTTCAGGAACATACTATCCTCTAACTTCACATTTCTGTCAAACTGCCTTTGAAATCAGAGGAATGTCAAGTTGCACTGGCTGAACTGGCCATAAAAAAATATCTCTGAAGAGGTTTCTATCCTGAATTTCACCATCTTGTCTCGGTTTTTTAATTATCAGTTTTAGGGCTGGTTATTTTGCTTTTCTTTTTGCCACATTTCCTGGGATATATAGAGATTCTTATCAAATTATTAAATTCTGACCAAGTAATTAACTTCATCAGCATAAATTAATCACCAAACCATCCTATGAGCTGTATCACAGATGGGGAAAATGAAGTAAGAGCTCAACCTGTAGCCTCAGGCTGTGCAGCAAAACTACTGCAATAATGCCTTTTGAATTCAGGAGCTCCTACCTCCCGGTTCTGCTCTCAGACTAGATCAATCCTTTAAGTTGCCTCTGAATGCTTCCAATTGCAGCAAATGTAAACCTCCTGGAAGAGACCCGGCTCTGCAGTCATACAGAGAACTAATCTTCAGCAGGCAGATGAACTACAGAGAAGAAATGTTTAATTTTCCCATTTGCATCAGATTGGCAGTGTCTGTCCAAAGGCTTTGTGTTAGCAGACAGCAGCCCTGCAGAAAAACAGGATGCTGAAACTTATTCTCTGTTGACGGTGGCCTTTATCCCACCCAAAGAGGAAGGTGTAAATGGCTGTATAGAGAAAAAGGGCCTAGAGGCCCAAGGTAAATAATTTTCAAAAAACAGTGCAGAAAGTGAGTCAGCTGCTGATGGATGGGGACTGTGTTGGAAACAGGGTGGGAAAGCTACTTGTCAACAGGGAACTGGGTTTGGGAACATTTAAGTTCCATGGTGGACAATGCTCTGTTGTGAAATCTGTGTATTGAGGATTTCTTATTTTTGCCTGTATGCCTAGATTCCTGGGAAGAGCACATTTAATAAGACCGTATTCAAGAAGACCATGCTGAAGTAATTGTTTTCCCCCTTTAATTTTTAAGTGGTTACAAAACAATGAAGCTCTCAGTTCCTTGGACTTCACAGGGGAGAATTTACAAAGAGCTGCTTAATCTCTTTCAGTTCAGCTCTTTTATTCTCATGGGTATCCAGTTGCAAGGTATCTGTATCAGTCTCTGAATTCTCAGCCATGCATCAAACTGTAAGCTCTTGTTTTAACATGCTGTTTCAGGACTGACCAGGTTTCAGCACGAGTATGCGAGGGCTGCTATGCCTAAATCCGTTTGACGTTGGCAGAGGAGCAGTGTCACAAATCCAGCAGTACTCATGCTGATGATGAAATGCCAAGTAAGCGCTTTCACAATGCTGGGCTAATCTTAACGCTGATGCTTGCGATCTAGAAGGAAGCAAGCTGTCCAACTAAAGTAGGCATATCACCAAGGAAGATTTGAATGCTTCCTGATTAGTTTTCCAAATAATTATTTCATTTGCTTATAACAGAGATTAGCTTGCAATTCAAGTATTATATGGTTTTCTTCATTGCAAACTGCAATTAAGGAGTCAGATGGCAAGATACAAACCATACCACAAGATCAGCTAGGAAAGAGTGGTGAAACCAGACAATATTAGAGTTTCAAATCAATTTCCTCACACTATTGCCAGGCAGTCTCAAATGCAAAGTGGAAAAAAGGAACATAAATATATTTATAGTTAATGTAATAAATTAACACCTGTTTGCTACATTAATGTGTGAAATTTGCTAAATTAAAATGCTAAATTTGGCTCAGTCACTTAGCAACAGCTGCATCAGTTTAAGATATTTCCATTCTGCAGCTGTTAGCTGTCACCTCAGGTTGGAGCTCCCATACAACCTTAGAATGGTTTGGGTTAGAAATACCTGTAAGATCATCTAATTCCAACCCCCCTGCCATGGGTACCTTCCACTAGACCATGTTGCTCAGGGCCCCATCCAGACTGGCCTTGAACAATTCTAGGGATGGGGCAGCCACAGCTGGTGCCTTACCACTCTCACAGGAAAGAATTTTTTCCTAACATCTAGTCTAAAAGTATCCTCTTTCAGTTTAAAGCCATTCCCTCTTGTCCTGTCACTCCATGCCCCTGTCAAAAATCCCTCTCCAGCTCTGTTGCAGCCCTTTTATGTACTGACAGGTGCCCCTTTAGGAGACTGTATGGTCTTACCCAGAGCCTTCTCTTCTTGAGGCTGAACAACCCCAAGTCTCTCAGCCTATTTCCATAGCAGAGATGCTGCAGCCCTCCAATAGTTTTTGTGGCTCTACTCTGGACTCACTCCAACAGGTCCACGTCTTTTTTGTACTTATGACCCCAGCACTGGACATGGTACTCTAGGTGGGGTCTCACCAGAGCAGAGTAGAGGGGCAGAATCACCTCCCTTGACCTGCTGCCCACACTGCTTTTGATGTGGCCCAAGATACAACTGGCTTTCCGGGCTGCAAGTGCACATTGCCAGGTCATGCTCAGCCTCTCATCCACCAGCACTCCCAAGTCTTCTTTACAGGGCTGTTCTCAATCCATTCATCCCCCATCTGTATTGAAACCAGCTGTTGTATTGAAACCAGCTGATCCACATGCAGCACTTTGCACTTGGCCTCGTTGAACCTCAAGAAACTCCCACAGGCCCACTCCTCAAGCTTGTCCAGGTCCCTCTGGATGGCATCCCATCCTTCAGGTGTGTCAACTGCACCACACAGCTTTGTGTCATCTGCAAACTTGCTGAGGGTGCACTTGACCTCTCTAGAAAAGTCAGCAGAAGGAAACGTGTACCTGCATTTTGCCCGCTCCTCTCCCAAACCAAGTGTCTTCCCTCAGATGCATCTTTATCGACTATCTACTTGTTTGGCTTTGTTGTTAGGTAGAAGCCTCAGCACTTGTTCATTCTGATAGCTGTGATGTGAAGCAGTAGTCCACACCAGAGAGGCAGAACAAACTTTAACTGCCATAGCAATACTCATCAGAGTGTACCCAGCAGTGCCTGAAGTGAAGATGAAAGTAGAATCACGAATAATCATGAAAGTGCCTAAGGAAATAAGGACAAAAAATTTCAACAGGAATTTTGTCACAGTGCAACACACTGTTTAGAAATTACTGTGCCAAAAAGAAGGAGCCTAAGGCTTAGCATACACCCCAGGGGATAGGTAGATCTAGTCTTGATCCAAGCTCTCTTGACCACTTAACTGCAATGCTGCAGTTATTTATTTACTTGTTTCCTGATGCAAGTGGCTGTGAGTGCTGTGATGTGTATTCAGGTCAGTGCTGTCCCCTGTGAGGCAGGAGTGCCTGGAGTGCAGCCTCCAGACCACAACCCTCAGCGGATGCAGACAAAGGAATGCTTACTCTGAGGATCGTGGGTAGCAGGATTAAGAGCAATACAGGAGCTGAAACCGCCGAGAAAAATTCAGAGGGCAAGAAATTTGGCCAGCCAGAAAGAAATCGCTTGCGCTGGTGATTTTGAAGGGCCATGCTGTGAACCTACACACCTAAACACCAACAGGAAAATGCTCAAAAATTATTATTTTGATCCTTAGATATTCCTGCCAGAGAATATGCCACTGGAATAAACAAATTCAATAAGTTACAGTCACAGAAGGATAATCTCTGTGGGATGGTGCTCACATTTTCTTGTTCAAGTGGATCAAAGAAATTTCTCTCTAGGAGCTGCAGCATCTCCAGCTTCACTGAATGTCCTGAGGCAGGGCATAGTGGTGTATCTGGAACAGTGCAGGCAGGCAGTCTGCCAGGTATCACCATTTGCTATTCATCAGGCTGGAACTCCCTCAAGCACAGTGATGTTTTCTCCCATGCTGTCATTTGGCAAGGAGAACTTTACAAAATCCATAAGAATAGCATTGCAGCCTCCATAATGAAATTTAGGCTAAGGATGATGCCTTCATGCTCAGCCACAAAGAAGCAGTTGGTATGCTGGAAATGCTGCTTATTTCATTAATCATCCTATTTTTTCATTGTGTTGTCTCTCTTCATAAATAGAAAAAAGACAGGAATCAGCCTTTCTGCTCTTAACCTGTGTATGCCATGCCTAGTCACCAGGGATGCCACAATCTCTGGCTGATGCGTTTCAGATTGAAAAGCTAAACAGACGAAACATGCAACCAGCCCAGGCCATACAGTTATGACAATCCAAATAAATGCCCATAATGAAAATCATACCTGAACCACATCTTATACAGACCAAGATCAAGGCTTCCACCTGATGTTTTTATCAGTATGCCCAATGGCAAGGCACCACCTTATTAGCACTAATTATGAGTAATAATTTCCAACGTAAATGATCCAATAATAGTTTGCCAAGCCTAAACTCACAGTTCCATCGTGACACACACACATCCAAACCACACACTGGTACTGAAAAAAAGCAGGAGTTACTGTGTTTGTTTATTTATTTATTTCCACTGGGAGCAGCACATCCTTGTGTACAAATGGAGAAAAACCATCCAACATTGCAGATACATGACTAATCTCTGTAACAAACAGGCATCATAAGCATACCCAAGAAAAAGATCTAATAAGCTAAGTAGGCCCAATCCTCCTCTGCTCAGTATCCTTCTTGGTAATTTGTGTTATGCCAGGGAGTAGGATACCAAGGCTTCATCACCTCTTTTTGTAATCTCTGCTTTGTTCTGCACCATGTGTACATATAGAAATTAGAGCTATTAAAAAAGAGTATATGCTACCATATTCACACCACTGGTAAGTCTGCTTAAGCTTTTGTTAGCCTAGGTAGGAACTACACGTGGTTCCTTCCTACTACGGAAGCTAAGTTTCCTTCAGCAGACAGTCCTCAGGCTTAATAAGTAGTTGCAGAGCAGAAGATTTGTGTGGAAACATGAAAAAAAATTAAATAGGATGGTATTATTAAACAAATTCAGATCAGAGATTGCCAGTGGCTTTTCCTTGTTTTCTTTCCCAAACTTGTAAGATAATGTGATGACTAAGAAGATCACAAAAACAACAGAAATGCAGCTGAAGTTACTGCTTTGCACAGTGTGAGGAATGAGAGATTTCCCTTTTAAGTGTACTCTGCAAGCCACTTCCTAACAAGGTAATTAAGTCTTGATCTACTTCATAAAATACTAGAAAAATTCTCTTTTGTAGACTTACAGACAGTATATAGAGCAGAGTTTGTACTTACCCAGGACTTACCAGCAGACCATGTGAAGCACAGCCTCTTCTTAGACAATTTGGCGTATCCAAATCACACAGGCCTCAAAAAACATGTGCAACCTACACACAGGCAGTGACAACACCCCGACACCTGCTAGTTGTCAACCCAGACAGAACTTGGCAAAACCAGGATACATTTTGCCCCTTTTGCTGTTTAGCTGCATGTTTTCCATGGGTCTTTCCTTCACAACCTGTTAGTTTGACATAGATAACATGGCACAAAATAAGCAGTTTCATGGGCTCATGGGACATAATCATGCAAAAGCCAAATAAGTAGGGAACTTTGACCCCACCTGTTTATGCTACCACTCTTGCCATAATCCTCACTTTCACCTGGTTGACTCAGTTTTCTTTGTGGCGACACATCAACTCTTGCACTGAAGTCCTGAGAGATCCCATTTTCCTTGTCAATAATAAGTTATTTTACAAAATAAATTTATGCCCTTGATGTCTATATCTATTTTGGTTAGCTCCTTTTACTTTTTACCTGATCTCCGCTTGCCTCTAAACTCTCTAGATTTGTTGTAAAGCCTCCACTTGCATCAAGGCCAGATAGTAGTCCTGAGAGACTTACTGGCTAAGCTGCAGTTTGCTGGTTGCTCTGGAGGATGGCCAATAAACTAGCACACTTGAGACCTCTACTCCACAGAGATTTGGGTTTTCTTTAAAGTAATCTTCCTTTTTGCTTGCAATGCAACCCCAAAGAAAGCATTATATAGCAGTGAAGTCATAATGTCAAAGTGTTATTTACACTTTGATTGCAAGAGAACAGTTTTGCTAGCTATGCCCACTACTTTTGTTTGCTGTGGTGTCACCTTCTGTGGGAGAGGGGACGTCATTAGGAGCATCTACACTAGCACCTCTCCCTTATATAACAAAGTAATCATTTAAAGTGCGATCACTGGTACTTACTGCAGATCAAAAGAAGGCAGCTGATGAAACCAAAGTTTGTCTGAGCTTGTGAGATGACTTTTCTTGTTATTTCAATTGAAATGGAAAGTTTTGATCCTGCAGTTCATCCGTGTGCCTGCGATCTGAGCCAAATACTTCTGTCAGTCACAAGTTTGCCACACACATTAGACCAGAGTCATTCCAGGTGTAAGTCTACAGACTTCCATGCAAGCAGACCACAACAAATTTCGCCTACTGTTATCTTTTTTTGTTTCTCACTAAATCTTTTATCCAGGCTTCCAGGATACTTCAGAAACTTAAGTGTATCACACAACCTCTCTTTATGAGACATACCAAATAAGTTTAAAGAAGAAGGGTGAGACACAGCTTCCAAAGAATGTAATGACTTCCAAGATCTGCACCTGGAGACCTGAAAGCCAAAGCAGAGCAATGGCTGGCATCCACGGGGAGTTAGCTCCACAGACATGTTTCCTGACCTGAGAAAGTCCTGTTCTCCCAGCTCAGTCAGAGGGGACTGCCGAATGAAGAACAAGACAGACAGACTGTCCCTGATGGCCTGCCTGCCTGAGGTGATGAGTGACAGTCACTGAAGCGTTTTCAGGGAAGATGATTCTAGCTGGTTCATGTGTTGCAAAACCAAGCAGCTTGTAAGCTGTAAGAAATGCATAGAAGCCAGAAACTTTCACAGTCACTACTGCCTGCCCAAATCACTTCAAGCTCTATGGGAAGAAGCACGGATGTCTTCAAAACCACAAGCATTTACAACAAAACCAAATGACAATCCCTATTGTCCGTTAACAGCGCTCAGCCTGCAACATCCAGCTGGGGAGCTCTGACATGCACCATCAAGGCTTAAGGATTTTAAAAGTTTTATATTACAAATTAGTACTCACCATCTTTATCAGCACAGAATTTTGAGTCCTAAGGTGGCAACAAAGGATAGTAGAAATTGTACAAGGATAACGCATCTCCAGTTCTGAAAAGCACACAGTCTAAATATGCAAGTCAGGGACTACACACTGTTATTTGTGTTCCCAGACAATATTCATACATCTCAGGTTTTTTCAAATGTAGTCCAAGTCAGTAGCAGCTGAAGAATCTGGGCTTCTGACAGCTATTCTGTGTTGTAACTGCAAAACCTTAGAATCTTTGCCTAGAGCTTCCAAGCTCTACCTCTATACAAACAATACACAACATTAATTAAACACTCAGAAATAAGGCTAAAAAGAACACTAATGAAATTTGCAAGTCTAAGCACTTGAAGGCTGCAAAATGCCAAAGTGAATGTCAGCTGCGTCACCTTAATTATTGCCCTTTGCATATATACCTTATAATGGATTTTAATTATCTGAGTTGGTGATGTTTTTCCACAGATCCCTGCTTCCTCATTTGGTTGACAAAAAGAACGACACTCACTCAGGAGGAGGTTGATGTCATTTTTCTTCATGCACCAAGTTTATGTAATCTGAGTCTTAAGTAAACTGAGTCTCCTTTTGAAATACAGATCTTACCATGATGAATGTACAAAGATAATTTAGATATGTCAAGGATATGTCAGTAATCCACCATTTAAAGCAACAGCAGCTCAATTTTTTTCCTCCTAATTTCATGTATGTTCCAAAGTCATATTCACTGTAAACTGGCCAAACCTGAAGACAGAAGTACTACTTTATTCTATCATTTGCTATGATTTTCATCATAATAGAACCTAATTTTTTCTTTCTTATTTTTATAATATCCTAGAAGGTGAAGGAGTCATCTCTCCAGTCCTACAGGGAACATCTCTTGCTCAGTCTCAGCTTCTCGCTTCCCATACATCTGCCATTTCTATTTTGTTTGTCTAGTATATTTGTCCCCACGCACACCAGACTGTTTAGATAATCTTTCTCTACTCCCCCACAGCCAATCCAACACCTTCATAAGGCCAGTCCTAGTTTCCAGTTTTTGTCCCCTCTCTCCCATCATCTTCTCATCCAGTCTCTGTCATTCTCCCACCTACTGTTTTATTTTACTGTTGAAGTTCAACACATATCCCCAGAATATGAGAAGTGAGATTCTTTTCTAAAGCTTTCTGACTTGGCCAAATTTAGGTCAATATTCACAGGCACAGTCCTGACACATAGTCCATTCTCTTGCCAAACAAAAAACAACAACAACGACAACAAAACACACAAAAAAAACCCCACAACAAAAAAACCCATACACACACCAAACCAAAAAAACCACAAAAGAATCTAAGCTTCTAAGTTATTTTAACACTGAAGAACAACTTATTCTTCTCTTTTCATACTGGGAAATGACTGAAGAGCTCTGGGTGAAATTTCAGGGGACGTAGAGATGAGACAACCCGAGACAGACTCTTGGCTCAAAAGCATTAGAGTTAATTAAAACTAAATAGGTAGTCTCAGATAGAGACCCCATTACAACTCATTAAAGGAAAATTATTATTTTTATTGAAACATATGCTTTTTCATGGTCTGCTATGGTTATGGCTATGGTTATGGCTATGGTTATGAGCTATGGTTATGAGCTATGGTTACTCTGGTAGGATATCAGTCACATTTCAGAAGAAATTTTCAATGTTATCATCTACTGACTCCTGACATCCGTTCAGTAGATTCATCTCAGATTATAAGTACTAAGAGAGGAAATTAGGTTTTCACACATACTTACTAAATATCTCATCCAAGGGGATCCATGCAACTCCTTGTTACGTTTTGAACATATTTTAAGTATGTTTTGAATGCATTGCATTCCTTTAGCATAAAAAAGGTGACCTTTTAATTTTTTTTTTCTCCACACTCTCTTTTCATCAGAACCAGCATGATTCGACTTCCGTGTAGTATTAACAAGCTATTGATTCATTATAAGTCTGTGTCTTGGAATTTTAAGCATTTATTTTCTTTGTTATTGGTGGTTTACCAGTTTCAGATTGTGGAATTGGTCTGGAGTGAGAACTCTTGCAAACCCTGATGCAAATCTTCCATAACCAAGATTTATTTTAAGCCCTAGCTCATAAAAAAAGGATCAGGTTCTGTCTTTTCGAGGTATATTTACTTCTGAAAGAAAACATGCATCTTTCTCCCTTTGTTGACCTTCAGTTTCAGTTTTGCTCTGACATGCAAATCAGTTTTCCCCTGTCTTTTTTGAGTTCGATTTTACCTTTCAGAGGTTGGGCTGAAGATTCACCGAGAGCAGACTGGGAGAGACATTGCATTACAGATCCTCTGTTTGATCCCCATCTTAATTAAAATCCCCACTTCCCACTTATGTTCATTGTTTAGACAAACTACACAGTGTCAGTTGTGTTCTGGCACAGCCTAGTTAACCCTGATACAATTGGTAAGATTACTTCCTAGTTTTCTTGGAGATTGTTGTATTTTAGCAGGGAAAAGTATTATTGACAGTAAATAAGCCTGCCCTTTTTTCCGCTGTGATTCTAGGAACATAACTGATAATACGACTGTAAAGGAATCCTTGAATCATGAATTCATGTTCTCTGCTAGTAGAAGCATGGGAATGAAAGCTTAAAATAAATGTGCATGGTTTTTGGCTTAGAAGTGTACGGCTACTTCGAATTTCACACTTATATCTTTCCATTTGTTCTTGTGTCAATATTGTCTTTTAAATTAAACAGGTCATCTCTCTGTGGAGCATTAGCTTCTTCGATGTATTTTGAAAAAGCAGCCAGAGACATTTCAAGATTTCATTTGCCTTCATCTGGGCACGTCTTAAGCTGGTCCACAGTACACTGGCAGCTGACAACTGAATCCAGATGTTCTACCTCTACTCTTTCTGCAAATCGACTCTTTTCTATCAGATTTTTTTTTTCTTAGTCCCCGGTACATGACATTGTGATTTCTATTTCTCCAGTCCTCAAGGTTATCCAGTGCTTCTTATATGATGTTCCAGTTTTTCTTTGTTTTGATATTATCTTCCAACTTTATGTTGTCTGTCTTGCCTGAAAATTAGCCCTGAAAATATTGTTTATTTATTGTTTTCATATGTTTGTACTGTATTACTGCTCTCTTGACAAGCTTATAAACACATTTCTTTTTATTAGGTCTAAATGGTTATTTAAGCAGCACAGTTGTTAGTGCTCCTGTCCCTTTTTCTATCAATTTTTAAATTGTCATTTTTCAGGGTTACTTGGCCCCTAGGGAGACTGGGAAATTGTGATGGCACATTCCTCAATGATATTCCAACTAAAGTGAAATGATTTCATTTGTTAAGTTCAGAAGTATTACCCACTGAGACGAAAGGCATCCATGCATGCTTCTCAGAATTATTCTTCCCAAATATTTCTGAAAACTCATCTCAGTCACATCCTGAATTGTTTTTTGAAATCCTGCAGGCTAGAAACCAGAGAAGGTTGAAGAAACTGGGTGTTTATAACAAAAGCTTCAATTCTGGGAAACTAGTGGCTTTACAGAAAATTAGTAGTTGTCCTTAGTTATGCGCTGACTGAATCTGACCCCAAACCAGTCTTTATTTAAAGTTGATGTGGAAGTTCAGGCTTCAGATACTTTAATGTGCCACTTCTCAGCAGGCTAAAACTCATTCAAAGGTAGAAACAGAATAATTGAGAACTGGCAGGCTTGACACAGAACTTGTTTCTAACACCTCGTGTCTCAGTGTTGTCCTTCAAGTTACCTCCTATTATCTATCTTGAAGAATGATGCCTATCATCTTACTAAGGAAAAAAAGTCTCTTGGTACTCAGTCCCCCCATCTCACCTCGTGAAAACTTTTAAAACTCTAGTTGATTCAGCATGGACCCAGCATGTCCACAGCAAATAGCAAACCCATTGCTCACCTTTTAGGCCCAGAATACCCAAGGAGGAGCAGTTGAAGGTAAAGAAAAACCAACAAAATCATACCCAGTCTCCTGAGCACATACAGTGTCTCTACGTACACGAGCTCCGTTACACTTTCTGATATCCCAGTTCTCAGGTTTATCAATAACTTGAAGTGGCTGGAGGGAGTACCTGGCAGAGGCAGGGGTGTCAATAATTTGATTTTGTGATCACACTACAAACTTGGGAGTCAAGAGGCCTAGATGCTGCTCCACATAATCCACAGCCTTCCTGCCAGCCAAAGCATTTAACTATCTGTTGTTTTACTACTCAGTAAAATGGGTAATATTTTACTGCATCTTGTAACAGTGCTGTGAAACATGTTTTTTAATGTTCATGTAATATTCCAACATAATTGTTATTTCTAATTAATTGTATTGTATTACATACACCCAAGTGTTGACACTGCCCATTGACAAGTAGAAGGCTGCAGACAGACAGAGCAGGAATCAAAACAAGTCTACAATACGTGATTATGCAATAAGGATTAGACTGCACCTCTCTTGACTAGCGTACATGCTTTGCTACCAGATTACCTCATCTCTCACAAATAAATTATGATTCCATTATATAAGAGGTCATCCACTCAACACCTCTTCTTACACTGGAAAAAACACATATATTAAAGTATGAAATATAAGCAAACAAAAGATGTGATAATCCCCCACAGAAAAAGTACTGTATCTGCTTGAGTGAAATGAAAGAAACACAGTTGTGCTTCTTTAATCTTATTAAACTTTCAAAGCAATTATGTGAGTGCAATGATAAACAGGTATGAGATGTCTCCTAGTGCTAGGAGCAACGACTTCACTAACATAAACTTCTGCCACAGGGAGCCACTCAATCAAATTGATCTTCCTGTTTGACGCTGAAGTTTTCCTTTGCTTCAGTTTCATGGCATCAGGAAGAGACAGTGAACAAATACACCTTATCAACAGGTATCCCAGCAAAGATGAGTTTACAAAATGCTCTCTCCAAAGGAGACCATAATGGACACAGGTATGGTACAGCTCAAAGTCAAGGTACAAACATAAAATCAGGCATAAATCAGAGTCATGTTCCACAATCTTTTCTTTGACACCAGAGCTGGACAACATCAGAGCCAACTAAAAGTTGTGATGTTTCCCCTTATATCTGGTTCTCCACTCACCTTTGGTCAAGCTTGCTGCTGCAGCTGTCTGACTCAAATCCTTCTAAGATGAGCTGTCTCCTTTCTTCTCTTGAAATCTTTCATCACCTGTTCATAAAGAAAAGCAGAGCTCCCATTTGCTTTCTGAACTACTGCTATTGTACTTTTGAGGCTACAAGCAACACATGAGTCATTATCACTAACAATTGAAAGAGGGACAACAAAAGAACTCACTTCTTTCCCACAGAGAAGTTTCTGGCACACTTGCTAACGTATTTTTTGATAAATGCTTTTATACATGTCAAGTGAATGTGATTACTGGTTCAGAAGGGCACTTGGCAGGTGTGTGCCATCATCATCCAGTGAGATGATTTATACTTGAATACACAGTTTACCTACAATCAAACTTTAATTCAAGAACTGTTTTGCCTGGGCTAAAACACTGCTTTGGGTAGCAAGTGCAAAAGGGAACTAGTACAAGCCCTTCTGTTCACACAGTACAGTGAATGCCACTTGCAACCCAGATACATGAAGAAGAAAGACAAAACTGAGTGTGAACGAGGTTGAAAAGTTTTCACAAAGTGTAAAGACAGCATGCTAAAAGACTGCTGGATTCCAAGTCTGTAACCCAGACCTGCAAAACACAAATACATATTAAACATATTTTAGTGCAGCATGAGACAATATAGTCCCTCTTAACCTTCTTTCTAGCCTTCAAACTATATTTGTACAAAAATATTCATTGGAGCTACTCTAAATCAGGCAAACTATTTGTTTGTTTTGTTCCATGGCACTTTATAGAGACAAACCTAATTATCAATGGGAGCAACTGGAATTCAGTAATGTATCTTTTTTACAAGTTCGGCAGAATATTGCTTTTGCTCTTACACATTTTTTTCTTCTTGTAAACAATCATAAGTAAAAAGATAATAAAGCAATGATGATTTTTGTTAATCTATGGCACTATGCATAATAAACAGAAGCAGAGAATTCAGTTGGTTGTTTTGGGGTCAGTTGTCCTAAATACACCTTTAAATGAGTCATTTCAGCTCAAGGCCTTCTACTGGTTTTTCAGCATTTACAGTTCTTAGAAATATGGTCCTATGTTACCTCACATAATAAAGTAAAGTATGTTCACAAGCAACTTGAAAAATATTTTGAATGTTGGGTATAACAGATACATTGAGACAGTAAGCAATCACATCACAGACTCCCAGTTCAATATAGGACAATGTTTTAAGGCAAGCAGTTTGATTCTGGAACAAGCTTCAAACAGATGGAAAGCAATAGGATGGGAACAAAAGATGAAGGACTGCACACTGTGCAATTTTTGTTAGCAAGTGTCACTTTACTATCATGAATGAGGCTGTGGTATCAACACTTAAGAAAGGCAAAGCTAAGGATTATTTTGTATTACATAATCCAGAAGAGGGAAAAAAAACCCAGAAACAAAAGACCAGAAATGGCCTTCAAAAACAAAAGCCTTTAAAAAATGTGAAGCTTTTTCTCTGCCTTTGGCTTTTTTGTTTTAACTTTTAGCCTTTTTGATGAGGGTGGATTTAGTGGGCTGGTGCCAACCTCATGAAGCTCAACAAATCCAAGTTCAAGGTCCTGCATATGAGGCAGGGCAGTCCCAAGCACAGAGAGAGGCTGGGGGATGAAGGGATTGAGAGCAGCCCTGAGGAGAAGGACTTGGGAGTGTTGGTTGATAAGAAACCCAACAGGACCTGGCAATACACATTTGCAGCACAGAAGGCCAACCACGTCCTGGGCTATGTCAGAAGCAGCATGGCCAGCAGGTCAAGGGAGGGGATTTTCTCCCACTACTCCACTCTGGTGAGTCCCCACCTGGAGTGCTGCATCCAGTTCTGGGGCCTGAACATAAGAAGAACATGGACCTACTGGAGCGAGTCCAGAGGCCACAAAGACAGTCAGAGGGCTGGAGCAACTCTGCTGTGGAGGCAGGCTGAGAGAGTTGGGGCTGTTCAGCCTGGAAAAGGGAAACCTCTGGGAGGTACTGAGCAGCTCCCAGTACCTGAAGGGGCTACAGGAGAGCTGGGGAGGAACTTTGTATGAAGGATAAGGAGAAATGGCTTTAAACTGCCAGAGGGTACATTTAGATTAGATGTTAGGAAGAAATTCTTCCCTGTGAGGGTGGTGAGGCACTGGAACAGGTTGCCCAAAAAAGCTGTGGCTGCCCCACACCTTGAAGCTTTCAAGGCCAGACTGAACAGGGCCTAAGAAACCTGATTTAGAGGAAGGTGTCCTTGCCCATGGCAGGGGGGTTCAAACAAGATGATCCCTAAGGTCCCTTTCAACCCAAACCATTCTAAGATTCTAGGATTATGCCTGTGAGCTTGTCTTCAAAACCAGGAAAGTTAGATCCTTCTGATTTTAAATGAAGATGACAGATTCGCTTGAATTCTGGATCTTGATCTCAGGGGAAAAAGATAAATACTGTACTGGTCGTAAGAAAATCAAGCATCAGTTAATGCAAGGGTCTTTTGCCAACAGGACCTGCCTTCAAATCATCATTACTTAAAATTAATCTATTTTTGCTCCAGTCATATTAAAAATGTTCTTTAGAATCCTAATTCTATGCACCCTACTGCAGTAATAACAGGTAGGTTTCTACAACAACATATCTGATTTTATATAGTGTTGAAAGCTGTATCTATTATTACAGAACAGTGATTTTATTTATATTAATTTGTATGTGTCTTGTTGCTTCAGAGATTGTGAGCATCGGGTGGTTTAGAGATTTTCTTCATGATTCACCTCATAAAATAACATTGCTTGTTACATTTTTAGAATAAAAGATAAGTCCTTCCCATCAAAGCTAACAGCATGATCAGAAAACAAAAACTAGTGGTCTAACTCAATTACTGTGCAAAGTGGCCAGTCATGACTGAAGAGCAAATAAACCTTCTGGCCCTTTTGTACAAGGCAGTAATATTTGGTAACAGAGTAGGGGAAGAGATGGGGTTAACCCCCCTTCAGTTGCTGCTGCCTAAACCAAACAGGGTTTGCAAAAACAAATTTTCAGTCCAGTGTCTGGGCCTAGTCACTGTGATTACCCTCACATTAGTAAATTAAACAAGTCTGGGACCAGTCTCTGCCCCTGAGGCCAGCTGGCACAGGACATCCAATAACCATTCTATGAAAGCCTCAAAAAGTCAGTGAAAGCACACAATCTGTGTATTGGGGACAGCAGGACGTATCCCTGAGCCCTCACTCTGGAATATTTTGGGACACTGGCCCAGGCTAAAACCATATAAGGATTAATGAGGGTAGAAACAACTGAGTTCTGGTGCTCAGGAACATCCCTGATGCTGTTTAATTTGCTGGGACCAGCAGAGCTATAAAGAGTCTGCACACTTTCTGCACTTTGATCTGAGTTAATGCCCTCACCAGGCCCTCACGGCAATGGCCTGCACAGGCACTGGCATTTCTTGCCCTAAAATCAGACACTGTATTGTCTAAGGGCTCAGACTCATGTGTACTGAGAAATTCCCCTGCTGATATCATCCCTGGCTCTTTCCTATCGTCCATGCACCGGGATTACTGTGTGCACAGCAGCACAGGTACAGCAGAGCTTCCAACAGCCCTCTGGTGCAAATCCTGGCACTGTCCTCCAACTGCTGTGAAAAGCAGCCAGAAAGGGGAAATGTCCCAAGCCTCTGCAGCTGCTTGCTAAGAAAAGCTTTACTGAAGCTGTGCCTGAGCTTGCCTGGGCCTGTGCTCAACAAGGATTTTCTCTTTGGAGGCACTTTGACTACTTCTACTTTCTGTATCTAATCAATTCCCAATAAAGATTTAAATGTCAGTGGAAATCTACTAATTTGGGGGAAAACCAACTAAACCACAACAGAGAAAACAGGAACACATTTATTCCCTGGTATATAATTACTTAAACTACAGATTTGGCTCCTCTGCAATTATTAGTTAACATTAATGTAGATGGAAGCGTTTCCCAGCATTTTCCAGCATGATAGTGCCCAATTTCACCCCTGAAAAACCCATCCAAGAATTCTTGGCATGTTGATACCCTCTGAATGACTCAGCCTCCCATAGGAAAAGGAAGTAGATGAGGGAATTTTAGGAAGGAAGGGGGTTGAAACCATATACAGAGCTAAGAACAGTTAACTGCATACAGAAAAAGCAGGAAATACAAGGGCTTGGGCAGAGAAGGAAAATAGGAATACACACAAATAGGAAGGAAAATTCAAGGACTGATGTGCATGGAAGGGAAAATGGGAGAAAAGGATGTGGAGGGCCTCTGAAATGAGGAGAGGAGAAAAGAAAATGGAATGTTTCACAGGAAAGGAAAACTATCTATGTCCTGGTATAGAGCAAGTAGGAGCATGAGAGAATCTTGTACACAGAGGGACACAAGGACAACCTAAAATGAGGCACAGAGACAGCAATGCCGCAAGGAAGAAGAAACTGATGATCCCAATTCATTCAGTATCAAGAAACTTTATAGTCTAAAATAAATTTTAAAAGACACTTCAGGCTTGAACACTCATTTTTACAAATTACAAAATTAAGAGCTTGAACTTGCACATAGGAGATCTATATTCTCACCTCTCAGTGGCAAAACACAAAAAAAGCTGCTATAGGAGCACACCAAAAGGAATTGTTTGGAATGACACTACCCTCTGGTGGTCAAAAAATACAGTCATATGTACGCCAGGAAGGTAATATATTTGCAGCTGGTCATACAGATAACTACAGCTTGTTTGACTTTATTCCTGTCATTGGCACCAACTATACTGAAAAAAAAAAAAAAGCAATCAATTCCAATCCACACTTCAGTAAGCCACATCAAGAGTGTGCTCTTGAATCAAACATCTTCCTTATTAGTCTGTTTTTAAATGACAAATTCATGACTGGTCGCACACACAAGTAACTGTCCAAGGCTCAAAAAGAGACTGGCAATAATTTGTATGTTCTCTGGCAACCTGCAAGAACAGGAACAACACATATGGCTGTGCTTAGCTGTGTAAGTAAAGGAACACTAAATTCCCAAATAAAACGTAAAGCTATTACCAGCATTTTTCTGCTTTATCTCCTTGGAAAATAAGCTCTTCTGAGATTCACTTTTAGCATGTGCAAGAGGGCTCCTAGACCAATACACTCCAGTCCCTACATGTCACCTTAATACAAGAATTTAATAAAAACCACAATACCACTGGTAGGAAAGAAAAATGGAAGATAATTTTTCTAAGTTAGTGCTGGCCACATGCATAATTATGTACATGGTCACCAATGAATTCAAAACTGAGTGCATAAACCTATGCTCAGAGAAATAAACAAACAAATAAAACAGAGGAGTCTCTCTCTATATATATTAAAAGCCAGTTTTCTTATTCTGATCCTTACTTCTAACAGGACATTCCTTAATTTCATCCAAAATCTTAAATACATTAAGGATATAACTGAGTTTTTTTCTCCTGTATTACAGCTACAGAACACCTCTGCTGAGAAAAGCAATTGCTTCAATGCATGGGTTTCATGGAGGTGCACTGGGACTTTTGTGATGACTTAACACAGTCATGGCTGCTGCCTTGCCTCACTCACATTTATTGACATCTAATCTTCTACAAACAATAAAAACCAAATATTAACCACTCTGTCATTTTCTCCTTTCCTCTCTTCACATTATTACTGTTCAACTCCTGGATTTTCCACTCTTCTGTTAAAAATATCCCTATTTCTTAAAGCCAAATGATCCTCTGGAAAACTGAGCCTTCCAAGTATTCTTCTATCCACAAACTTCTTAAGCCCAGATGTCTCAATTATCCTACATTTAAGGAAATGAGGAAGAGCTTGTCACATTACTCCCTCCTAGAGAACAATTCTGTGTTTTTCAACTTTGCTCTTTATGGTAGCCTGACCTTCAACTAAAAGTAAGGGTTTGCTTTTGTTGCTTGGAAGCATATTTGTTTATTGCCTCCTTACAAGAAATATACTACATTGATTGATACACGGACCTTGACCAAGCAAAAGTCATTCCTGGGAGGTCTGATAAGCTGTCATTGATGCCACCTTGTGGCAAAAATACTGGATACTGGAATTCTGGAAAAATAGTCAGCATTTGCCCCTCCTTGCAGGTGCCACTGCGATTCAGTTTTAGAGTTCATAAACTCAGGGTTTGGGCACTCCTAAAAACACATCACCAGTCAGTGACTACAAGGATGAAAAGCAGGAAAATAAGTACCACAAAATACATTTATTCTTATTTTATTAGGGTGAACATGGTACAACCAGGGACACATGGCACAACCATTGATGTGCTCAGAGCCTGGGCATTTATTTCTCTCTCCCCACAAGAAAAACTTTCTGGAGAGAGGTACAACCTGTTCCAAATACTGCAAAATAGCACTATGGGGAGAGACTGGAGGAAAACTCGGCCCCAGCCTAATGGGACAGGAAGCATTTCCCAATTACCTCATGCTGGACTCACCCTTCTCAGCTACCAGGCTCAAAGAATTATAGGAGGCTATGCCTATTTTTCCAGGACTGTCCTGAGGCCATTTGGGACTTGCTATGAAAGCCAGTATTACCACATGCTGCAGAATGAGGAAGATACCTATTTTTAGCATCACTTCCACTGGAGAAGCCCAAGAATCACCACCTGCCTCTTCTGGGCTTTCTGTCAAATGCCTTCTCCCAGCGAGGGAGTGGGAAGAAGAGACTGAAGCAACCTGTGCACCTATTTTTTGCAATGCCAAGTTCCCAAGAACACAGGAAAGAAACCCCTCTTGTTGCAAAATGTGGAAAATGTAAACATTTTCTTAAGAAAGGGTGCACTTTGATGTTTGATCTTTGTATACTTTTAAGCCTAATCAACAGCAAGGGAGATTTAATGCATGAAACTGAGAGCAGCTAAGAAGCAAGCTCTAAGCAATGTCCAGGGGTTAGAAAAACAAATTACTTGTGGGTAGAGTTACATTGTTAAGGATTTAGGGCTCGACATATTTCAATGACCTAAGACCTAGGGGGAGGTTAACAAAGCTTGGTGAGAAGGATGTACCACTGATAGTGGACACAAAGAACACAAAATTTACAGGCCACAAGGACATTTGACAGAACTCCCAAGATAAGGAAAAAACTAATAAAGACAACTCGGCAACTGTGCTGAATCAGCTCCAACTGAGTAAAAAGTAATTCCTGCAGAGGAAGATCATGATTACCAAGTCACAGACCACCACCCCAAGAAACCCACTGACAAAAAAGAAGAGAAAGGCTGAGCATGAGGACTAATTAGCAAGAGAAGTGAGAGAATCATTAACCAATAGAAGATAGGGTACTAATTAATAAGAGAACTGTGCAATCTGTAACCAAGGAACAAGTCTTAGCAGGAGTGGCTGAAGAAGCTGGGGGTGTTTAGCCTGGAGAAAAGAAGGCTTGGGGGGGAACTTATCACTCCCTACAACTACCTGAAAGGAGGTTGTAGCCAGGTAGGGGTTGGTCTCTTCTCCCAAGTAACAAGTGACAGGACAAAAGGACAAAGTCTTCAGCTGCACCAGGGCAGGTTTAGGTGGGACATTAGGATCACAGAATCAGCTAGGTGGAAAACACCTCTGATCATCGAGTCCAACCTATGACCTAACACCACCTTGTCAACTAGACCATGGCACTAAGTGCCACATCCAGTCTTTTCTTAAACACCGTCGGGGACGGTGACTCCACCACCTCCCTGGGCAGCCTGTTCCAATGCCCAGTCTCTCTTTCTGTGAAGAACTACTTCCTAATGTCCAACCTAAACCTCCCCTGGTGCAGCTTAAGACTGTGTCCTCTTGTCCTACTGCTGGTTGCCTGGGAGAAGAGACTGATACCCACCTCCCTTCAGATAGAGTGATGAGGTCTGCCCCGAGCCTCCTCTTCTCCAAGCTAAACAGCCCCAGCTCAGCTGCTCCTCATAGGACTTGTGCTCCAGTCCCTTCACCAGCCTTGTTGCTAATTATCCTGAAAGGGTAATTAGACATTGGAACGGGCTGCCCAGGGGGGTGGTGGAGTCACCGTCCCCTGAGGTGTTTAAGGAAAGACTGGACGTGGCACTTAGTGCATGGTCTAGTTCACACGGTGGTGTTTGGTCATAGGTTGCACTCGACGATCTCAGAAGTATTTTCTAACTTAATCGATTCTGTGATTCTGTAATGCCTTTGTTTGCTAAAATGTATAAATACTAAAAAAAGTTTTGATAGCTGGCGTGCTTGTTTGTGGAACACCACCGAGCACCCGGGCTTGTGCAACTCTGAAACAATCAATCTGTCTCTCTCTCGAGCGTGTAATTATTGGCTTGTCGCACAGAGCGGGGCAAGCAATCTGATTTTCGCGGACAGCCCGAGCTGGGGCCCGCAGAGCTGGCGGTGACACCGCAGCTCTCCCACCCGCGGCGCTGCCCCGCCGCCCTCCCCTCAGCGCCCCTGCCCCACGCCCGCCCGCCCGCATGCGCGGTGCTGCCGCAGCGCCCGCCGGAGGGGGCGGCGCGCCCGGAGCCCGCGGCTGGCCCGGAGCTGGTGCCCGATGGCGCTCGCCACCCCGGAGGGGCCGCGCCACAGAGCAGAGCCCGCGCGGGAGTGCCTCGCCTCCCGTCCCTCCGCGGGCGGGAGCGGCGGCCCGCCCTCCCCGCCGGCAGGCTGAGGGCGAG
Organism: Manacus vitellinus; assembly: GCF_001715985.3. Classification (NCBI taxonomy): domain Eukaryota; kingdom Metazoa; phylum Chordata; class Aves; order Passeriformes; family Pipridae; genus Manacus; species Manacus vitellinus. Next base: position 1,856,069 of record NW_021940836.1, read on the forward strand.
AGGAGTGTTCCGTCCGTCCCGCGGCGGAGGGGCTGAGGGGAAGCTGAGCCCCCTCCCCGCCCCGCGGTTTTCTACCGAAGGGACAGACCTTCCTTCTTCTAACCTCTGCCGTGGCAGGAAGCGGGATCCCCTTGCCCTCACCTCTGCCCTTTGCTCCGCCAAGCCGGGGGTGAGTCAGGCGCCTCGCAGGTGGGGACAGAAGCTGGCTCCTGCCTCGGTGGGCATTTTCCCCTCCCTCTCCTGCTTTCTTTCTCCCCGCAGGTGGTGGGGCTGGACCTTCTGCGAGCCCTCGGGCCTGTGAAGCTCCGGGCATGGCTGTCGGTGGGCTCGGGAGCTCCCTGCTGCTGATGTCCGGCGTGGTGGTGGCCGTGGGGCTGTGCAGGAGGCTGACCCGCCGCCGGCTGCGCTCCCACCCGCGCCTCTTCGCTTTCCTCGTGGAGATGTTCAGCACCTTCCAGATCTGCGCCTGCACGAACGAGCTCAGCCTGCTCGGCAATGTGGAGCCGAAGCCGCACACCGCCCTCACCCTCACCTACGGCTTCACCGTCCTGCACGGCCTCACCCTGGCCGGCAGCACCTGCAATCCCTGCGGGACCCTGCAGCCCATGTGGGGCGGCACGACATCCCTCAGGATGGGGGGACTCAAGATTGCCGCTCAGTTCGTGGCTGCAGTGCTTGCCCGGGTGTTCATGCACTTTATTTGGAGTCTAGAGATGGCAGAGCCACATTTTGGAGCACTCTCACAGGGCTGCAGCAGCCCCATGCAGACTACAGAGATGCAGGCGTTCTGCATAGAACTGCTCTTTTCTGTCGTTTTCCAGCTGGCAGTCCTGCGATCGGAAAGTGTTAATCCCAAATACAGAGTCCATTTGATTGCCCTTCTCATCACCATGCTCGTGTATGCAGGTTAGTATTTTCTTTTTTTTTTTCTCTCCTCTGTTCCTGCAAATAAGTTGTAATGGAAGGGGGGTTTATTATTTTCTTAAAGGTTAAGATGCAAAATTCTTTTTCATAGATTACAAAAAAAAATATCATCAAGGAAAGTTTATTGTCCTACATATGCAGAGTCCATTTGGAGTTTATATAAAGTTTACTTGCTTGCATTCCAGAGAGGTGCAGAGTTAAGAATGAAAGGAGTTATGAATTTAAAAATATGTCAAATGCACAAGTAATATGGTTAAGTATTAAAATATCTCAGTGAAGGATTGTTTCATAATCCGACTATTTATACAGCGTGAGAGATTTCGTACTATGTGCTCTGATTTCTAAGTGGCATTGCGAGAGAGCACCGCTCTTTGTATCAGGAAAAAGTGCTGATGGTGCAACAGCAGGGTACAGACCGGCAGTAGGGAAGCTCTGTATTTAGATAATGCATAATTCATATCAGTGCAGTTTATTTAATTACTTCCTTAAATCAGAAACGGGAATGGTTATTTGTAGACTGCATACAGAAATGATAAAATAATACCTCCTGAAACCAAATGTAAAGAAAGGAAAAAAGTAGGTGTTGTATTAGAGCCTCCTGTGTCTGTAATACCGTGTGTGTCCATAGCCTTGCCTCTACCTGATTGTCACCTCATGCTTCCCAGAGCTGGGACACTCTCACCTCCGCATCCTCTCTGGAGCAGTGGGAGGGAAGAGGTGAAGGGAGTCAGTCTGAACTTCTTTCTTCCGGCTGCTGATGCTCCTTTTGTCCCTAGTGAAGTGCCGAGAGTTGTTAGGTCACTTGAGTCCTTCTGCTGGCGAGGAGAACTCCAAAGTTTGAAGAGGTGAGAGAGAGAGGGTTACCGAACTCCTTGACTGTGCTACTGCCCCCACCACACAAGAAGTTATCTAGGGAATTATCAAATCCTTTTATGAGAGAGGGAGATCTCTTATCTGCAAACATCCGTGGTGTCATTGATGTTGTGTCCAAAAGGTTTACCTTATTATGCTATTTAGCATAATAGCGTCAGGAACAATGTACAGTCAAATTTTCAGATGTAGTAATGAAAAAACCTTTACTCGTTATTTTTAGCTGAAATTAGCTAATGCCTAAAAGTTAAAAGAAGTCTACAGGGAATTTTGAGAACTAACTTAGCAATTTGAACTACTTTTCAAAATTAACTTTTGAAGGCAGAAGCAAGGTGCATTTGAGGACGTTAAATATATTTCTGAATTGCTCAGTGAAAGTATAGCCAAATATTATCCTCTCTCTTCTACAAGCAAAGAAATCTGCATTCCTGATTCTTTGCATTCTTTTCCTGCTTAGAAAATACTCATATAACATGTCACATTGCCTTTCTCTTCCCTAGTTCAAACATAGAATTCATTCCCAGTGTTGTTGGCCAGGCTTCTCTCTTTTTCCAGCAGGAGAAGGGTGTGTACCACTTCCCCTTCCATGTCATAAACTTGGACTTGTTAAACTATCCAGTGCAATTGATCTGCATGTTCTTTTAGGAAATCTCAGACCTGCTGCACCCCGGCCTCTTTCTTTTGCACCTTCTGTCTGTACCCTGTGCTACCTAGACATTTTTCTTTGCATTTCTTTTAATCTGGAATCCAGTCTACTATAAAAATACATGGGTATTCCAGAGAATAGATCCTGAACCTAGTTTTATGCCATACTTAGTGGAAAAACTAATTTTTTTTTGTTTGCTCTGCTCCAAGCTTCCTAAGGTTTGCATGTTTGCTGTACACTCAGGTTCAAAAGGAAAGATGAGAAGTGTTATCCTCCCCCTGCAGCAGGCATGCATGAGCCTGGTGTTTACTATCCACTCCTAAGATGTGGATTGAAGCTTTCTGAAGCAGAGGAAGGCATAAACCCTGATTCCTATCGCTTGAGGCATTACACAATAAGTGTGGGTGCAGGCTGCTGCTATTAATTTCTTACTGTGATGAAATCAGAGGTTTGCACTGTAACAGATCTCTTTTTCTAGTGGAAGGTTAACTCCTCCATTTTGAGGGCTGCTGATTGGAACCCCCTTCCCACAGCATCCTGACAGCATGGCAAGTAACTGGGGCAATAGCAAAGGGCCTAGTAGGCAGCCATGGACTGGTGCATAAATCCTGTAAATCCTGTGGCTCTCATGGCGTAGAGGTCTGTTCCACCTCAGTGTTTCTTACATGCATTAAGAGTGACTTACAAATCAGGTGTCACAGATAGTGGCCTCCAGCAGGCCAAGTTCTCATTTACAGGCTGTGAAGGCAGACAGGTGCAAAACTTAGTTGGGCAATTACGAATTCTCGTAATTCTCAGGAAATTATCTACACTTCTTTGTTTACTGTTTATATATTTAAATATATGTATATATAAATATATATATATATATTTAAGGACTTTGAGTGCCTCTCTAAGAGGAATGGATCTTTCTTGCATACCCAGCACCAAAGGGCCAGGCAACCAGCACAAATTTAGGCAAAGCAATGCTAATTTAGGCAACTCGGTAACACTCTTCCTTTTTTCTACTAAACTATAGAGTATTGAGTGAATAATGATTTTTTTAAACTTAATTTGCCAGATAGAGGGTTCTAGCTAGCAACTCTGGTACATTAAATTTACAAAATGAAATTTATGATAATGATTTCCTTTTTATACTGTGATTGTAAAAACAAAGTCCATTGTGCCTTCAGGACCTGTGTCTGTTACAGTTATGAATGAACCAGAAACATTAGGAAAAAACATCTTATACACAGTATATTGTATTTCATTACCTGAATTATGCTCTGAGTTTGGTAGCTGTATCCTGTATGGGGAATGATTGCTGTCTGAAAAGGGACTGTAAGAAGGGACTTTTCCAACCCAACCTATTCTATGATTCTATGATTCTATGACTCCAATTCAGTTTGGGTAAAATTCTGGAGGATAGCCACATCCCTGTGGCTTCCACCCTTCTAAATGTATTGATGCAGAGACAAGGCTCAAAAACATTAAATTGTATTTTTACAGTTGAATAAATGGAGCTATTGGAAAAAACAAATTTCGGTAGGTCAGTGTTGTGTGTACCAATACAAGGTACTTAGGTATGCCATGCAGCTCACTCCAACAAATAACATCAGGTTATATAGTATTATCAAAATTACAAGCTGTTTCTTTAGTTTTTCTTGCACTTTTTCATAGTTAAGAATATTTGGATTTTTTTTCTACATTTAGTCTTACACAGAGCAAATTTTTATAGTAGTACATACTGTACACAAAAGCTCCAATATTTTCTCACACATTGTGTGGAGGACACATTCCTTCCCCTTTTAAAGTTCTTATATGTACCACATCAAAGAGGCTATATTTCTTTTGCCATAAAATAATTTGTCTTTTCTGGTACACAGACTGAGGTGCTTTATATATAATTTTAAATCAGATTATACTAGTGCCCCTGGCCTATGGTTGATATTCCAATAGTTATTAGTAATGAATATTGAAGAAATACAGCAGTTAAAACTCTTATCTAATGTTCAGTGTTCAGCAACCACGTCCTGAGAGTGAAATTCTACTTTCAACTGTGTGTTTGTTGATATAAAAGCAGAAGCAGTTAATTCATAAATAGGTTAAAGCAAAGTAAATTATTGTAGCTGGGCTTCCTGGCAACCGTGGACGCTGCTAATGTGTCATTGTGCAGAATAACAGACTGCACAACAAACCTGAGATGCTCTTGAGAACAAGTGTAAAACCACAGTCAACTGAGTAGGTAAAAAAACTTTCCTGAACTGTAATAACAGTAAAAGAAATAATAACAAGAATATAGAAAGAGAAAACAGAAGAAGACAATGACAAAGACTGTACTAAAACTTTGGGTAAATGATTGCATGCTCATAGCAAACAAGGATTGCAGCAGCATGGTATTTGTACAAAGGGTAAGTTCAAAGCTCACACTAGCTTATTTGGGGAAAAATCAAGAATAAGCTTTAAGGAATTAAATAGACACAATTATATTTTATGGGAATAGATTAATAGATAGAAGAGATATGGGGTGGTTAGTACCTTATAGTACAGAAATACAGATAATTTTGCTGTGAGTAATGCTATTTCTGCAGGATTGGAATGAGAGGAACAACATACATCAGAATTAAACACACTTAGCTCCAGGTTCATCTGCAGTGAAATTACAGCTTAATCCTCACAGTGTAATGTGTTTGGATCTAGTTATTTAGAATATGTTTAGGCAAGTTCATTTACATCTGAAATCAGAAGCAAGGAAAGATGCCTGACTTCCTTTTACAAGACATGGGGTGGCATTTGCTTTTATTTTCTTCAGACAGCATAGAGAATGATTGTGAAGGCTTTTCCCACAGTTATTATACCATATAACGTTCTATACATTGGTGATATTAGTGTTCTTATAATAAAGTATAGAGGTCAGCTGTCAGTATATCTGTCAGTGCTTGACAGATTTTTTTCTATTATCTTGCATATGTGTTTCATGTGACATGGAAATGTAATGAGGGCTCAGTAGTTCTTTACTAATATTTGTGTAATTCCTGCTTCTAAAAGACTGTTAGTAAAACAGCTTCTAGTTTTATCAATAGAAACATTCAGTATTGGCCAAACTTATCTCTTTAAAGAATATTTGCTACAAAGATATAAAGGAAGTTATAGCCTGCCCTTCAGATGTTTTAAAGCCTATTAAGAAACAGTTAAACTGTTAACCATGTCATCAGGTAAATAAACTCTTCTGAAGTTATCTGTTCAAATGGTTTCTGCTAATTCATTTTACTGCTGGGTGCACATTTCTTGTAATATTGTGTGTGCATTTCAATATTAATTTAATAATAAGAAAGTTGGTTTGATTTCATGTTGTTTACATTATTTTCATCTTATTGCAGGTGGAAATCTCACAGGAGCAGTATTTAACCCAGCACTGGCATTTTCATTACATGCAGATTGTTTCTATGACAAATTTTTGAGTTACTCACTAGTATACTGGATAGCACCAGCCTTAGGTAAGTTCTTAATACTTTATGTGTTTGAGAAAGTGTTATTTAGTACATGGTTCAAAAATCAGGAAATAGCCATTCTTTATTTGGTAGTGTGCTCATTTTCTGCTTTAAATAAAATCCAGAAAATAGTAAATTGTAATTTATGTGTAAAAATCATTCAGAATCATGGTTTCATTTTGCAAATACACAGGCTGTGTATTTTACTCTTGTTCAGTGCTCCATGTAGAGTGCCTGTGACACTGTTTTGTGAATCACAGAATGGCTTGGGTTGGGAGGGACCTTTAAAGATCATCTAGTCTGACCCCCTTGCAATGGGCAGGGGCATCTTCAAGTAGAGCAGGTTACTCAGAGCCCCATCTGACCTAGCCTTGAATGTTTCCAGGGATGGGGCACCTACCACCTCTTTGGGCAACCAGTGTTTCACCCCCTCATTGTAAAAAACTACTTCCTTAAATCTAGTCTAAATCTGCCCAGTTTTAGTTTAAACCATTACCCCTTGTCCCATCAATCAAGTATCTAATACTGAGTTTTAAACACCAGTTTTATTAACAAAATAATATCTACTGTTTTAATTAATTTATTTTAAGAAACAGCCACATTATGCTGTACAATTGTTTAGTCCAGATGTCATGTTCAAAGTCTAAGTACATTTGGGATACTTTGAGCAAGAAAATGTACCTACCAAAGAACCACAACAGCACAATTCTAGATGGAAGAAGTTTGGTGTTTAGGTTAGGCTTAACTAGTTAGTTATAAACCAACAGCTGTTTACTCTGGAGCTTGATACATTTGAAACTGCCTATTGTTTGGGACTTTATGCCCTGGTATTAAAATCCAGCCTGTTTGAGGTATCACACTGACCCGAGGCCCACTTGTAGATTCTAGCAGAATACTAAACAGGAGAAGAAGATACCTGAAAGTAAATATTAGCTTGATTAACTTCAAAAAGAGAAACATACTGGTTAGCACTGGTTTGTCTTGTTTTGTGACAGTATCCAAGAACATGGGGATGATAAATTAAAAAACACCCACAAGTATTAGGACAAGTCTGTAAATATGCTTTCTCAATTACTACTTTTATAATATCAAATCTTTCTTCTCTCCATAGTGTCTAAACTTTGCAGTTTTCATTCTGTGTTCCAGTTCCAGTCACTGATGGAAACAATCTGTTATTAGTTTAAGAATTAGGAATGTTAGCAACTAGATTTTTTTCTAAGTTAAATTATGGTTTTAATTTGGAACCTATTGATTTAACTTCTAGTTGTATGCAGATGAAAATGCTGCATGTGATACTTCATGCTGTTTGTTTACAGTTAGTCCTTACAACTCTTGAGCTTTCTGCTTAGAGGGTATATAAAGAAGCAGTTTGCTAATCCTAAATTCTTTCATGACTGTTAATCCTATTAGAAGGTACAACAGTGATGAAGGCACAACAGGATATAAAACATACACAGGAAACATAACAAAGGGCTCCCATTATAACAAAAAACTTCCTCTTCTTGAGTTCACATCTGTGCATGTTCTACTTGCCTCGACTCTCAGTCAGTCAAAAATGAAGATCGAAGTTTTAGTGTATCTAAAATTTACTTTAATATAATTTTGTTAAATTAGATTTCCAAACAGGATGAGTGAACAGTAGAGAGTAAGCTTGATAACTGTTCAGTTAGTAGTTAATGAAATGTCTTCAGCAAAGCTGATCAGCATCACTCGGGTCCTAACAGAACACATAATATTTCTCACCATTCAGCTTTAGCTTTCTGTTTTATTAACTGATTTTGATGTGATAACTGTTTAGAGATTTTCCAGGTTGTAAGTACTCGGGATTTAATATTTTGGCAAGTGATCTACAGAAACAGGAGGCATTCTGAAACCCCATGTTCTGCTTATTTGTCAAGATGTGTTCTGCAGAACAGCTTTGCAGAAAGCCTTCAGATGATTTTGACATAAGAAAATCAGCTGATGTTAACTCAAATGGACCCATGACTTGAGGAATTTAGAATGTGATTAGGGAGTAATGTTACATTTCTATGAAAATTCATAAGCAGGGGTTTGTCATTAGTTAACATCTAAAAAATCCGTAAAGAATGTATTGAATTCTGTCTCTTAAATTAAAAAGAAACTCCAGACTGAACAGTTGTAAAGATGTGGATACTCAGGACACATCACTTCTTGTGCAGTGTTGCTACTGCAACCACCATTTAGTTACAGATCTCAGGTGAAGGGTGAAGGACTATTGGTGGTATAAATAGCTTATTACAAAACAAAGATGCTTCATGGATACGTAGAGACCTTACAAACCAAGAGCTGTGAACACCTGTCTGAGGAGGAAGTATAGAGGAGATTGCTGCATTTGAAAACTGAATTGGTGAATACGGGAGTGCAGATCTACAAAGCTAACATGAAGTGATTTTCTTTCTGACACTTTTTGAAAATAAGAAAATAATAGGAATAGAATTTTTTCTTCCACAATTGGACCAAATGATGAGGCATCCAGGAAAATAACCTGTTAAGATGATAAATAAAATTGTTTTGAAAAGAACTTCTAAGCAGAATCATAAAAGTAGATGATGGGGGAATTAAATTTAGTTGTAAAAATTACTTTCAGAATCCACGTGTCAGCAGAAATACTGTTTCAGACTTCCTAGAAACTGGCAGAGTTGTAGTGATATGCTAACTTGATGCCTTACTTTTCACAGCATCAGCATCTTAGGTGGTAAATTACTTTGTTCTTCCTTTGGGGAATTCTTTTAGGAGTCTATTAGCTTTTTTTGTGATTTTCTGTAATAACTATCTCATGCAGAACCATGGACTAGCATACCGTGAAACTTGAAATTGCCAGTGCAAAGTGCAGTATGTTCTCACTTATGGCCAGAGCAAAAACCCACAAGGCTAAGGAGACTGGAGAGCGTTCAGTGTGTAACTGATACCCTGATCTAGCTGTAAGCAAGTTCTTAACCATCAGCTTCAGAACAATTTTCGTAGAAAGGACACTTGGAACAAGAGGAAGATTGATTGTCACCTTCACAAGAGGAAGATGAAATGGAAGTTCTGTTTTAGGATAAACAAACCAAGTAGTGGTTTATGGTCTTTCAGGAATATAATCTTGAAACTGTAGTTAATTACTTATTTTTCAAAATGGCTTCACTGACGTTTTGGTGAGGTGATTCTCCTGCAGCTTTAAACAGCTAATTCCTGTAATAAGTATGAATGTCAGCAAGTGTTTATGACTTAGCACAGGCAGGCCTAAGTTCTGCACTGTGAACATAGACACAATACATACCAGTGGAACAAAGATAGTTTCTGTTTTACTGCCAAAGGAATTCACATTAGTTGTCCAGGCATTATTAGTAATGATGGGGGCTGAGCTAATGATGCTCTTTCAGTACCAGGGAAATGGAAGCTTTGAAGGGAAGAGTTGGTAACATAGTCATGAGGTCAGTAAAATGAGATGCTCTTTCCTGGACAGGTGCCATCTTAGCATATCATAAAATTGTGTTGTAGAATGGTTTGGGTTGAAAGGGACCTTAAAGACCATCTAGTTCCACAGCCCAGGGGCAGGGACACCTTCCACTAGGCCCAAGTTGCTCAAAGCCCCATCCAACCTGGTCTAGCATTCTGCTAGGTTTCTAACACTATAAAACCAGAATCAAGACCCACTTCTTTAGATCAGTTTTACTAGAAAGACTATTCCTTAGTTGAAAAAGTTTTTTCCTGACCAGGAGGGAAAATAAGTGCCACAAAAGTTACTTAGCAGTAGAAGTAAATGGAGGAGGTAAGCAAGGGAGAAGGCAAGAGGTGAGACTTTCACCTTTCTGCTCAGAGGACAGGATATTCAGAGCCCTCCAGCATGTTCAGAACACTGAAGCATGGAACTTAGCAAAGAAACAAGAATTCCAAGTCTGTGTGCCATACAAAACTCTCTAAAGGAGAGTTTCAACAACTGGAAGTCTCCTATTCCCTTGCCCTGATCTCCTAGGGGTTTTCAGCTCTGCAGAAATCATCTGACAGTGAAACTCATATGCAGTGAGTGAATGCAATCCATGAAGTTCTTAGAAAACTGTCAGTAATTAAGTCTAATTCAAATACTAAAGGGCTGGTGAGTGGTAACCCTGTACTTTGCCTGCTTACAAAAGATGGATGGTGAGTGTGGCCACTTGGTTTCTAGTCCTTACAAGAGTTCAGGGTCCAGAAGGAGACTGGGAGGGTAAACAGCAGAGTTGTTTAGACTTTGGACTTCAAAACAAAATTCTGCTTGTGTAGGGCACTGCTAAGTCAGTAAGAATTCCCTCGGAAGCTGCCATAAATGACAAAAGTATACCATGGAAAGGTGATTTTTCAAAAAAGCTCACTGAGAACTCAGTAATAGATTTACATGTGCAGGAGAATCTGTCACATAGTTAGACTAGGAATTTTGACAGAAAGCCTTTCCCTGTTTGCTAGACAAAGAGCTTCCCTATGAATGAAGGACAGCATGTAAGAAACTGAAACAGGGGTGGGCAGCAAAGGAGGAGTATAAGAGTTTTGCACTTAGAAACAAAATCAGGAAGGTCAGAGCTCAGCTGGAACTAAGACTAGGGACATGTAAAGTTACAAATATATTAATCAGAAAAAAATTCCAGAGAAAATTCAGGTCCATTGGCGGATGGGAGAGACAACTTAGTGATGGATGGCATGGAAAAGGCTGAGGTACTGTAAGTCTTTTTTTAACCATTGAGTCTTCCCAAGAAAATTTTGCTTCCAAACCTCTGTGTAAATCAGTAAGGTTTTGGAAAGGAGGCAATAAATAGTGAGGGAGCAAAGGGGTAGGAATGGATAAGCTCAATGATTGTGAATCCATTGACTCTACTGGGATTCACCTAGAAATGCAGGTAGAGTTGGCCGATGTTAGGATTGTCCTTCATTTATGAAAAGTTACAACAGTTGGAGGAGGTTCCTGCCAATGGGAAATGTGCTAATACTATGCCAGCTTTTAAGGAGGCAGAGAGAGAAGCCAGAGAACTCTAAGCTAGTTGGTCTCACCTCAGCCAGTGGGAAGATGGTGGAGTACCTAGTCTTGGAATCCATTTCCAACCCTGTAAACAACACAAAGGTAATCACAGGAACAATCAGCACAGATGTAGTGAGGGTAATCCGTGCTTGACCAGCTTGGTTGCCTTTCATGATGAATGCATGTGGGAATGAGGGGGGAGCAGGGATGTAGTATACCTTCACTTTAGTAAGGCTTTTGATACCATTTCCCACAGGATTCTTGATCCAAATTTAAGGTAGTGGGGTCACCCATGAAGACTCTTAAATGGAATAAAAACAGGCTAAACCACTGACCTCAAAATGTAACAATCAATGGTTTGACACCTGGCTGAGGGCCAATAACGTGCAGAGTATACTGGTGTCAGTACTGGGACTTCATATTTCTCAGTATATTTAATATATTTCGTATATTTAACATATTTAATTCAGTGACCTGAATTAAAGTTTGTTCACAACAGTTTGTTCATGACAGTTTGTTCTCTCTGTAAGTAAGACAAAGCACATGATTCAGCAAATTGGGATCATCATGGGACATTATCACCCCCCTCTGCTCAATGCTTGAGAGGTGGCGTCTGGAACGTGGCTGTCTGGAGTCCCCCAGTTCAAGAGCTGTGTGGACAAAACAGGATCCAGTCAGTGGAGGACTACCAAAATGGTGAAGGGCCTAGAGTACCTGATACATGAAGGAGATGCTGAGGGAACTGGACTTGTTTAGGCTGCAAAAATAAGATGAAAATATGTTTTAAGAACAGTCAGCCTTTATGTCAAAAGAAGTTACAAGGATGCCAGAGATTAACTGTTCTTGTTGGCAACAAGTAACAGCAACGCCCCAAATTGTGGCATGGGAAGTTCAGATCAGCCTCCGAGAAAACCTTCAGAAGCAACATTGAAACTAGTTATTTGGAGAAGTGCTACAGTGCGTGGAGGTTTCAGGGACTCAGCTAGGGAAAGCCTCACTGACCCATCTAGCATAGGCAAAGTCCTGCATCGAGTGGGAGACTGGACTAGAGAGAAGTCCTTCCAATAAGCTTTTTTTTTGTGATCTAAGAAGCTTCATAAAATACAAGCTACACTGTATGAGCAACACTGTCAACCAGGATGCTCTTCATTTCTGAAAGAGAATATGCTGATTTTTTTTCCCAGGAGAAAAAAAAAATGGTCATAATAAACTGTATTTGGATGCCCTTTGGACTCAGTGGCCCTTATGGGCCCCTTCCAACTTGAGACACTGTACGATGCTCGTGAAGAAAATACAATCTCTAACTTCACTTTTTTTCTGCTTCAGAATAAACCCTAAATCAGAGTGATCTTCAAAATAACACCCATTATCCTATAGCCACTTGGCAGCACCTAAAAATGATCAGTACCATGATTTGGCAGCACCAAAATAGACACTGCTAACAAACTCAGCTGAGAAATGGAGGTTAAGCTGCTGGTTCAGTCATTTATACATCCAGCTACAAAGAAAGGAGCCTTGATACAGCAACAGGAAGGTGCACGTGTTGGATTCACCTAGTCAAACTGCTCTGACTTCGGCTTGGCTTACACAGAGCAGAGTTAAAACATTAAATATACTAAGAAAAACAGGATTATGAACTCATAAGGACCACTTGCATGGTTGTTGAAGCTTTCTTTGTGAAAAAAAATTGTGTTTGGAAAAAGTGCTGACTGCCTCTAACCCTTTTGACAGAAAATTCAATTTTTCTGCAATCTATGCTGTATTGCATGTTAGACACTCAAATACTTGAACATAATGCTTATTTTCAATATCAGTACTGTGTCGTGCTCAAATACATTTAAATAAAGGTCCTTTCTGTAATTTCTCATTTCAGGTACAATACTTGTGGCTTTTATATGGGATGAAATATTTCCTCGGATATCCTGAGACATCAAATCCTGAAATCTGGCAGTACTACATTAAAAATTATTTTCAACATCTGCAGACATGAAGCTTTCAAAGAATTGTTGACATAGACTTCCACATCACCTTTCAATTGCATTTTCAGATTTCACGTTTGAAATATTAACTTATCACTTTGTATTCAAATAGTAATTTTGTAAGTGCGTGTTGGGATTCTGGGAATATCTGCCACCGTTTTCAGTTAAGCCATATGAATGTGAAGGACTGTTAAAATACTGAAACTTTGTCACTTTAGCCATAAGTGCCATTTGCTGACCTTTATTACAACAGCATGCAAAACTAATTTTAGAGAAATACCCAGTCCTTTCGAGGTTTGAATTTATTGGACTTTTTCCCATAGAAGGCACCTGCAAAAAAGGAGCTGAAGATCTCTTATACTGACATCATCATATTCCTACTTGCCATATATGTATCTCTGAGAGGAAGAAAGGCTACACTACTCCCTAGAAGAGTCTCCACAGCTCTATTCTTAGAGGCACCCTACACCAAAATTGAAAGTCTGTAGGACCAGCATTGTTTTAGTAATACCTGAGTGCAGGTAAGTAACCTCTCACTTCCTGCCGGGAAGGCTCTGCCGCATCCTGGCCCACTGTAGACTGTCGAATGTTTACCTTGGTTGGAAAAAGCAGTAGTGAAGTGCCATAAAATTCTGTAGACACACAAGTAAAAGGGCATTTGAGGCAACCGCCCCTACTTTGTATCAGAGATTACTGCTGCCTCTTCATATAGACACAGTATGTAGGGATGAGTCATGGGGTATTCAATTTGTCCTTGATTTTATGCAGCTTTTAGCGATTTTTAAAAAAAATAAATAAATCTGCAATATAAGAGAATAAATAACAGAGCTAAAAACCACAGGAAAGCTCCAGACACAAGTTGGCACAAACATGCCCTTTATAGCCTCAGCTAAGGCAAGCACCACCGACAGGTACCACCCTTGGAAGCTCTGCTTCTAGCATGAAGTTTCTTCTTCTGGATGCAGCTTAATTTTTAAATATGCCAAAATAATTTTTTCAAATTTAGGAGTAAATTCAGTTTTTCACTTTATAGTTACTAGGTTTAAAAGGAGAGATGGTTAACAAGTTCTACAAAGATCTCAGTAGCATGCCACCAAACTCAGCATCCAAGTCACCTTACAAACCATGTTCTAAGAAAAAGGGAATCAGATGGGGTTTTTTTTCACAGTAAAATTATGAACCAAGTATTTAACAGGTACTATTGCCAGCTATCTTTTTTGCAAGAGTTCGGGAAGTAAATATTTTCATGTAATTTCCAACTTGTTGCAATAAAATCTTTTCTCACTTATATTTTCCAAGGTACCTTTAAGATTATATTGCAGAATGAAATCAATGGTTTGAACATGCTTTACATACAAGAGTTCCTAACCACGACCCTGTATTCAGTCATTAAAATAATAATAAAAAAAATCAGCCTGTTAATACAGTGAACTAGAACTAGATAACTGGGTTATCATTCAGCAGCTCATGGACACTAGTGTGTTGGCCTGCTAAAGGAAATTGTCTCTGGTAAAACTATTCATGGTAAAGACCACACACGGGCACACTGAGCCTGGTAAGAGGTGATCCTCAGAAAAAATATTTACTTTTATACCATGTTCTGCTTCTAAAACAGATACTTTGGGGGGGTTCTAACTTCCTTTCCTTGCTTTACTGCTTTTTATACCTTTTACCTATTTTTAAAGTGTGCTATGCCTTACAGATTTTTTCCCCACTTTTCAGCCTCATTTCTTATGGAAACAAACCTTTCATAATTTACATGATTTGATGTTTTCTCTGAGCCCATGAAGCCCACAGGGTAAAGGTCCCAAAAATAAACCTCAAAGAGCATAAAAACAAACAGGGAAAAGAGAAAGCAGAGAGACAAACCTACAGGGCAGCCAAGATTTGTTAGATTAGAGGCTCTACTTCCGTGTCATTTCTGAAGGCCTGCAAAAGCAAAGTCCATAAACTGAAAAGGTCGTAACAGATATGACTTCTCCACATCTGTATTGTTTATTTTGGCATAACATATAGTTTAAAAGAAGTCGGTACAAACCTGGGCTATTAACAAGTAGTTGCTCTATTTATAGCCACTAGAAGTAGAATATAAAATTGAAATAAAAATCACTAAGAAATAGACAAGCCTTAAATTGACTAAATTAACGCAAAACAAGCAAACAAAAAACCCCACAAAACAAAAAGTAGCAGAAACAATGAAAAATAAACCCAAGTTAGGAACTGAAGAATTTAACTATTTTTGGTAGGACAGACAAAAATGAGTATTTAACATTCAAAGCAATGAATGCTTATGAAGTACACAACACTTACACACAGCCTAAATGCAAAGTTTTATTGGAAATAAAACTCGTCAATTCACACAAGACACTTCTCAGTGCTACCCTTCAGGGCTCATCCAGGTTTGTTTCCACCTCACCAAAATTAATTTTGCTCCATTGACTGGGCTAGAAGAGAAGATTTCTGTTCCTGGAGCTCCACATTGGTACAACACAAATTCTCCCTTTGGAGCTTCCTAGTGCTCGGATGTAGTGAGAGTGCTGAGAGGAGCTGTGTACAGTCCAGCTGCCCTGTGGTTAACTGTGCCCAAATGCCAGGGTATGTAACAGTCTGCAGTTTAGTGTGGAAAAGAACAGAAAGACCACACTGCAACTCAGATTTACACACACACAGAAAAACCCACCAGTATGTTTTAACAGTGACTGCTGAGTTAGAGTTGAATGAGCCTTTTGCCTAAACTATGGTGCTGGTACAATTTTACCATGCTAAGATTCTCCAAATCCCAGTGCAAAAATCAACACATCACTCAGTACCCTCCTTTGTTGCTCTGTATCCCTAACAAAATCATGCACATATTTACATAAACACATATATACGTATGCATATATAGGGGCTAGTACAGACATTCTTGTAGAGTGTCTTGTTGTGTAACATGCTAAATACCTCATTTATTCAGCTATGGTTCACAGCACTATTAAGACATCCCTAATTTGACTGGCATTCCTAATGAATATTCAACAAAGGGTGGTTATAATTACCAGGTACCTTGAAACCAGATCACATCCTAATGTGCTAAGCAGGGCAGGACCACTCAATACAACTCCAAAAGTGTAGAGCCAGTAAAGAAAACTGTTCATATACCAACACTACAATATTCCCCAAAAAAGAATCACAAGTCAACTTCAAATCAAAGGAAAACAGAAGTTTGTTATCAGACTTTCAATACTGGGGGGAAGTGGGAACAACCTGAATTTGCTGACATTGCCCCATGGCAAAAACACCACCCACAGAGACATGAAACAGGAAAAGCTGCAGTAGGACCAAGATCTTGGCAATCTAAGGCCAGGTTCCTCAGTTTGAGGTGTGTCAGACTAACTCTATCACAGGCACAGTCTGCAAATATTCCACCCTTTTATCCTCACATCTGGGTAAATGATGAAAATGGCTTCACTGGAGGTTTTTTGTTACAGAAGAGAGTGCTGAAACTCAAGGGCTGAAGCTGTTTGCCAAAGAAAAGGACTGAGAACTACAACACAGAGCTGGTTGTGAGATACAAAAATCTTAGTTTATTTAACAATGTTAACATTTAATATAAAGACACAAAACAGTTCTCCTTCTCCGGACATTACAGACTTTACTCCATCTCCTCTACGCCCAAACTCTGCTTCTCAGAGAAATGAAAGGGATAGCACTGAAATGATAAAGCCAGTTACTTGTGGGGCTTTTAATTTACTTTTGCTTTTAATCCTTGGCAACCCTATTTCCTTTTAGCTGTCACACTTCTATGTCCATTCTACACCATGGAGTCAATGAACAGGTAAAAAAATATGGAAAATTCCAGGACAATCTAAAATTCTGTTCTACTTACAGTTTTATTTCTCAAGTCCTAGAATTCCTACAAAGGCTTCTTTAAAAGGCCAGAGAGGTTGCTCAGAGAGTGAACCCATCCCTGGAAGTGTTCCACAGCCAGCTTGGGATGGGGTCCTGAGCAACTTGATCTACTGAATGCCATCCCTGCCCATGGCAAAGGGGGTTGGAACTAGATGATCTTTAACTGGGATGTTCCAACCCAAATCATTCTGTGATACTACGAAATGACCCCGATTAGCCCCATTCAAGTGTTAGATGCAAGAGGTTTTATTGTTTTTGTTTTTGTTTTTTTTAAATAACCCCATAGTGGTCACAAATGTCAAACCCTGTTTTAAACAACTCTAAAAGCATTTATTGACCTAGATGTCTAAGCTTAGGTCATTTAAAAAAAAGGTTAACTCCCGATAGTCACTGCAATGCCTTCGGTTTTACAGCTTATTCTGGAAGTGCCACAAGAGGAATCTGAAAGACACAAGACACCCAAGTTTACATAATTGGCATCAAAAGAATATTAACCTTTACAGAGTAGTAACTCTCTGTTGTTTGCAGTCAGAGGGCAGCACTTTCCTGCAAACCCACTAATTTTCAGAAGGGCTGAGCATCTTTGCCTTTGGCAGCAGCTCCAGACTGAGGTCAGCTAAGGACAGCATGTGCTTACAGCATGTACTAGGGTGCCCTGGCAGACCCCGCTGCACTGCCACACACAGACACAGCAGTTGCTTAGGAACAATTACTGCAGCCTCGTGATGCAGCAGACAAAACACTGCTTCTTGCAAGAACAGTGGAAATGTCCCGCATCAACCATCAGCAAGTCTTCCAGGAGCTTCAACAGGAGACTGTCACATCCCATTTGAGTAACGAGCAGTGACACACAACGTGAGCGTCCCACAGGGGCAGAGCTTCAGAGGCAGAGCACTGCACTAACCAACAAGATGTTCGTGTAGATCGTTTTGCAGTTCAGGAGGTTAAAAGGGCTGAGCTGTTCCAGGGAGTGCCCATAAGATCACAGCAGGCTCCCTCTCTGTCCTTATTTTCAGGGTGCAGAGCCAAGGCACCCGCATGCTCAAACTTGTTAGCAGGGTCATTAGCACAGAGCTCCAAGAGTGTCCTTGTCACTTTGCACCTTCAGTTATATATTGCTGCCTTAGATCCTAGACTTCTGAACTTACTTAAATTACATCAACACACTCAGGCTGGCAGTTACTTAAAAAGGGCCACTGAGTTCATGGCTCCCGAAATGCCACCTGGAGCAACGTCACTGCCAACACCTGACACTGCACACGCAGGTCACTTATCTGCTCGGACAGGGATCAGCTCCTCAGCTCTGATCAGCACAAGCAAAAGACAGAAAGAATCCCTGTCCAGTTACCTCTCACAACATTAATCTCCGACAGCCATGTGCTGCACCATGGAAGGCATGGAGTAAGCAGCAGGAAGAATTCCATGACCAAAACTACTTCTTACTGGGTGTATTTTGTGCTTTGCTAGAAGATTTCCACCAGCACTTTCAGACTCCTTAGAGATCTGCTATGAGCCACTAACTCTCCTTAATCCAGCTCAAGTTTAAACCCGGATAATAAATAAAGCACTCAAATCTGAATTTTTCCACAGCATGATTTTTTTTTTTAATAAACCACGGACCAGAGTAATCTTGGAGATGGAATCATCAGAGCCAAACTTTCCATTCACTCTCTAAAAGGTACTTGATCTACATCTAAAGGCTTTCCTTTAATTTTAAAGTCTATCCTTTACCAAACTGGGTAACCATCCAGTGGCAGGACAACCAGTATCTGGACTTTTTTGGAAGAACTCGTCTCTGTTCTGTGAAGTCCTTCCTAGGGTAGAAGTGTGACTGCAGAAAAGTTTGAGCTCTTACACAATAAATACCAATTCAGCACCACTGGCAGTGGTTGAGGTAAGAGAACACAGAACTACTCTGAGACTTTCCAAACTGCAACAACAAAGAAAAGCAACAGAGGAGGAAAGCAGCTGTGCATCACCCCTCCGCAACAGCCTTACTCGGGGACTGTGGCCTCTTTCTCAGTGACACTGTAAGCCCTAATTAACTACTTTCCACTGACTTTTTTCAGTGTGTCATCTTCCTATTTGTGCCCCTTTCCTCCATCCTCCTCCAAGCTTCTGGCTGTCTGCTCCACAACTGTTTTCTCTGGTGTTTCAAGTGGGATAGTGTGACACTCACTTTAGGGTAAGGGCTGTCAGTCTCACTTACAAAAGAGGCAGAAGAACTGGGACCTTGCAGCACCACTGGAGCACCACGTGCAGTCTGTGCAGTAGTGATCACACCCCCCGCTGTGCCTGTGCATTTCCACAGACAGTCCCAGAAAAAGCTGCTCTTCCTCTCGCACCCAGCACCAGCAAGGAAACACTGGCACATCTTGTAACACTAATAACAGGAGAAAGCAGCACACGTGATGGTAGGCAAGAGGGCACACTGCCACAACCACCTGAGCAGGGTGTTGCCTGTAAGCTGTGCAGTCCTGATAGCAATCCCATCCAGAGTGCATGGTAACTTTACCAGGAACTGCACAGTTACTTTACCAGGAACTGTTCCTGCTCCGCTTACGGTGAAGGAAGAGATGGACTTTCAGCACTGTGAACTGTCCTGCCTCCCTAAATGGCCTGTGAAATCCTGCGCACTAAGGGCAAAACATACTAAGGACAGTAACTTCCCAGAGATGGCTCCAGCATTCATATACCAGCATCTAAGAGCCTTTGGGATTGGACAATTCTTAAATCAACTAAAGGGCTGACCTGTCTTCCAGACAGGCATATCCACACAGGTTGCCTCTGCAGGGTGATGCCAGTAGGCATTTTGGACAGATCACTGAACATCTTTCCACGCTTGTGCTAACTACAGCTACCTTTTCCATCCTCTAAATCATCGCCATCATACTGATATGATCATGAAACATTGCCTGAAGGAGATCTGGGATCACATACATTACACACATTACTGAGAGGGAAGGCTCTGCAGGACTGAAAAGCATTGCTGTTGGAAGTCAGAGGAACTTACAGCAGCGTAGGTCCTCCTCAGTGATCGACTTCTGCATCTTCAAACTGCCCAGCAACTACTGGTGCTACGTCCACCTCCATCCCATCTGAAAGAAACAGCCAATGCTCTGTAACCAAGTGGATGATGTTTTCACGGGAAAGAGTGCAGATGCCCTCTGCTGACAAGACGTGGCAAGGACAGAAAACTCCTATGAACTCCTGAAAGCAGTTTAAGGAAACACTGATGTGCTCGCAAGTTTCTGGGTTTGTTCCAGCTCTACTGGTTGGTCTCTTAAAGATGTCACTGCTTCCTACAACCTCACCTCACCCTGTCTTATTGAAAGACTTAAACACTGGATTAAAACTATTTCATGTTTTAAATGAAGTTTCAGCATAACAAATGGTGTAACAATTCCTTTGAATACCTCTAATTATGTTCTAGCAAAAAGAGGTTAGATCCTGTTCTGAAACCAGTCTCAACAATCATCAAGTTGAAAAAAAGAACAATTGCTCTATGCCACCATGTCAAACATTAATGTAATTCTGAAACTCAGTAGCCCTGGGGAGATTTATAATTGCAGAAAACCAAGCAGCAGCACCATAGCAAATAAGGTTAGGAAAATAAACAAATCTGATGAAGATGACTCTGAGACATGTGACATACTTGCTGTTCAATTTATATTCATTTTCAAAATTTTGGGGTTCAGAAACCTGACTAAATTTTCAAACAAAGGGCACTGCTAAAACGGGAGTGTATCACCTAAAGTTGTCTTTACATTACATAAATTTATTTGAAGTTGCAGAACAAAGAGAACCTGTAAACAACAAACAAAACAGATATAAGATTAAAAAAATCCTCCCTCTGGATGAGAACAAGTTAGTTATTATTTTGTTGACTGTTCTACACAAGCTGATAGCTAGAAATCCACAACTGCTGCATCATTCTCCATCTTTCAAAAACATCAGGGCATATTAAAAGCACTGCAATTTATATAGATTAAAAAAAGCAATGCTGTTAAACTACTTCCCTGTTCTTCTCCCAAGTAATATATTGCTCCACTGAAAACAGGATGCAGAAAAGGCAAAGTCTGAGAGACCCGTTTTTTTTCACCAACAGAAAGAGATTTTACTTCTTAAGTACATATTTGAATAATCAGTAGAATTAAAAGACAGAATCCTTCAGGAAACTAGATCTTTTTTTTACATCTCTTTCAGTATCTTTCATTGTTTCTGAATTCACCCTGAACTCTGTTAAGACAATTATTAACTTACAATTTAGGGTATTAAAAAAAACAAACAAAAACTACAACTCATCTAGAGTAGAAATTGCTTCCTAATCCCAGTGTAGACTGGCAAGTTTAATTTTTTTTTAATCCTAAATCCACTTCACACTACCACTATTCCAGGAAATTATACTGGGAAGAATCAAGCATTGTTAACACAGCAGTGCTCACTCTCTAACAGAGCAGCCCTCAATAAACAGCTGGCAACACCCTGCCTTGTAGGGCCACAGGCATGTGGGTGATACCTTTTGCAGTGAAGTATGACTCACACCATCATACTTGCTCTGTCCTTGTGTTTATGGATTAGCCAGATTGGAGAACCACTGCTTTCATATCACAGAATCACAGAATGGTTTAGGTTGGAAGGGACCTTGCAGACATGGGCAGGGACACCTTCCACTAGACAGGGTTTCTCAAAGCCCCATTCAACGTGGTATTGAACACTTTCAGGGATGGGGCTTTCACAGCTTCTCTGGGTAACCTGTGTCAGTGCCTCACCCCCCTCATGGTAAAAAATCTTTTATCATCTGAATCTCTCCTCTTTTGGTTTGAAGTGATTCCCCTTGTCCTATGGCAACCAGCCTTACCAAAAAGTCTGTCCCTATCTTAAAGTACTGAAAGGCCTCAATAACATGTACCCAGAGCCTTCTCCAGGCTGAACAACCCCAACTGTCTCAATCTGTCCCCATAGGAGAGGTGCTCCAGCCCCCTGATCATCTTCATGACCTCCTTTGGACTCGCTCCAGTAGGTCCATGTCCTTCTTACGCTCCAGACCCCAGAGCTGGATGCAGTACTCTGGGTGGGGCCTCACCAGAGGGAATAGAGGGGCAGAATCAGGTCCCTCAACCTGCTGGCCACGCTGCTTTTGATGCAGCCCAGAATATGGTTTTCTGGGCTGGGAGCCCACATTGCTAGCTCATGTCCAACTTTTGATCCTCCAGCACCCCCAAGTCCTTTTTGACAGGGCTGCTCTTAATCCCTTCATCCCCCAGCTTGCATCAATACCAGGAGTTGCCCCAATTCACGTGCAGCACTTTGGACTTGGCCTTGTTGAACCTCATGAAGTTCCCATGGGCCCACTCCTCAAGTCTGTCCAGGTCCTTCTGGATGGCATCCCATCCTTCAGGAATATCAACTGCACCCCTCAGCTTGGTGTCATCTGCAAGCTTGCTGAGGGTGCAGTCAATCCCACTGGCTATGTCATTGATGACGATATTCTTTAGTAAAACAAAAGCATTTCTTACCTTCAAACTCCCTTATCGAGTCCTCTGTTCTCACTCCAGCCATGTTGTACTGAGTGCTGACAGACTGGGCTAACATGCCTTCTAACCTCTCCAGCGTGGCCTGACCTTCTGCAGTTAAATGTGACAATCCTTCTTCGTACGTGTAAAAGCTTGGGATGTCACCTTGTTCTAGCTCTGCAAAAACAAGTTTGTGTTTATCAGACCTAAGTTTAGGAGCCTGCAACATGCAGGGGTGGAGGAGTAGGACATCAGCTAGGCAAGTTATGCTCAGATTAACTGACTGAGATAAAAAAGCTGCTTACATGAGGTACAGAATGTACACAGTGATGTGAACTGACCACACTGCAGCATGGGCACTGAACCTGGGCTAGCACAGCCACTGGGCAAAGGAAAGCCTGCTGTTTGCATCTGTGGCCTTTTGAGAACCAGAACAACGCTTTTGCTGAATTCCTGTGATTTGTGACAGCTAAACCACATATTCCCTGCAGATTTACGTGTTTCTATACTGTGTCTGTGACAAAAAGAATGTTTTGGCAAGACGAGTAATAAACAGACACCAGGTGTCTAAGTGCTGACAGGTATTTCAAAAGAAGCAACTGTTACCAACCGCGGGCCTCAACATCGTACTCGTCCCCTTCGTAATCGTTGTCTGAATCGTCATCGTCCGGGTCTGGGTGCAGAGCTTGGCATTCACACATGGCTGAAAACATGGCTTCCACTGCAGGAACACAAGTGAGTGCAAACCTCCCTTGTTTCTACACCAGTACCCCAAAACAACAAGCAAGAAACCCTGGACTGAGTGATCAAAGAGATTAAGAATATTCCTTGAGCAGAACCACCACTGAATTCATGTTTGAAAACATCGTCTCACAAGTCAGCAGCCATGCAGGAAACAAATCGTGTAGATCCCAGCCTGGTGCTTTATCCTCTTAACAGCACTTCTCCGTAATTTCACTGATGATAAAGGTGAAATGGACTATGGACAATTCCACCTGTGGTTACCCACTACAGGAATCCTTGCAGAATCTCATTCATCAGATTCTTAAAACTTGAATCCAACTGTAAGCTCCACACCAGACAGGATATGACTGCTTTCCAATGGTAGTGTCTGGGTATTAACATTTTCCTAATGAAATTGTCGCTGACTCAAATATCACTGAATTAGTAATTTAAAAGACGTTTCCCATGCATGTTGTCTCCAAATGTATATAAGTGAGACTGTTCATGTCATGTATTTATACTCAACAGTCTCTATTTTAAAGCATTAGAATTTTCCTTGAGAAGCCGCTGCTTGAAATATTCCAGCTTCAAGGCAGATAAAAAAATTTGCTTTGTTTTTTTCAGCACACAGGAATCAAGGAATTAAAAGGGCACTCAAAAATCATGGCATTTACATCTCTGTACCCCACTGTCTTCCACATATAGCCAGGACTTTAAATTAAGACACAACTTCCCCCTCACTTACAGGCTGATTTGTCATTAGGTACAAATCGGAATTCTGCAATCGGTTCAACATCGTCATCGCTGTCGTCCTCCTCCTCCCCTTCAGCCATGGGAGCCTCTTTTGTCTCCTCTTTAGGAAATTGAAATATTTAAGAGAAATGTGTTTATTTAGTTGAAAAAAAAATAAAAAAAGAAAGAAGTCACATTTGTTTATTATTTCAGGAACACACATGTAATCAAATCAGAAACCTGGACACAACCTGACAGAGGCACAAAAAACCCCACTCTGTTCTCCCAGAAAACCCCATGAGATTCCAGGACTCACACGGACATATGAGGTCCTCTCACAGCACCTTGACAGCACTTGCAAGGCACACAAAAACTTCTCTATTTATAATTTTATGACTTAAGATTTCTGTAATGGTCACACAACGTATTCACACACCTGAGGAAAATTGCCTGATCCTTATTAAAAACAACTGTGCTCATCCCCTGCCCCTAATTCACAGTTGTTGCCATTTACTTGCAGAACACTACATGTCTTTTTTTAAATCACATGAATTTTACAGATCCTTGACGTTACTGTCATGAAATCAGCCACCTTCCAGTGTGGCCCCTCACAGGGGACTCTGACATTTACAGAGGATCTCTACTCCATTTCCAGTATTCCTAGTTAGCCAGCGAGATGTCAGAGGTAGAAAGTACACCCAGAGCCAGTGACAACTGTGGACAAGACGGCACTTCCTGGCTTCTGTGCATGACTAAATAAGCAACAACACGGTGTTTTACTTTCTGTGAATATAAAAACCACAGAGATGGCTGAAGTTCATCACTTTGTGGCTGGGGACACTGCACTGACAGCCTCAAAAGTGCATAAATATTTTCTACAGAAGAAGAGGCTGTTCCACTGAGAGTGGCTTTTATCACATACAAAACTGGCACCACCAAGAATATGAAGATGCCAAGAAGCTGCCAGCCAGCTGCCCCCAAAAATGTAGTGTGCAAAGGAAGCTACCCAATCCTTTTCCAACTGACACCCGCAGGCACAGCTTGTTACTGTTGAGTCCAGCTCTTCGTTTTCAATGGAGTCAACCTCTGAGTG
This sequence comes from Manacus vitellinus, assembly GCF_001715985.3. NCBI lineage: Eukaryota > Metazoa > Chordata > Aves > Passeriformes > Pipridae > Manacus > Manacus vitellinus. The sequence goes on from NW_021940836.1 coordinate 1,880,900, forward strand.
CCTTTTTCTGAAAAAGGGGTGAGGACAAGGCACACACTTCATAGGGAGCACAACAAAAACTTTCAGAGAAGAACAAAATGTTCTCTGCCCAACTGAGAATGAAGGCTTCTGCAGCCAGGAAAGCAGAAAGGTTTGAGTTTAACACTATTCAGCAGTTAAAACTGCAGACCAGGGCTAGACTTGAAAACTAAAATCTACCTGCTGTAGAAGATTTACTGTAGGCAGAGTACATATATATAAAAGAAAGTTTACACACATGGAGGAAATACCACAAAAATCAGTCTATTAATGATTTCTAGATAAGAATTAACACACGATATCTGTATTTTTAAACACCATGATCAGAACGAATTAAAAGCTAGAAACAGTATCTTTCTTCAGACGAGGCTCAGTTTACTTCAAAATAACTTGTTAAAGGAAAATGAGGAAGAAGAACCAAGAGGAGGATGCATGTTCTCTTATTATTTGTAGTGATAGACTGTCAGAGATTATTAGTAACTTGAGAGAAGGAAATAATGAAGAGCATTAATAGCTTAGAAACGGCTCTGCCTCCTCAGAGTCTTGTCATTACTTTCTGGATACATTAAAAAAAAAAATTAAATGCCAGATTTTAACCTTTAACAATTATGACCAGTAGGCACAAAGGGGAAAGAAGACCTGCCCAACACCTAACACCCATTACTCTTCAATTGAGATGGCAGTTTATGACACACTTAAAATATTAACAGGTCTACCATAAGAAAAAATATATAAAAAAAAGCCAATGAAACAGAAGGTTTGTTTTCTTGATATCAAAACAAGAAGAGTCAAAAAGGTTGGTTTTCTGGGCAATCTACAAAGATCGATTAAAGCCTGGTCACATGACCTATTGTCTTTTTTTTGTTTTTAAGTAAGCTGTGGGAGAAAATTAATGAAAATTTCCAGGCTGCTGTGAAACAGCAGGAATCCATAAAGCCTGGAGAGGGCAGCAACATTAATATAAATTCAATAAAGAAAAAATTATACCCAAGCTGGAATCACAGGGAGACTGCAGAGGAACTAAATTGTTTAAAACAGTGTAACAGAGCAGCAAACTGATTCTCAGCATCTCCAGCTGTACACAGTCACATGCTGAGAGCAGAACTGTACAGAAGCGAGTCCAGAAGAGTGCAAAGCTGTACTTTTAAGACAACTATACTTTGCAAAAATGAAAAAGAAAATACAAGCTATTACTCAAATGAAGCATATAATTTTTAAAACCAACATTTACTCTTTTTGAAGAAGAAATCATGTCAGTTATGACAGTGTGGGAGCGCTAAGGAACCCTCCAGGCATACCTTCAAATTTGGCGTTCACCATGACATACAAGTGCTCCCTTGGGAAGGCGCTCAGGTCCCTGGAGACGGCATGTAAGCTTATGGTGGGATAATCCAAGGAGAAGCCAACTCCAGAGTTTTCCAACCAAGACAGGCGACTAACAAGGAGGGGCGGAGGAAAAAGAGAAAAGTTACAAACTAACAGTGGATCCATAGTACCTGACTCAAGCCTGCAGAAAAGCAAAACAACCCCAAAAGAGTAATTCTGGACAAGGCACTCTCCAGGCATACACAGACCTGGACCTGCCCAAACAGGACTTTGAGAAGAGGTTTCTTTTACCTCAGCCAACAGTTAATGCCATTGCAAAGAATGTGAAGCTGAGCACCCCAAACACATTGCAGCTTTATCACATTTGCACTGAATGTTGAATTTCTCTCCTTACCTCTTCATTTTCTCCTCTCTGTAGGTACCTATCATTCCAAAGATAACTACAGTGGTTCCAGAGTGTGATTTATAACTCAAACTATTCAATGTGGTTTTTCAAGACAAGGAGAACACCAAAAGAAAAGTCAATATCACAATTTCTAGAGAATTATAGATCTGATGTGAGTATAGCCTGGATGTATAAAAACAAACAGTTCTGTGATCAGCAGAGCTAACAAAGCCAGGTTATGAGTATTCCTTCCCTTGCAACTTATCTGTATAACCTCTGCTTCCCCCCACTTTCACTCTCATCCCTAACTAACCACAGCAAGAGACAGCACAGGTTGTCACCACTGGGCGCTGCCTCCTTCATATGAGAATGATCAACGTCTTTCTAAGCCAATGAGAAATCACACTCAAGCTAGTTTTGGGTGTCTGCAATCAATGAGGTCACACAGTGAACAGAAATACTGATGGGCAGAAAGCAAGACCTCCACCACATGCAAAACTCAGCATTCATAAGCTTTTGTGGAGGGATAGAACCAATGGAAAAGTCACAAAAAGACTCCTTGCCTTGGAAAATCTGGCTGAGAGCAAGAACTAGTGCAGTGGGAGCAAAGAATTTCTTTCCTAGCCTCAACTGGGCAGTCCTCAATGTTTACAGCTGCTGATAGAGAATCAGTACACAGATCCAGAGCCACACTGTCCTCCTGGGTTCTCCCACGGCACTCCTGCAAACACTGGCATATTCTATTCATTACCAGCAAGTGACTATGGTAAAACCTATGCAACGTGCTCCAAACATGTTAAGAGGAAGGTGGCAGCCTTGTATTGTGCCTCACACAAAAACCTATAGAAAGCAAGTTACAAGGAAACTCAACATTACACCTCTTGAGACCTGATGCTGCACAAACAAAAGCTCCAGTATCTGTGACCAAACTAAACAAAAGAGTAAACAAAATTCCAAAGAGATTCTTCTCCAACACAACACCACTAACAAGGTGGGGCAAAATATTGACCATTTTATAAATGTTTCCTAGTCTAAAGGTTTTAAAAGACAATTCACTCCTCCATGCACATTCTAAATGACATTTTTGTTCTAACAATGCTCTTCTAGTGCAGAATATATTAAGAGTATTTACCATGGTCAAAGAAAATTCTGTTGGTTTAATCATTAACCTGTCTTCTTGAGCTACACAATGCAGAGAGGATTTAGAGGAGACTGTAAAGAGCTCAGATAACATCTTCCAGAATAACCAGACTGATTTCTGCCTAGTAAGAACATACAGTCTCCACGTGATTAAAGCAACATGAAAGAACCACAGTAGCTGATAACAGCAGAAACCCAACAGCCCTATCCACTTGCCTGTCAAAAGAGGAGAGGTGCCGTGTTTTTCATTATAGAATGGTTTGGGTTGAAAAGGACCTTCATGATCATCTAGTCTCAAGTCCCTGCCGTGGGCAGGGACACCTTCCACTAGACCAGCTTGCTCCAAGCCCCATCCAGCCTGGCCCTGAATGCACCAACAGTCGGGCTCCCGTGCCGTGCTGTTCCCTTTTGCCTTGTTTAAAACACCGCTTCGAGCAGGAACAGCGGGACACTCACACCCCTGCCCCTCACAGCCCCCCCGAGGGCCTCCTCCACACCCTTATCCAAATCACCCACATCCCCCCTCGGGCAGGTCCCTCAGGGGTGACCCCACAGGCCCCTCAGGGGTGAGAGCCTCTCCGGGAAGGGTCCCACTCGCCGGCCCCCTCAGGATACCCCGCAGCCCCCTCAGGACGCCCTCAGGAGCAGCCCCCTCACAGCACGGCCCCCCGAGGGGTCCCCAGCGCCGTGTGTTCCCCCGCACCTCTCGGCGATGTAGAGGGTGCCGGCGCCCAGGCTGCGCCCCGCCAGCAGCGCCTCCGTGTCCGGCTGCTGGTGCCGAACGCCATCGGCCGGCGGCAAGGGAACGCTTGAGGAAACTCCATGGCCGCCGCCCGCCGCCTCCCTTTGCTCCACATTCGCCGCCGCCGGAACAGGAAACCGCGCTTGCCCTGTGATTGCAATTCCCCCTCACAGTTCATCGGTGGATCGGCGTGGGGAGGTTTGGCGGGCTGTCCACCTCGCAACCACAGTGTTCCTTGTCACCTCGCAACCACAGTGTTCCTTACGGTCGGACGTATGTACGTCCGGAGCGATGCGGGCTGTGCTCCAGGAGTATCTCTGGCAGTTTTTGGAGTGAAGTTTTCATTTTCTGGAAAAGAGAAGCAAAGGGGAGGCGCTGAGGTGATCATTGAGGGCCAGAGCACCTCTGCTGGGGAGACGGGCTGAGAGAGTTGGGCTTGTTCAGCCTGGAGGAAAGAAGACTCCAAGGACATCTTAGAGCCCCTTCCAGTATCTAAAGGGCTACAAGACAGATGGAGAGGGACTTTTGACAAGGGCATGGAGTGACAGGACAAGGGGTAATGGCTTTAAACTGACAGAGGGTAGGGTGAGATTAGATATTAGGAAGAAATTCTTTACTGTGGGATTGGTGAGGCACTGGAATAGGTTGCCCAGAGAAGTTGTGGATGCCCCATCCCTGGAACTGTTCAAGGCCAGGCTGGAGGATGGGCATTTGAGCAACCTGGTCTAGTGAAAGATGTCCCTGCCCATGGCATGGGGGTTGGAATGAGATGATGTGGAAGGTCCCTTTCAACCCAGGCCATTCTATGATTCTGCGATTCTATAGTTGACAGTACTGGCTCCAGTCCTAAAATCATAGAATATCCTAAGCTCGAAGAAACCCACAAGGTCAAGTTAAGCTCCTGGCCATGCACAGGACAACCCAAAGAATCACACCGTGTGTCTTACTGAACTCTGGCATACCTATTTTAGCATGTAAGTCTCTGTTGGAGAGGTGAAAAAGGGAAAAACAAACACAGCAGCTTTTCAAGTGCCATTTTCAGATGCTGGAAAGGAAATTTTAGGTGGATGACCAGCACCTAGTGCCTGATAGATGCACACAGAGAATAAAAAGAATGTCACAAGTACCTGAATTGCCTAAAGAGTATTCAGTTGATTTCCTTAAGCATTGATGGACTCAGGATCAGGAGCCCAATAGTACTATGATATGTACCTACCCGGGTGCAAACCCAGGTTCTCACAAACACAAACTAAATATGAACAGGATTAGGTCACCATCTTTCCCTTCTCTGGACTTTCCTAGTTACAGTCTTGAATAGCAGAGAGCCAAAGCACTGCATTCTGGAAAAGGAAAGCGTGTAAAGAAATCAGGGGGAACAAGAACATAATGTGGTTCTCCTAGGCTGAGCTTTTCACAATGCTTTGGAAAGCTTCTCAACCATGGCTACCCATTTTGGATTCTAATTATGCAAATAATTATTACTCATATAAATAATCACCTTGACTGAAATGTAAGCAAATTCCACAATGAAGTGATATTTAAACAACATTGGAATAGCTTGAAAAAAACCAAAGAGGCAACAGCAGATGAGGAAATGTCTCAACCATCTTCAAGTTTGCCGTGCCAAGACAAGGGCTCATTTGGAAACAAAAAATTACAATTCATCCGTGAACACAGATCAGGCTGTGGCAGCTGGTGGGAAGAGATGCAAAAGCATGGAAACGCCATTCACCACACTTTGTGGTTATAAATCAGTATTCCTGCTCATGTCCATTCCCTGTTACCTAACACAACTGTCATATCAGCCACAAAGAGCCCTCATCACCTCTGTAGTTAACTCCAAATCATGCAACTCCTTTAGGTTGTTAATTTATAAGATTTCTGAGTGGTTGAGGTTGAATTGAGCCACTGCAGTGGAGCAGTAGTGTGTTCATTTCTCCTCCTGGTGCAAATGCGAGTCTTTCTTCTGTCACATACCACTCTTTCAAAAGAAAATGGAAAAAAGGATGGTTTAAGTCCAAGCAGGGAAGTTGGTTTTGAGGCCAAGGCATTAAGGAGGAGGAGAAATCCACATCTTCCTCGTTTATACAATCGAGACACTTCATACCCCAGTACTGAGTGCTGCACCTAACAGAAGTTTAAAGCAGGAAGGTAGACATTTCCTGGAAGTTTACAAATGGAACAGAATGGTACTATTTGAAAATGCTTTTCCTCAGCTGTAAGAGCTTTAAGTGAGTCAGGACCCAAGCCCACACTGATATCTGAACACTGGGTGTCCAACAGTGATTTAGTCAACAGGGCCATGTTCAGAGGCAATGGACAGCAGCAGGTACCTTCTCAGGATTAAGAGTCACCTTAGGACAGAATGCAGAACTTGCCATCCAAGGGATGCTTGTTTCTCTCCACAGCACTGCCTGCCATAAGATGGCCAGTTCAGACTTAAAATACCCAGAATCCACAAAAAAAATGCAAATATAAAATTTTGGCAGTGGATCTGGAGCAAGAGGAAGATTTTCACCGCAATTTCTCATCACTACAGGAACATGCAGTAGCTTGACTACAACCACAAACACATTTGAATAAAAAAAAAGGCTTCAGTGATTCACACAGAGAAAAGCCACCCTCTTCTTTGATTTCTCTCTCCCTGAATTTCTCCTGTTAAAGTCCTGAAATATCTGGTGTGGCCACTGCCATTGCCACATGTCAGAACATCTGCTTCTTCAGTGCGTCTCTGCAGGCTTCCTTTTTTTCCCCCCATTTTTTCCAGATTTTACACATCTCAGCCTATATCAATGAACCTGTCTCCTCTCTCATTAGCACTACATGGAAACCTCATGGATGTCTGCTGGAACAGCCTAGCTGGGTACGGTGCTGGCTGCAGGCATACTGGTTTTTGTCAGGTGACTGCAACATCACTATGAAATGAGATATAAAAATTATGTAGAAAATGGAATACATGCAGAAAATCACTGTGACTGCAAAAACAGTCCATCAGATCTTCCACACCATCAGCCAGAGCTGGTTGAAGAAAGAAAGAAAGACTGTCAGTTGAGCTGCCATAAAAAAAGCAACATAAACCATGAGCTGCCCATTCCCAAGGCAGACAGTGGGAATGACATGCAAGGAACCATCACAGGCTGGAACAATACACAGCAGCCATTACTCTGTGCTTGTTTTAAAGCTGAAAAAGAAATGTGCATGTGTGATGCCCATTAAAATTCACTTGTATCTTCAATACACATTATACTTTGTACATCAAGTTATTTCAATTTTTTTTATTATGACAATTTACATGTCATATTTATATGAAAGAAATGACAGTAGATATTATAACAAAACCATTATGAAAGAAAAGTTACACAATTAGGCCTACAAGCTATAAAATGGCTTCAGGCCCAGCTTATAGACAAAGAGTTCTGACCAGACTGTAGTGAGAGACAACGCTGAACAATTCATTAACAAAAATATTGGCACCAGCCTTAACATTTTTTTTTACTTCATTTACAAGGAATACAGTATTTAAACAGTTGTGTACTGCAAATCTAAAAACATTAGCTGTTATTAAACTGCAGTTAACCCTTTGAGCACTGAGGCCACCATGACTTCCATTTAAAAAAGTTTAAACGCAGCATGTTTTACATGCACGTGGTATTACTGGTGGGAGGGAAAAGACAGTGAAAGCACCACCCAATTTATGTGCAACAAGAATAACACTTCCAGTTTTTTCAACATATCTCCCCCCCTTCCCACACACACAGTGTGTGTCCCCTCGGTCCTTTCCCTTTGATATTGTAGCAAGTCATGATTGAAGAGAGACTGAAGAAAACCAAAGTTCAGGACTCAAGAAACGCAAGGGTTAAACTCTACATAAAGAGCTCAGCTTGTGGAACTTCACTGTGTTAATTCTTTAGAGAAAGAAAATAAAAAATGAGGCCAGCCGTGAAGGAGACCATTTTTAAGGAACTCAAGATTTCTTTGCAAACAAACAGCACCCAGGAGTAAGACAAAACTGTATTTCATGAAAGTGTATTAAAGAGACCTGTCTGGCAGATTTGATCCAGTTCTCACAGAATATTGGAGGGTAACCATTCTGCTGGCAAGGGACCTGTTCTATGTTACCCAGGACACTGAAAATACCTGACGTTTGTCTAATGTATAGGATCTGTGCCCATGTGAGAACCGCTGTGCACAGCAGGAATGGTGACATTATGCGTTTGAACCGGTCACATCCCTCTCCTGGCTGCAGCGGGAGGACTGTGGAAAATGGGCAGGAACAAGCAGCCACATTGGCATTGACAACACATCGATTTAATGCAAGTTTGGGGGAGTATCATTTGAATGAATATAGGATAGGAATAAGACACTGTACAAGATTTTAGAGTCCATATAACGGGTAAAAAATGGCAAACTAAACAAGGCTTACAGTTTTATGATTTGATTTCCTTTTCTACCACTACCCTGAGTAGCAGATTAATATCTATTAATGACTTTTAACTGATCTAACTAACAAACAGTGCACTGATAACTAGGCTTATCGTATGTTTTCATAGAAGGACTTTATCCCCGTAGAATCATTTAAGTCAAGTTCTGACAGACTAATCTAAGTTCAGTTGTGTGGGACACAGTAAAGGGAACAAACAAGAAAGCAAACCGTGTGGACCAACGTCCCCAGAGGCAAACATTGTCATAATATTCTATAGACTGATCCTGATTTTTTCCACATCCACATTGCACTGATGGAACATTATCTATTCCTTCAAGGAAGGAGACCTCAAGTATATTTTCCAGTTACTTTGAAGGTCAGGATGAGAAGAGGAGGGTAATTGGGATGTTTCTCCTAAATGGAGACCTTCCATTGGAAATACAGTCTTTAAAGGGCAAGTCACAAGTAGTTTTTAGGCCTGTCTTGCAAATGGCATGGGTTTGCATACACATTTTTCTGCTCCACTTCCCTCCATCCATTCCCCATCTCCTTCTGCTATTTGAACAAGCATCCAAACAGCAGGAGCAAGTGACTCCGTCTGCACCTGGGGAACCAGTGAGACCGACTATACACAAAGTGCTGCAAAGTGCACAAAGTAAACCAACCGAACAACAGAGCCCCTCCGTTGTTCAGCCCTTGGTAGCAACCTTTGGGGTTATATGTAGCAATAGTAGATACTTACAGGCACACATGCGCCCTCTAACTGCAGTACTGTCCCCTCTCCTGCTGCTCAGCTCAGGTGTGGGGTGCCAGCATTTACGAAATGACAGTCAAAAACCGAAGCTGTAGGACTTGTTTTTAATTGCAGTTGAATCTGGAGGCTTTACACCACAGATTCAATTATAAAAACTTACCTACTTTAGAGTGTTCTGTTCTTTCCCCCAGAACCTCTACACAATCTTTTTTTTTTGTTCTTTTAAGTGTCATACTAGCAATATACATCTTTTGCAATACACAAAGTAAGTTAAATTACTCTGAAGTGTCAGGACAATCAATTCCCAAGCACACGTTTTTGTTGTTAGGAACTATCTCAGTTAGTTACACCTAATCTAAAAGAAGAGCTCAATAAGTGAAGTGACTTTCTGAAGTGACTGGTAATCCTCAACACCCCAACTGCAGGGTGTCCAGATTCAGAAATAATTTCCAACTAGTAAATATTTCTGAAGCCAGAGTTCTCTGTTAGATCTCAGATTGGGAACTCAACTGTAAAACATCAAAAATTAGTCACAGAATTTTTCTAACATCAATATATACCAGAAGGAAAATGATCATGTCTGTTGGATTTTTTCTACTTTCCGCCTTCCAGTGTTTCAAGTGAGATATAGTTCCCATCCCAGCTGTTAGGGAAGGGGAGGAAGAAGAAACTAACAGGAAATGTGGTCTTGATCCTGTAAATCCTTACTTCAGACAATATCCTAAATGCTTCTATATATGTATGTACGTTCTAAACACTTAAGGAATTGCAAAATTCTGCTCTTCCATTTCTAGAGTTTCCCCCACCATACTCAACACAATGTTTTTCCCAAAGTTACTGTCTTGGTTGAAGTACTTGATCTTTTATATATATTTATATATATTTAAGGATTTTATATACCCACCAAATCGGAAGCATACATCAAATGTAAATACATAGCTAAGGGTGCACGCTGCACATCAGAACCATATTACAAGCCTGTGAACAGTAGCCACTGCACATGTACCAAAACCAATTTTCAAGGCCTATATATTGCCATTTTGAATGAGATGATACAAATCTCTTTCGTCAGACCAGTTCTTGGGGCAAGTATTACTGCCATGATTTATTTAAATCACTGTGTACAAAGTGAATTTAAAAAAACAGGTGCTATAAAAATTCCTCACTTACTTTTTGTAAAAGGAGTTTTTGAAAATATGTGATTGGAAATGATTATTGGAAAGTTTAGACCAGGATTTCCTGCTGAAGAACACTGAAAACCAAGTTATAAGCACCTGAAAAGAGAGGTATAAAATGGACACCCTGACAATGAATGATTAGAATTATTAAACAGTTGCAGCATCTGGATACCAATGTAGTTCAAATGACAGATGTGAAGAGAAATCAGAACAAGTGTACCACTACCATACAATTTTTCTTTTGTGAATATACATTTTTCCCCTAGAGTTTCTTTGAGTAAGGTCTCACAGCAATTAGAAAACAGAGGTGAACAGAAAACAAAACAAATCCAGCTAAGTCATTAGCTCCTATGATAGGAAGAGTAACTGAGACACTTAATACAAAGAAATCTTGAAGGTGACGTACTTCATAAATGAGCAATTTAGAAAAAAGCATCTCTTGTTTCTCTCAAGTGCTGCTAGAACAGAGCAATCTTTTCATTCAAAAAATAATCAGGAAGATGCAGTAATTTTATAATGTAATTCAAGATGTAGGAAATTAAACTATCAAAAAGTTGATTGTTCAGTACTGACCTTCCTACAAGATTTCAGTGCTATGAGTTGTTTTGATGATGTCATTTTCCATTTCTAAATCAAAACGATGCTCAGGTTTATCAGACTCAACAATTAGAAGACAGCAACCATGGTGAAACCCAGTTCTTATCACTACCACCCTTCTGCTTATATTAATGCACCACATTCATTAATTGCACAGTGGAGCTACTTGTGCACTTTGTGTTGCTGACAGTCACACAAGTCCCATGCAAGAAAGCAAATATCCAGCATCTATACTGGTGACACAAAAAGAGTCCAATCTTCCGCTCAATTTATATGTTCTTCCCCTCAGCAATGCTACTCAGGCATTCATTCTTCTCCCAGTCAGTTAGAAGAGTTTGTAGTTAAAAAAAGACAAAGCTTCTAGTGACAATCTGTGTGGAATAAACAAGAGTTTGTTGAATAAATGCTTTGTATGTTCAGCCGATAGCTGCTTGTTCTAGTACTTCTAAATCCATCATGTTAAAAAAATCCCTGGCCTGTTTTCCCTGTTTCTTGTATGGTTTGAGCTTTCTCTAAGCCCAAAGCTACACCTGAAGATCCCTCCTCAAAGGCAGTTAATTTCTGATCTCACAAGGAGCACAGAAGGGCACAGGAATGTGAGGACACCAGGAAGACATTTCCACTCTGGTACATACACGTACTGTAACAGAATGAACCCTCTGTGGCAGTCAGCTGGCCTCATGTCGGAAAATGTCATCTTCCCAAATAGGAGACTGTTCATTTTCCATCAAGCAGGAGGCCTTAGAAATGAGATAAGTGTTTTAAAATGGTAACACTTTCCAGGGCATTTTTTGCAGTTTTATCTTGCACACCATTCCCACAGGATCTAAGGAGGAACTCTAGATCCTGTGGGATAAAGCCAGCTCAGGTACCAAGGGTGAATTCTAGAAGACAGAAAAGTTGTTTTTGAGAAGTGACCTAGAGAAAGTAAAATTTGGTAACAACTGGTCACTTTTAAAATACAACACTCCTGATGCAAGCTTCAATGCTCCCATTCTGTTTCTTGGTCTTTCCTGCTTTTACATCACTCCCTAACTCAGTACTCAATTTTTTTTCCCCGACTGGTGTATCCAGTACTGTAAGTCTTTTGTATTTTCCTACATTCACAATTACTTGGTCACTAGGTATTGAACATTTAGGGTTGACTCTACAAGCAAGAATGTTTGCTACAGCACTGATCAGATACTAAAAGGCTCCATCAGGCAGCAAAGAAAAATATGGCACTGCCAAAACAAATCAGAAACCATCGGTTGCACGCTGTTGCTGCACGTGAATCAGTTTGCACTGCAAGTATTAAAAATGCTCAGCAGCTACTACCATGGACAAGTGGAAGCCGTATGTTCTTACTTGTTCTAAAACACAAGTATATTAGAAATGTAGACGCACTACATTTATGGGTCACCTAAGCAAAGCAAAGCACTACAGTAGCTTAAAACGCTACATATGCTTTTAAGAACTCATTGTAAGTTTCTGCGGCTTTTCACTACCCTGTTTTAATCATTTAACTGTTAATTGTTAACATCAGTAAGGTAGGAAAATATTTAATCTTTGATGAAATTAAATTCTCATTTAGAGAGTGATTTCTCTTGTTTGTTTTTCTTAAATCACAAGCTTGCGTAGCACAGCAGATAAAGAGCAAGTTCCATCTTTTTGCATCTTCTTGATCCTAGTTTTTTAGCACGATATGTGCACTGCTAGAACCCAAACGAGTCATGGAGTGGTTCTGATAGACCTCGTGGAGAAAGAGGTGGGGAAACAAAACCAAGACTTTAAAGGCTAAAAAGCAGGTAATTTTTGGATCTAGGTTTTCTAGAGAGGTATTCAGTAAAGGCCTAATGCTGGTTTTATTACAAGAAAAGAAGTGCTTAATGACTGACTAGTAAATACAATATAATGGAAGGGAATCAGGTGGGGCAGGAAAGGAGAACTCACTCCTCGGTGGCAGCAGCAGTTTTGGTGCATCCATTGCCGGCAATGGACATAAACACCAGTCAAAAATCCAAATCTCAGAGCAAAAGGATTAATAGATGTGACCTTTTTGGATTTCAATGTTCGGCAGATCTGTTTGAGTTATCTGTGTGCTGTAGCACGTATAAATGCTACAGCCTGCATCTTAATCAGAGTAAAGAGAAAACTGAATGCTCTTGATATGCCCCATATTGGTTTGTTTTGTTTTTTTTTCTTCCATTGGCTTTTTTTTTCCTTGAATAAAAGCATGTATCATTATGCCCGCTCAAAAGTTGGTGAGATGTCTTGGAGTCAGGCGTTTTCTCTCAGAAACACTGCCTTCTTGAAATCAGTTGGTCACATGACAGTTATTAAAATGTAAGAAAATTCTAATGGCCAAAGGCCAACAACTACATTCAAAAACCTGCTAATACATCCAGGCAGATAAGTAAAATCAAAACAAAAACACACATAAAACCCCAGACAGGAAACCTCCAAAAGGAAAACTGTTCCATTTGATTACTTCAATTTGAAGTAGATATTAAGGGCATGAATGGACCAGTCACGGTTTATTTGATAATCCCTCCATCCTCTGATGCACTGTCACTCTGTGGTCAATGCCGTTTGCACAAACACATTTTGTTCAGAACACTCCGACGGATGGTGAAACTCGTGTGGCCGGGCAGCTACCGCAGGGTTCTTTTGTCTGTAAAAGGTTTGCAGCACTTACAGACTTACTTGACATCCAACTTACAGACTAACTTGACATCGATACGTCCTCCCACTAGACACTGTGCATCGAAGACTACCTGATGAACTGAGCATGAGATCGCTTTAGAAATTCATGGCTAGTGTGTTTTGACTGTCAAAAACTTCATTACAGTACACTTCACTGTACAAACACTTTAAAGGATGTTTATTAGGAAAGTCTGCAAGTCATAATGGATAGCAGAGTTCTTGTTTATGGTACCTTCTTGGCCTCTAATAATTCTGTTTGCCTCCAGTATTAAAATCGAACTGCTTCCATGAAGGTGATTACTAAAATGAGCTATGGTATGTTAACCTACAACTCACAAAATGCGACAGTACAGACATTAATTTTGCTTTTAACTGTCTGTTAAGTTGTAATCTAAGTTGTGAACATTTAAATATAATATATATCTCATATGAAAAAGCTAAAGCACAAGTGCTTCTGCACCACCCCCCTCCCATCCTCCCACCCCTTGAGCCAAACCCACCCCAGTTCCGGTTTGGGCCCTGACTGATTTGGAATGCTTTCTTAGGCCACCCATTTCCACAAATTTGTATGCACTCAGGAAATATAAAGTCAAAAATATACAAATCTCTTGTTGTTATAAGGTTTTTGTGAGTGAAATTACCCAGGACCATGGACTTGGAAGGAGAAGGGGGGGTATGAGAGGGAATTTACAGCAATTAATCTTCAAAGTTCAAAACTGGTCACTTCACAGAAAGACTGCAGGACTGGTGAAATTCTTGCTTCTAGAAAGTGATACTGTAGTGGAGAATTTTCTAGGAAAAATAAAACAGCTTTTAATAACTGGCCCGCTGGTATGAGCTACCGTGGAATAAATTAGCACAAAAATGGAAGTCTTATAACTGTTCACTGTTACAGACGTAATCAACAAGGTCAGTCACTCTCAAAAGTTCATCTTCATCTTCCTCTGGCCCTACTGCCTCCTGCCCACTCCCTGTCCCGTTGGGCGCCAGGCTGGCGCTGGCTGTGCTGTCCTTGGGGGCCTGGGTCTTCTCGCTTGGCTTGCCAATCAAGTTCTCAATGGTTTTCCCTGGGCTCTGTCCGTTGGTGGAAGGCAAGTCCACCAAGCTGTAGTCCAAAGGGCTCTCTACTTTCCCTACGTTATCAAAGTCATCTTCGTCGTCACTTTCTATCCGGTAGCAGTGCTTCTTGGGGTTGTCTTGAGCAGCTTGTGCTGCTGGCAGCTTGTTTGCAGGAGCGGGGGTTTCTGTGTCCTCGTTGGCATTTTCGCAGTTATCTTCCTCATCTGTCTCGATTCGATTCAGCCGTTTGCGGACAGGCTTCCCTTCCTCCTCCTCGTCCTCTCCTTCTTCCTCGGAATAGTCGTCTGTGCTCCGCCGACGTTTTCGAATCAATCGCTTCGACTCCTTTGTGGATTCATCATCTTCAGAGTTCTTAGATGTGTAGCTCTCTGGAATAAGCAGCAGACTTAGAGCCATTAGCAAATCTTAGTGCAACCTTTACACTTTATTTTTTCATCTTTCACACTCATTATCGAGCGATCTCTCACCACACACACTTCCATCTCCTCCAGGACCCCCAACCAAGTCAAAACACTTGCATCCTTTTTACTTCTTAAATAAACTCCTAAAGCAGAAAATACCAACAATTTGTTGATATTCTGTTTCCAATCTGAGGAGTACAGGAGGCTTTGGAGGTAGCTGTGTTCCCCTCTAGAACTGCTAACTCCATGCTGGAAATAACACAGAAGTGCATCCCTCATCTCATAGCACATGCTTTATTTACAGCCTGCCAGAAACTGAGAACCCAAATAATGGTTGCTCTATCATGAAATTCAAACACACACACAGAGAACTGTACTATACCCCTGCCACCCCCAAATTATATACAAATTCTTTCAAAGCATATAAATGCTGCCTGACTGTCATCTGAATTTTGCTGCCCTTTAATGGGAGGCTTTTTTTCCTCTGGCAAACTGGAATATTGCCTACACACTGACAGCCTTTGCACTGATCTTTGATGGTTTTGATGAGAAAAGGAGGAGGATGAAAAATCAAATGGCAAACTTAATTTATTGTCTCCTTGTGATTTCCATTAGAAATCCATTTCAAAGGGTATTGTTTAATGTAGGTTCAAGTTGATAGAGACTGTTAGCGCTCCTCTATTTTCAATGTAATACAATTCTAGTAATGTTGTTACATATTTTATGGTATAATGCAGGAACTGTGGGAGAGTGCTGGAATGGTACTTAATGGTGCTGATTTTAATATGCAGAAAGCCAGCACCAAAAATACCTGAGGAAATGGAATTTCATGAAGAGAAGACACTGTCAATCAGGCACTGTTTAAAATCACAAGTGCAGGCAGCAAAAAGCCACCGTATAGTGAATTCTTGAGAGCAGGCTGAATTGAAGTGTATGATCATGTTTTTGAGGTACTACATGCACTTGCATCACATAATTGTTTCCCCTCATCTAAGAGGATGCTCTAACACTCTCTAATTTCAGGGCAGCCCTTCCAAAACTGAGGTGCTTGGCCTGTCAAGCGTGGCTTGTTTTCTGAGGAAGTCTGGCATCCATTGCAACCCACACTGCTCAGCATTCAGAAAGCTGGACCTAAGGTCTCATAAGGTGCATGCCCAGAACCCAAGGCACCCAAAGTCAGTGGTTGCTTTTGTAAATCAAAAACCATTCACTCATGGTGTGATTGACATTACTAAGAGGGGTTTCTGCCACACTTAGCACAGGTCCTTAAACAGGAGATGGAATGAGTCTAAACCACCAGCACAAACACAGTCAGGGCACCAGAGGCACTACCCTTTCTTTTATAAAAGAGAATCTTTAAAGGCTCGTGGGATGGAGCTTTATGACCTCTTAACAGAAAAGTGGTGAGACAGTTATATTAGTGCAGATTTCAGAACCCCAGCATTCTGTGCCAGATACAGTAAATTCAGACCTGAAAGTCAGGATTAGGGACAATGAAACACTTTCGAGAAGTGACTCAGTTAACAGTGCATCATGAAGTACCAGTGGGCTGTTTCAGAAAGAAACAGTTTCTGAGAAATATCAAGGAACTGAAAGATGATTCTCTGAAATCTTGGAATTATATACAGTTTTCCCTTCATGGTAATGCTGACAATATACGAGTTCCTGCGAACACCACACTGTTTATTTTACCTTCACTATCTGAAGTGGAGAGCCTGCGCTTGTGAACTCTTCTTAACTCCTTCCCATATCGGACACTTTTCTGTGAGCCATCACTTTCTGAATCTTCCTTATAATTAACTTGTCTCTTCTGATTCCGTCTTGATCTTCTCCTCCTAGTTTCCAGGTAATCATCATCACTGTAATCTGTGTACTCACCACTCTCTGTACAGAAGAAAACAGTGACATGCATTATTCCAACAAAGCAAACTGCTCTACATAAAAAAAATTATATAAGCTTTAGACCAACATCAATAAAATCATGTGCTCTTCCAGGACAGACAGTCTCAGCCATTGTGCCTCATTATTCTGACCCATTTATTCTCTCCCATTTATTACCAGTGTAGAATTCTGACCCACTCCAGTTCTCCCATTTATTACCAGTGTAGAATTGCTTGATTTTAAAAGTTTCTCAAAAACCCTTTTGCTGTCTCCCTCAAACTCCTCCAGAAGGTTTCCTTCCAGTGTTTTTGTTGCCTCATCTCTACTGGCACCCAAGATGTCTCTACAATTCCTGACAGTGAAAACAACCTAACTGAATCAGAGTTGATGGTGCACGTTACCACTGACACTGGGAAGTCCATTCTGCTTTTAAAATTTAAATAAATAGTACTCTACTGGAAGACTTTTAAGAACAGGTAGATGAAAAACCACTGACAAGATGAAACTCCAAGATCTGAGTTACAGAATTTAAATTAACAACAAAAATCAGTTTCTCTCAATCACAGGTTTGCTTAAAACAGAAACCATACAGAAGAAACTTACCATCAATCACAGTTTTTCCTCCACCAGTCTACTGCAGCTAGTGTCTTCAAAAACTAAATTTATTTACATCAGATGAAAATAGCCTCGAATCAACTTTAGCTGCTTTTCCACTGAGCTATGCCAGAACAATTATCCCAAGATACATTTCTATACAAGTCTCATACTCTGTTCCTAACTTAGTGATTGACAGGAGTCACAGATCA
Organism: Manacus vitellinus; assembly: GCF_001715985.3. NCBI lineage: Eukaryota > Metazoa > Chordata > Aves > Passeriformes > Pipridae > Manacus > Manacus vitellinus. Next base: position 1,898,316 of record NW_021940836.1, read on the forward strand.
AAGTGGCATCCTCTTTACTTCCTAAAATATTAGAGAAAGAATCATGGCAAGTCAGCAAGAAAAACCCCTTTCAGAAAGAAATTCCATCTCTGGAGACTGAAAACAAAGCTTGCTCACAGGGCACTGGATTTCCTTAGCTCAAAAGTGGCTTAAAACAGGATCCTGAGGGACAGTAATGAGGGTAAAAGACAGAAACACATAGTTAATGCTATACTTTTAGATATAGATGGCAGGATACTGGAATCAATTGATTTTATCACAGGTGTGTGTCCACTGTGAAACAAACAAGTTGCTCTTGTACATTACAAAATATAAGAACAACCTCTTTATACTTCTGCCAGTATCTTCATCTAAGAGCTTATCATTAGCGCAATGATGTATTCAGGACAGGGAGACAGCAACAACTGCACGTGCATATAGCTGTCTTCATCTGTCTGTGCATAAACCCTCCTTTGGAAACCAGTACTCCAAAGCAACTTACTCCAACATGGTCATCTTCTATATTGTAGAAAGACAGATAAAACACTGGAAAGATAACACACACTACAATAAGTTAACATTCCAGTATAGTTAGTACCTTAAATTCACAATAAAAATAAGTAAAAACAAGTGCTTCTGTATATGGCACTTTCTAGTCTGTGACTCAAATGAAGCAGAAACAGCCTTTGGAGAAAGATGCTGATCATGAAAAGGTTTAAGGTAGTATTCTCACACTTCAAACCATGGCAACAGAAAATGAACTGGTTGAAGGACAAGTAGAATACAGTGAATTATTAGGTTCTTCTGTGATGCAAGAGTCTTCAGTTACTAAAGATTTTAAGGATAATTGCAGGAGAGAGAGAGGCAAGGTGTTATTGTTTGCCTTCAAGTCAACTGGAAAACACAGAATGCCTTAAAACCAAAAGTTGTCTTCCATACAAAGTGAGGGAAAATGTTCCTTTCAGGAGCTTTTTCTAAAGTGTTCAGAAGGTCTTCTAGTAGCTATAAAGCCTCCATTCCTTCTCTTCCCTGCAATCATGTGCCAAACAGGAACGTATGGGGGTAGCTGCAACTATCCACAAAGGTGGCCTTTAGAATCATAGCATAAGCACTCATTTAAACACATAATTACCTGAAAATGCCAAGAACCTAGTGTTCAGTACCAGTTCCCTGCAGAATATTGACAGCAGAACTATTAGCAAAGTACTTTACAGCAAAGATCTGACACATCTGACTTGACCAAAGCAAGCAAACAAGTTAGTGTCAGTTGCAACAGGAAACTGAGATTTCCATTCTTTCTCTTTCCAGTACAGAGCATTTAATGTATCTAAGACTGCTTATACTCACCAGACTCTCTGCTTGAATTTTCCTCAGAATCTTCATCTTCATCATCTTCAGAGTATTTTTTCTTGGCTGTTTTCCTTCGTAACCTCCTGCTTTGCCTCATGGGCCTGGAGAGGTGTCGCCTGGATATGCGGGCACAGAACTCTGAATCACTGTCCTCGTTTGATGGTGGGTCATCTTCACTTTCATCCAGATTTTCCTCTGATATAACAAACTCATCCTGAGATCTGCTCAAAGAAGAACCACACACAACAGAGATCAGTATTGAAAACAAAGGACTGAGACAGTACCTGTGTTTTACAAGTCAGTGGTAAGTATCCTCTTACAAACAGAAACAAAAACAAAAGGCACAAATCTTATCATGAGGAGTGAAGACCCTGAGAGAGCAGACTGCCATCACTGACATGAGGTTTCAGCTGAATATTTGGGATATAGTTCTACAGGGCATGACATTACACAACAGATTAGAACAGCAGGTGGATATAAAACTCTGTCAAACCAGCACCACAAGTGACATTAACATAAGACAGACTCTAGAGTGTTCACGTAGTTCACTGCAATGTAATGTCTGCACAGAAATAACTGTGGGGGGGAAAACACCCACCATGTTCTAGGAGAGGTGACCTTCCCTTCACAAACCAACTAACTATGCAATTTCTGAGAATCAGAATATTGTGTCCTAACACAAAACTACTGCTCTTATGCACCTCACAATCTTAACAGCTCGTAACACTCCCATCATTTCAGAAGTGAGCCAAGGCTTTTTTAAAAACCATTAAGCACTGAAGGTACCAGTTGCTTGTGTTTTGTGTTAAATTCCAGTATAACATCCAGAAGGCCCTCAGCAGAGGATGGAGTTGAAAATGCCTGACTACACTTCAATATATCAATGCACCAATGCCAGATTTCCACATGCTACACTCATTGATTGAAAATTTCCAGCATATGTAGCTCAATTATTCAGGGTGCCACTGAAATGTCCTCAGCATGGCCACAGGTGAAAAACAAAGCTCAAAATTTGCATCTGTCTTGTATAGATTTTTCATACACTTAGTAAATAGACTCAGTGACTGGTGTAAAGCTTTAAATGTTGCTGGTAAAGACCCTACAGCCTCATGCTTCATTATGTTTCTTCATTGAGGCATGAAGTTCATCTAAAATTATCAAATTTTTCAACATCAGGAATTGTACAGACTGAACAAGGAGAAATTTTGTGCAAAATGAGTTTCAGTTAGCCAGAGCAATATTCATTTAGCATGTAAAGCTTCATGTGACACCTATTTGTTTTCTATAGTATAAACCACTTCTTTGGCTGTGTTCAAACTCCATCTCCTAGAGAGCAGCAATCAAAAACTCATTTCAGAACCTGTCAAGTTCTGTATGCTCTAAATAAGAACATTTTCCTCTTCCAATTTCTAAAAATTGGTTAAGGATTTCTGCTCGACAGTCACATCAGCCAGAGAACTGAGCCCACCTGACTCCTTCACTAACAGAACCCTTTAGTGAGGCCTCAAACATCCCAGTAACATTTCCAGATCATGTTTTGCTTAAAATACAGATTAGATGATTTCAGCACATGGATCCAGAGCGCAGTTTTTCCAGTACAATGACATTCCCCTAGGCCAGAAGGACCCCAAGGCAGGGGGTTTGGAACTAGGTGATCTTTAAGGTCCCTTCCAACCCAAACTGTTGTATCATTCTGTGACTTCTGCTGGCACTGTGCAGTGCCATCCCAGCACTGGGAACATCCTCCTGATGATCATTTCAGGGGCACTGCAGAGTCACAGAAGCCTGCAGTGGTCAGTGACTTATGGAAGTTAAATTGCAGACCTACCCATCACTGATCTTGAATTCATCCTCACTCTCTTCTTCATCCAGATTACTGTCACTATCCAAGTCATTTAGTCGCCGTCGTTTCTTGCGTCGTGCTGCAGCAGCCCTTTGTGGTCGCTTGCTTTCCTTCCTTTCTTCCTCTAGGATTGTGGAAATGTCTTTTCCACGGTGACCGGTGATATTTGACATGTCTTTGCCCCTGCCAATGCCTGAATTAAGTGACACAAAGGGGTAAAAAAGAGCAAGTTTATTTTCTTGCTTAACTTGCTACAGATCTTTCTCACATGCTTCAGCTTATTTTCTGTAAAAGCAGAGTATTTTTTTTTGTCAAGCAAGACTCTGTCCAGACTCTTGTTCCTGACACACAAAGCCCAGCTCTGTCCACTTGGAAATACTGAGGTCCAGGCAGAGGGTTGAGACTTGGTTACATTTATTGTATGGGCCTTGTGTTACACACCCAAAGACACCTGATTTTTACATTGTCTGTGTACATTCATGAGCTTCTGAGAACTGGTGTCTGTAGGGAGATGCCACAGGCCAAACAACTGAGGAACAACGTCTCATGGCTGTTTTCTCCAGGCAAGTTAAGGTGATGCAGAAGCACAAATCCATCTCCACCTCTCAGATAGTGCTGAAGATCTCTCTTTTGGTCCCCTGTGTTGCCCTAACAGGCAACAAAGAACAGAATTTCACTTTATTCATGTTTAACTGAGAAGTGCTTATAGAGGTGGATGAATATTGTTAAGACAACTTTGTACACCCCATCTTAACGGGGTCCAACTGCAGACCAATTTATGAGCCCTATTTTTACAGGGGAAAATGTCAATAGCACTGCTGCCATTCCAATCTCAAATCCAAAACTTAGCGAAATAATTTTAAGAGTTTTCCTGTCATGCTTATTCATTGCATATAACAAAACACATACAAGTTGAATTTAACTATCAAGGCTAAATACTTTCTGACATCTTTTGGCAGCCTGGGATGGCCATTCCTAATGGAAATTCTTTAGTTCACTTCCAAAAATACGGCAGCAAAAAAACTCTATAAACTATAAAGTTTAAGGGGAAGGATTATATTTGTTGCTTCTCATATCAAAAGAAATTCGTCTCAATTTTCCTATCACCACTGCAGTGCAAAACAAATAACATCAGAAACATACCTCCTCCATCAGCTTCCTTGATATCATCTTCAATTGCCTCATCAATTGCCTCATCAAATTCATCAAACCTAAAAATAACAGGTTTCATTTACCACTTTGAAATGAACTCTAATTAAATATACTATGAAAACATACCTCAAAATCTAAAGAAATAACCCTGCTTTAAGAAATCACACTGCACAGACAGTGGTCTGGATATATAATAAAATGACTAAGATAATGGGTCAGATTAATAATAAAATAGATATTTTTTTAAAAGATGTGTTTCTTGTTTCTATTTCCTAAGAGAATATTTGTCATTGCCTGGCTGTATTACTATCAATTTAGGTGAACAGAAATGTTTCATTTTATGCGACATATCCCTGAATTAAACAATATATAATCTGAAAATTCTTTAACATAGTTTCAGTGGCATTTTTCAGGCAAAGCATTAATAATTTTTTCCACACCTTTTATGAGATGACATATGTTCTACCAATCTTCAAAACAGACTTTATGAGAAGCATCTATTAAAGTCAAGGTAAAACTATTCATTCTGTCTACATTTTCCTTCAAAATTCATTTCACATAGCTGCTTTCTCCTCTTAAAGCTCACGATAATCATACTTTGTGGATCTGCAACATCCTAAGCTGAACAGATAAAACAAAACATATTGTACACAGTTCCTTGTGATTCTGTAAAAATAACCTGTAATACAATGTTGTATAACTAAAAAGGACAAACAAAACCAAAATATTTGAGTTTGTCCTTCAGCAACTTTTATAAAACTGCATAAATCTCTGCACTCTGAGTAAGTCATTTAAAGGGAACAGCAAATGGAGGCAAAGGGATCCAGTTCTTTCAAACAGACAACCTCAGTTTGTGCCTTCAGTTATGAATTCAAATTACGTAAAAAGGGATTGTTACCTGTTTCACCAAATAGATGTCTTGAGCTCCATCATGCAAAAGTACAAAATTTATTAACTATATAGGAAAGACATTTCATTTAGATGCAAGTTTTTTGTCTCATTTTTTAAAAAGTAAATTTTTTTGCTTGTTTTTGGTACAAACGACTAACAATTGGACAATACATTCATTAAAGATTCCATTTCTCAGTCATGAAAGAAAGATTACAGTTATATTTATCTTGATCCTCCATAGGAACCTCCAGCAGAACAAGGAAAGAATAAATCTAATCCTATACTCTGTAATTCAATAGTAAGCATAAAACACTTCCTCCTTTAAAAATAAGGTGATGGGCTTCTGGTATCTCAGAACAACTGCATGTCACATTCAAAGCAGCTTTACCCAGCAAGGAAATAACTCTGAAATTATTCCATCAATAAGATTAGTTCCACTCTACTCAAACCCTATATTCTCTCCACAAAGCTACAAAAAAACCCCAAAATCCCACCTCTTCAAAATGTGAGAAATCACTTAACACTGTCAAATCACTGCTAACAAAGAACCTGAGCTCAGCCACAAGCTGACAGCTCACTTGCCCATTAAGTGTAATGGAACATAATTTCTTCTGCTGCTGCTTTATTCGTGGTGCAGGTCTTTGCTAACTTGCTTGCAGGAGGACTCAAGAAACGACTTGGGTGATACAAAGGGATTACAGATCTTTAGACAACCAGGATGCCCCACAGTACAGATCTGTTTGTAAGCAGAATAAGGCATTTAGCATTTATTTTCCCCTGCTGAGGGAAAGCACACACAACTCTCAGTGACACCAGTAGGACTTCACTGTGGACATATAAATCTGACACACTGGTACATGCAATATTTTCACCCACTCAAAGTTATGTGGATGACGTAGTCTGTAAGAAAAACTCTTATCCTTTTATATCAGAAGACTGATTTTTCCAGAACATTACTTCCAATAACAAATATTGTCTTTGCACAACATGGGTCCTGCTGCAGTTGTGCCACATACCCTAGTGTTAAGGGGTTTTTTCTCTTGGTCAGATGCCGCCTGACCTGTCATTAACATAACAGCAAATCTATATAATCTTGCCTGTAGCATAATGTTCCTTACAGGAATACTTAATTTCTCAACGCGGCAATGGCATTTTCTTTAGTGTGACTTCTGCTGTTCGTGTAAAAAGGTACCAGAAATCAACCGCTAAGCAAGGTCAGGCCAAGTTTTCTGGCCAGGTTGGAATGCCTCTCCTCAGCAGCAAAACCAGACTAAGTTCAATGATGGTTATTGTTAGAAGGCTTATTGTTCCAATATTGTAATGTTCTCATTTTTGATGATAAAGGTCTGCATAGAGTAAATACTGGAAAGTATTTTTTAAATCTTCCTAATGCATCTAGGACAAAAAAACACAAGCTCTCAGGCAACCACATTCTTTTCTAATCCCAAAGGTATCCTACTTGCCTGGTGGACTGAAGAAGATATGGAGTGTTTAAAAGTATTATTTAGATATATAAAAATAATATTGGTAATACACTGGGAACAAAAGACATTAATAAGATCATGCTGAATTTTGGAAACCTTAGGTAACCTGTTCTACTTTCAGAATGCATAGAGTTTAAATATCTTGCGTTTTCATTGACTAATTGCATTCTTATCAAAATTTCCCTAAAGAGTTACAGACCATTTTTAGATGTACTGTCTCATAATTACATTTTAAGTTTCATGCTTCTTTCATGTAAAGAATGTGCAAGGTGGGGAGGGGGAAGAGAGCAAGGAATTGAAGGACTTTAGACACAAGCATAAGTCTCCTTTGCAAGAGAAAGAAGAGGTTTGATTCACCTGCTTTAATTCACTCCAGAAACTGCAGTAATGCCAAGACCTTCTCCAGTATTCCTGAACAAAGTACCATACACATATTTATTTTTTTTATGCATCATCCCTTCACTATACCACCTCATGCTGTCACAACCACCAAGCATAACTAGTATTCAGAGGAAAAAACAAAGACACTTTAGTTGGACTTTTCTTTTAAATGTAAAAGTGCGTGTGAGAAGTGGTGGGGTGATTCAGAAAGAAAGCACCTGTATGACTTCTGCTGTACAAGCCATTTAAACAAGCTGCTGACCTGTAGCTTATGCACTTTCGAGTTCTGGTAGATCTCCTTTCAAGCAGTTTTGATTTGGGCTTTTTGGAATCTTTCTTCTTTTCTTCCTGACCTTCAGGTATTTCTGGCTCCTGTTCAGGTAAGACAGAAGTGTCAAAAAGACATATCTCCCCCCTCCCTTTGCACTCATTATGACTGAAGTCACGTGATTCAGATATTCATACCATCTAGAAAGCTAATATGCCCAACACAGCACATTTTGGCTTCTAATATAATAACCTGTTACAGCAGTTCAAGTGAACACTTGCACATCTCACCCTTATTGCCTACATAATTTCCCAAACACAGAGTTTAAAGGTTCAGCCTACTGTATCACTGTGCTCACACTGCAACGCTGAGATTGTGCCTCGGGTGACACTCCCAGGACTAGTAAATGTGTCAGCTGAGCAAACTGTGGCCAGCATCTCTAAGTACTGAGCACAGGGACACCTTTACATGGTGCACTTTCAATAAGGTTCCATGCAGGTTAGTTTTATTACACTGTTTCCAAGTTATTAATTTAAAAGAAAAGTAATCCACCCCTAGTCTTTATTTTTTGAATATTTTCTCCCAAGCATAGACTCTTTGGCAAGTTTGTAAAATCTGTTATCATTTTTCTGTTATCCAGAGACAGGGAGAGAAAGTTGGCCTTGTAACAGTCAGGCAGAGTGGAAAGTCTATGTTTAAAACAAACTAAAGTTTCATTCTAAACTGCATACAACAGATTATATCATTCTGGATGAAGGCATTTGGCTGAGACTTCAAGAGAATGGCTTTAAAATGTATTTATGAAGTGAGAAGAGGCTGTTCTCCATGTGAGTAAAAGCATTTTTCCTCTTCTGTCAAGGGAAACCATCTAAAAGCATAATGAAACATTAAATGTTTATAGTTTTTAATCACATGTGACCTTAACATCCATTTGTTGAAGGCAAATGCTATGCTGCTAAGAGATACTACATATTCCCTCTGAATTATAAGCCAAAAGTGTTTGTTGCCATCCGTTCCAAAGGAAAGCTATGACAATTATCTCAGAGCTAGATAACTATGCAGCAAACACCAGAGTTAAATAACTGAATCCCACCTTTATAAAGTACTGAATATTGGAGCACTCAATTCAAAACCCAGTTGTAATGGGTAGGAAGGCAATTCTGAGATCGCTCACTGACAGAGGACTCTGTGTGGCATCAGTTGGCTCTAATAAACACCATAAAGCTCCCATGGTTTCTCTGCTATATTCAGTCTAAAAGAGTCTAGAATTATTTCTGACCTGCATATAGATTGATTTTTCTTTCCAAGATGCTACTAGCACTTCTGACACACCACTGAGAAACTTTTTCCCTGAGCAGTTTGGAAAATAAAACCATAATACAACATAGAGGCAGTAACTTACCTGAGGTGGAATGATGTTCTCGATACTGATACCCACATACACCAATCGCTCTTTCCTTTAGGAGAGAAAAAAAGTGAAAATAAGCTTACAGAAAGACTGCATATATCTAAAATAATGCTGTATTAGCACCGTTTGAAGCTCTTACTATCACTAGGCAGAAATATCTCAAGAGGATGTTCCAAGTGAAAACAGTTGTTTTAGCTGGGATTATGTGCTAATTCTCATATGATTACATTTTCCTGCATATATAATGTAAGAGATTTCCAAAGAGTTCTGACAATCAACAGTATTTGAAGATTGTGGGCACTGCAGAAATGATTGAACTTGGGGTGTAAAAAGCAAGTAAAACCCAACTGAAAAATATTAACATTATGAAGATTATGCTGTTAGATCCATAACTACCACCAATCTTGGAGGTGCTGAAAGATAAAATAGGAATTCAAATCACATCTGGAAAATTTATGTAAAGATAGGATGTGATCCAAAATGGATAAGTGCCAGATCTTAGATCTGAGCAGGAACAACCAACTGGTTCAAAGAATCTATTAAGTAGACAGATCCATAATGACAGAGTTGGATTTCTTCTCTTTGCCAAAAAGACACCACCTACTGTGAGTTTTCAGAAACACTGCATTCAAGTATTTTTGTGCCCCAAACAACCAATTTGTTTTAACTTATACACTGAGCTGTTATAAAGACTATAATTTCCTCTAACATTATGATTCTTCAGCCTTTTTACTTTATTATTTGCTAAAATACACCATCATTAAGTTGAAAGGTTTCAATATTCAACTATTGTATCAAAGTGTCTCTTATAACCCAAGCTCATTTCTCTTTTTAAGAAACTTCATAGAAAACTTTAAAAAATAGAACCTCAATTTTATGATATACAACATAACGCCTCATTTAGTATGAGGATCAAATTACAAAATGGTTGTAAGACATCTGTTTCAGACACTGAAAACTGCTATGATTATCAACTGTATGCTCTCCTGTTAGATCATTGTGTTTTTATGCAACACTGGTGATTTCAAGAAAGCAGGACAAACTGGAAAAAGCTTGCATTCCATGTAATTTTTGCCAGCAGAATGTTTACCAAAGTAGGACCAAAAATATTGTTCACTACTAATGAGCATTCCCACCACAAAGCAAAGCAGCAGACACAGTTCCTGTGTGTCCTGTACTACTGCACAGATGGAGGCTGTGTGTAAGCTGAGCTCACTCATAAAAATAGCTAATAGTTTCATTCCCAAAGCTACAAATTTGAGAATTGGCAAGCCATGGATAATTTTACCACAGTGTGATCCAGATACAGTCTGAGCAGAAGTAGCAACATCAGAAACAATTGGTACCTGATCTGTCACTATCCTTGTTGCTGCTGCAACAGCAATAACAGATTTGAAGGAAGCTGAAAGAAGACACGGACTGTACTTTGCTCTTCCCAGCACTGACTCACTACATCCCACGTAATATTACAGTACCTGCCACAAATATAAGCCTGCTCAATTACTTTCTATAAAAGGGTGTCACCTTCTGCTGAAATTTGCCTTTTAAGATAAAATTCATGCGAAATTCTGTTTAATAATTCATACAGATGTTATTAAATTCTGCAAAATACTCAATATATGTCCTAAAAGGTATAAATTACGCAGACTGTGTTTTATGTTCCTCCTTTTCAGGTCTGAAAACTACAGACAGGATGTTCCAAATATTAAGGCTGTTGTTCCTAAATGCATTAAATCAGTTTGCATTTAGCCTTTGGTATTGGCAGGGGTGGACACAAAATTTCATTCAAAGCTGCAGCTTCGCTGACTCACTGTGCTACACCAATTACATAATCTTGTAAATTTGGCAAAGTTTAACAGAATCTAAAGCACAAGACTCAAACCCTACATTAACGTGGATGACCTTTGGAGAAAAGTCAGTACCAGACAATAGTACCTGCGTTCCGCACGTTCCTTCTTTTTTAAGACAACATCCAGATCTTGTAATTGTTCTTCTAATTTCTCACAGAGTAATTTCTAAAGGAAGCAAACACAGTGTTAGTTTCTTTCATAATGAACTATTTTGACATTGAAATAATGTTCAGACACTTCATTCACTATGTATTTGTCTGGAAGAAGTGTGAGCGCCTCACTACACTGGAGGCTCCTCTTCAGTGAACAAGGTTTTACAATAGAGAGTGTCTTCCTAAAACACATGTGCTTCACCATCAAGGCCAGGATGGATGGGGTTTGGAGCAACTGTGTCTAATGGAAGGTGTACTGGTCACTGATCCATCCCTCACTGCCTACTGCTTCCGCCTCCAGGATGAAAACGTTTCTTTTGGGAAAAATTAAGACATTCTATCTATACTAGTCTTGAGATGATTTAACCACAGATGGAGATAATTGGTGTGGCTGAAGATACCCATCTACAAGTCAGCAACACAAACTAGCAGAAAAGAGAAAACCAGGTCACAAAACTCAGTTTTACTAATGGACAGGAGGGAAGATCAGCAATCCTACAACTCATCCCAGTCCATCTGTTAACAGGAAAAAAAGATCATAGAAAGGACTTGTTAAGAGTCCAAGCAAATCTCCACAACCACAAGCAAAGTTGTAAAGGAGAAGAGTGAAGTCACACAGGAACCTTACATGCTGGCACGGTGGGCAGAACCACTCTCCATCAGGGATTATCATCAGTGGAGGGCGAAGGCAGGCTGTGTGGTATCCACTGTCACAAGAGTCACACAACAAAATCTGTGGAAATACATCGTTAAGTATCTTTTGGCACTCACAACAAGTAACAAGCTCCAGAACTATTTCCCCAGCCAACACAGAAGTGCTTTATACTTTGGAGTGTGCCAAAACAAAAAAAAAACAAACCCCTGTAGTGCATTTCCAGGGCCAAGAGTGATTTTTATGGGGAAGTTTATGTATCACGATTTTTCTTTTTAACACCAGATTTCCTCTTACTATGCCTTCTCAGTACTTAATACTACTGGACTACATAGACTGTGTGCCCTTAGTGTAGAATCTGGTAACACTTTCCAGATCCTAGACTAAGTGAAAAACTCCATCTGAACAAGATGGGGTATGAACAGTTTTCCTTGTGCACTGATATCCTCGTGCAGGAAACCTGGCCTTTTTCCTCAGTCAGGATGATTTTATGACCCGGACAGTAGGGACAAAGCCTTACAGGCTCTTAGGGGCATCCAGAACTAGGCAACTATTAGAGTTCATACTTAGTTGGGTAAAATTTGAGATATCCCTTTCCATAAAACTGAGGAACAAAGCTGGCATAAGCTGTGTGTGTATTTACTGAAATATTTATCTCTAACATTCTAAAGGTCAAACTTTGCCTCAGCTATGTCAGGATATCTGTCACACACCCTAGAGTGGGCTTACTTTGTGGATTCATATCAGGACTGCACATGATGGTTTCCCAGATAAACAGGAATCCATAATATCTACCACAGATGAACAGGAACCATAACCATGAGAAATAGTAAAAGCTCACTGTGCTCTTTCTGTCTGGGATTTTGCTGTACTCAGTCCTCAGGGTGATGTGCAGCTACATCCAATGAGGATGACCATAGCTGTGGCCATGTCATGTGACACTGGAAAGCAGACATGACACTGTTGGGGTTCTTATTAATGCTGTCTCCTCTGTATTTATTGCAATTGCAGGCACAACCTAAAGCCTCACCCAGATTAATTCTCAATGGGCTAAACTGTGTTAATACCTCATAAAAGATGATATTTTTGTGGTGGAAAACAGAAAAAATAACTTCCTTCCCTCCTTATCAAAGGTAACTCACCCACTTTTGTGTTTACCAGCTAAAACCTAGAAAGTACTCTCCTACATACAGCCATCCCAAAGGCTGATGTGCCCTCAGACACCACCAAAGCCAATCCACCAAGTCTGACACAACAGCCCACAGAAGCTTTCCCCAAAAACTTACCAGCTCAGGGTGATTGGGAAGGCCACACTTCTTGCACGGCTCATCGTCATCAGCAGGTGCAACTTCTTCTTCCTCCTCTTCTTCCTCTTCTTCCTCCTCATCGGAGTTTTTTTCGCTCTCTGAGTCCTCACTTTCTTCATTACTTGAGTATTTCCACCTGCCACGTGTTCGTGTACCGGTCCACCGAACTTTGCTTTTCTGTAAGAGACACCATTCCAAAGAAAAAACAGGAAAGAAGCTCAGAAGAGTTTCTTCCCAGATCTTAAAAAATATTTGTCTCTAAAGTGACTCATTTCAGTCAGAACAGCTGCAGTAAATTTACAGCAGAGCATTTCAATGAATAGATTCTCTTTCCAAGATCCTTAAAATGCAACAGGATAAAGGGAGAAAAAAATTGCATCTGTGTACACAAAGAAATTTTCAAGTGAGATTTAAAAGATGGAAGACAATTTTTTTCACTCAGCCCATTTTTATCTATTTTGACAAGGTAAACTCGGTAGTGAACATGGTAAATTCCACATTTAAACTTTCTGACTTTTTGATGATAGCTTGCCTCTACTCAAAGAGGATCTTTTTTCTGTCCCACTGTCCCCTCATATAGTTTAAGCCTTTTATATTATTTATTTCAGAAAACATGTTTGTTTCTGAAATAAAATCACTGCATCTTTTAAGCACATAACTTATATCTAGGTCTTCTTTCACATTTATAGTTTTCAATTATTTTTCTTAAGTGAAAAGTGATTTAGTTGATACTTCTTTTTTGATAATCAAAGCAGCCTCTACCCCCTTTCTATCATATTTACTACCATATTTTGGATGAAAAACAGGTTCCAAATAAAACTCAGAAGCCTATTTTGAATTACTTAAAAATACTTTGTGCAACTAAGGTATTTTAGATTTAAAGCAACATGCCAAACAGAGGAAACTTTTATTCCTGTTGACTGACTTGTTTCTTACAGCCATCATTCTCTCACAATTCTTCCCTCCTCAAAGATACTGAAAAAAGAAAATAACTTTTCCAGCTTTTTCAACTCAAAGCATTTTTTCAATTTTGACTTAACTACTCATAGATTCGAATGAGCTGAATAAACTAAAATGTACAAAATATTCTATTTCCCTTGCAGAATTAACTTGTACCACAGCAGTACTTGTCATATTGGTAAAATTTTGTTTCAGGTTCTTAACATTAATTTCCACCTCTTTAAGAGATTTTACTGTTCCATAAGCTTCAGTAGCAAAGGTATTTAAAATCCATTATAATATTAGATAAGGTTTTGGCTTCATCATACATCATCTAATTTCAAATCTGTTTTTTAGAGACCCTTCTTTAAAAAGAAAAGTAACCCAATGACATAAAATAGGCTATTAAAGAATTTCATATTTTTTTATCTTGATCAAATAACATCTTAACAGCTTCAAACTTCTTCCTCTATCATAATTATTTTAGAACTTCTGTAGAAAAGCAAGCATCTTCTGATCTCTTCATCTTTCAAAACAGAGATCAAGTTAAAACACCTGTAGCAACAGTACTTCAAAATTCTAACCACTTACAGGACTTACAATCATTGGTATTTTTGTTTATTTTCTTTTTTTAATTAAAATATTTAAATGGAAAATTTATTATGACAGATTTTTTTCAGTATAGATGCTACCATTCATTGAGGAAAATCAACTGTTTGTTCCATTTATGAAGGTTATTCATTGAAAAATCAACTGTATGTTCCGTTTATGAAGGTTATTCAACATAGCAATATGTGAAAGAAACTTGCTAAATGAGTGAATGTTTTGGTAAAACTACAAAATCAGTCAAAAATGTGCTGCAGTGGAAAAACTGACAAGTTGATATAAAAAGAGAGCACTTTAAAAATACAAACTCATTATTCCTTGTTTCCCTTTTGTACTCCATATCCGGAAAAAAACAGAAAATAAATTAATAAAAGGTGTTTATAAATACACAGACTCAGAAGCACACTATACAAATGTATGTTTAACTTTCTGTGATGTTGTCATGGTTTGAGATGGCCCCCCTGGGAGTCGGGGGGCTCAGAGGTGACTGGGTGCCAGGGCAGTGTTCCCTGGAGAGCCGATCACCACTCGTCTTTGTTCACTTCTGCTCAAAAATCATATATACACAGCACTGGAAGCTGTTGGCAGTATCTCTCTGTTGGTGTCTGCTGCGTGTAGGTGTAGAAGGCCAGGGGGTGGCTGGGCTCCTTCTTCCCCACTCCGGGGGGGAGAGGGGAGCCCTGTGGCCCCCCCAACTCTGCCTAGGTCAGAGTTAGAGACAGCATTGGAGTGAGTGAGTGTTTGTGAGGGACATGACTCACAAAACAACTGGTAAGCGAGGAGAGAGAGGCAGGCCTTGCGGCCAGGCCCTCTTCTTCCCCCCTTTTGCAGCCAAGCTGCAGAAGCGGGCTGTTTTTCCCTCTGGCTGTTTAAGTGGGAGTGGATGCAAGGCTTAGTATTGAAGCTGAGCCAAGAGACGGCTGGAGGAGGCTCGATTACCAGGGGGAAGAATCCCAGGTAACAAACTGGAGATGGGCCAAGGGCTCAGGAGTTGCCCTACTGGGGGCAGCCGAAAACTGACTTGGAAGAATGAAGATTCCAATGCCTACCGTGATAAGCTACAGCAGCAGCGAACCGAGGTATGAGACTGAGAGAGAGAGAGAATGACACAGCAGAGACTGACATGGGACCGAGGAGAAAGGACTCAGAACTACCTTCTTGGACTTTGTGAGGAGAAAAGACTGCAGCAAACAGCTGAAGGTTGGTGAGGGAGTGTTCAGGGGGCCCTGAACACTCCCACGAGAGAGAGAGAGACTGTGTTACATTATCAGCCTTGAAAGGCTTCTCCTGGACTAAAGTTAAAGGGAGGGGCTTAAAAGGACTGATAGAAGTGTAATAATATATATATATAGTTGCCTTTAGTTTGTATAGTATTTATTTGTGTAAATAAATGTATATACTTCGCCCTTCCCCTATGGAAGCCTCTGGCCTAAAAGTTTTCTCTTTGGTGTTAGGATAAATTGTGGGAAGGGGTGGGGAAGCCTGGAAATTGGATTTTGGATTTTCTAATGTGGCTCAAACTGCCACAGATATATTTCCCTGATGTACTTTTAAAGATCTATGCTGCATAAACAAAAGTCAATCATGAAAAAAATACCTCCACCCAAATTAAAATGGGTATTCCACATGAGAAAAGCTAAATTATATCAGGAACTCACCACAACAATAACTTTGGTTTCACCTAGAAAGAGAAGTGATAATATTTTTATTCTTTACCATTTGTTGGTTCCTTTTTAGCTTATGATCATCCTGACCAACCAGACACCAACAAGTATCCATCTAGTAAATCCACAGGAGCTACAAGTCTCCATTCAGCCACTCAGCCAGACAGACTCATGTCTGATCATGTCAGCTTTTAGAATTCTCTCCAGTTGATTTGGTCTACTTAGGTTGGTTCAAGTGACAGATTTTACAAACTGGTAAGTCAACAGATATTAGCACTCTCTTACAGGGTGTTGCAAAATTGGTTGAGTCCACTAACTGAATTGCAAAGCTAGTTTCTTGCAAAAACTGACAAAAGGAACATATTCTTCAATATTCCTATGTAAGTGTACATCCTTATAGATAAGGCTGCCGGTATTCTCTACTCCCAGGTAATAAAACTGTATTACCTTGTTAACCTTAGAATTTGTCTCCTTCTCTTGTTTTTTTGCATCTTCTTTTCGTTCTGCTTTTTGTGCTGCTGTAGGTTTCTCCTCTTCCTCTTCAGTTCGCTTCTTCTCAGTCTTCTGATCCCGAGTCTCCGCAACTTTTGGAGTAGGCTTGGATATTCTTGGAGAGCGCCTTAATGTGCGGCCAATGCTGACCTCT
The DNA here is from genome assembly GCF_001715985.3 of Manacus vitellinus. Taxonomy (NCBI): domain Eukaryota; kingdom Metazoa; phylum Chordata; class Aves; order Passeriformes; family Pipridae; genus Manacus; species Manacus vitellinus. The sequence goes on from NW_021940836.1 coordinate 1,914,888, forward strand.
TCTGGCGGTGTTTCTGTCTTTTTCTTCCGACTAGAGATCCTGATTGTTAATTTAATTCCTTCTTTCTGTCTTTCAGAAGTTATTTCCTTGTTCTCTGTTGCACAGCTTTCTTCTTCAGAAACTAGCTTATATTTAAATTTGCTTCTAGGTAGTGGAGATTCCTTTTTGCTCTCTGAGGAGTCCTCTAGATTAGATGCATGAGCATCACCTAATCCATCTGGCTCTGTTTTGGCGGTATTTGGCTCTTCCTCTTGTTTTTCAAGGCTGGATTTTTCTTCTACTTTGCTCTCCTCAGGTAGAGCCATTTTACTATCAGAGTCCTCCTTTTCCAAAACAGGTTTCTCCACAGTAACAGGAGAAGCAGATGCAGGAGGTACCTCAGCAGCTTTTGGAGAATCAGTTTTCTCCTCAGACTCACCTTTACTTTCCAAAGTCTCTTCATCAGCCAGTGCAAGCGTGGGTAGTTCTTCAGGAGCAGATGCACTTGGGGGTGTCTCCAGCTTCTCTGAACATTCTTTGGGAGGCAGTGGGCTGTCCTCCTTGATATTGGTTGCTGGTTTCTCTTCAGTTGTTTTGGCACAGTCTTCAGAGTTCGAAGACTCTTCTGCTACTGTTTCAGTAGTTGCGCTGTCAAGGGACTCTTTTTCCACAGGACTAGATTCCTCCTTTGAAGGCACTTTCTGATTAGAAACGTCAGAGACCACAGCCCCAATCTCTTTCAGCACACTTACAGAATTTTTCTCAATCTCACACGTTTTTATAGAGTTTAGGGAGTCTGATAGGTTTTCCCCACTTTTTCCATTTTTCTCTTTCAGTGAGCTGCTGTCTTCTTTTGCACCAGCAGAGTGTTCTGACTTATTGTTTTGTATGACACTCGGGGTTATTTTTTCACAGCTAACCTCTCCATTTACTAGTACTTTCCCGTCAGGACACAAAGCAGTAATTGTAGGGACTCTCTTAAAAGCTTCTTCTTCTGGTTTCCCTTCTTCCTTCAAGACATCCTTTGTTGGAGTAACACATTTACACAGGGGCCCCTTTATTGGACTGTCATAGTCATCCGTCAGCTTGATCTCTCGCTTTTTAAGTGGTATTTTTGCCTGCTGGTCATTTTTAAGTTTTTCGCTTTCTTCCACAGACTTCTCCACAATTTCTTGGGGAGTTTTGACATTAACACAAAATTCTAGCCTCTCTGGCTCATGAACTGCTATTTTGTCCGAACAGCTTTTTACTTCTTTTAGGTCTTTGGGTTCTGTTTTGTTTTCCTTTACCTCTACTTTAACAGGTTTGACATTTTCTTTAAAGGAGTCACTTTCTTCTTTGACAGTTTGCTTTTCTTCATTGTGTTCTGAAGGTTTCTCTAATTTTACTATTACTGGCAATTTTATAATTTCTTTTTCTTCCACTTTCTCAATTTTCAGCATATTTTCATCTTCTTTGACCACAGGAGGAGGAAGGCTTTCTGATTCCACTGACTGTTCCTCCACCTGCTCTTTTTCTTCTTTGATTTTTAACTGATTTTCTGTTGACAGAGAAAAATAGCTATGAAACAACCAGGGGACCTCCAGGATTACAAAGAACATCATCAAAACAAAAGCATATCTAAAAAAACCAACAGCCCTAAGTCTCACACAAAGGAATCTTCTCTTGTTCAATTACTCGAAATCTCACTTGTCTAAAACTGTCATTAAATGAGTGGGCTGACAATTTTTAGCTGTAGAATCACTGTTCAGTTTAATTATATACCGAGATAAACCTAAATTTCAGAAGCCAGCAGCAGAACTCTAGATTTATGCTTCTTTCAACAGACATCCCAGCCCCCTCTTCAGTAGTACCACAATACTTTCAGAGGATAAATAAAACCTAAGCAGAGACCTGAAGTCTCGAGTTTCTGGACTATTTCAGAAAACAGAACACAGTGTAGGATTCCGAGGCCTTCAAGTGAAATTCCTCAGAGAAGTCAGTCTCCTGTTTGTACGTGTTTTTCTTTCAAGATATTCTTAACTATCGTACTTCAACAGTTTGGAGAAAAGACATTCAGCATTATGGCTTATGGCAAAATTCATCCAGGTTCTTGGGCAATGACTACATCTCCTACATACAGACAATATTCTACACCCACTTCATCTACTCTTTTTAAAACAAGCAGTGAATAGAAGCATATCCCAGAAACACCTGCAGAGATTAAACAATCAGGTTATTCCACTTTGCTAACTCAGATTATTAGGGCCTGAAGTACAGCTCCAGCAGTCAGAATAAACCATAGAGCTATTCTGTAATTATATGCTTAAGCTCATTATTTGTCATTACCACAACCTCTTGATACCTAAGAATTTTTTATCTGATTTGTGTCAGCCAGCAATAGAACTAATTAGAAAAAGCAAATACAGTATCACTATATATACCAGAGTAGCAGCTCCTACCACCTAAAAGATGCTTTTGCGAGTGTGCCATAACTGCGAACAAAAAGATTATTTTTTTCCTTCTACCTTGCCCCTCTCAATCCCAGCTAGTGTAGTTTTTTCCATGATGAGAGCTTTCCAAAATAGTTAGAAATATACAGGGGACAGTACATGACAGTTAAAAATTACATCAAAGAAAAAAGCATTCTAGAAAAGAGCAGTGAGGAAGAATTCACAGATTTTATAATATTTTCAAATACAATGCATGTACCCATATAAATCTCAGCATTAGTACAGCAGTGAAAGATGCATCTATGAGGCACCAGAAATGGTAACATTTTGAAGGCTCAAGACTGGTTTTTTCCCCTTCATAGAAGTGATCCCCACTCAGAGCCCTTGTAAAAAAAGAAAAAGCCGCCTCTGTAAAGAACTTTAACAGTGAAAATGAGATATTTTTTTCTATGTCTGAATTCTTTCAGCTTCCCTACACTTCTGTCTAAACTTTGTCCAACCATTTCTTCCCTTAACCTACTGCTTCCTCCCAAATTTCATTAAGGATCACCAAAATCCCAAAACTTCTCCAGACTGAAAACCAGCAGATGTTCTACAGGTAAACTCCGTGAACTTCTCATAAAGCATTTCATATATATACAAAATTACTCAGTCAAAGCACAAGTTTTCTTAATGCTATTTGAGTCAATCAATTAGGCCAGCAGAAAACATGTAAGCACTGGGTCAGTTTACCATATTTTTGTATGAACTAATTTAATGCTGCATGGAAAGTGGCCAAAGCAAACAAGTACATATTGCAAACAGTAACATATTCTGATATGTTTTCACTGCACTTTAGAAGGGTTTTGAGTGCAATCCTTGGACTACAAGGAAGAAAAACTACAGCTTCTCAACTGAAAGACTTTAAGTAGTGCTCTGTGAATACACTGACAGCACTTCAATCACTGCAAATGTAAATAATTTCATTATTCACTACATATATGAGACAGAGACCTGCTGGAGTGAGTCCAGTGGAGATCACAAAGATGCTCAGAGGGCTGGAGCACCTCTGCTATGGAGACAGGCTGAGAGAGTTGGGCTTGTACAGACTGCAGAAGAGAAGGCTCTGTGGAGACCTCAGAGCCCCTTCCAGTACCTAAAGCGGCTACAAGAGAGCTGGAATTTTGACAAGTGCCTGAAGTGACAGGACAAGGGGGAATGGTTTTACACTTAGAGAGGGCAGGTTTAGATTAGATATTAGGAAGAAGTTTTTTACAATTAGGTAGGTGAAACACCGGTAGAGGTTCCCCAGAGAGGTGGTGGTTGTCCCATCCCTGGAAACATTCAAGGTCAGCCTGGACGGGGTTCTGAGCAACTCTCATACAGTTTAAGACATCTCTGCTCATTGCAGGGAGGTTTGACTAAATGGCCTTTAAAGGTCCCCTCCATTCCAAACTATTCTGTGGTTCTGCAACTGGTGCTTAGGGGTGATTTTGAACCAATACACAGCCTAATGCAAGCACTGAGCCAGGTGAGTGTGCCACAGGATTTGGGGAATTATCTACAAGGTGGACATTCATTGAAATGTTTTCAAATGACTGCTCCTGAATTCAAGGTAAAGTAAAATCGTATCTGAAGAAGAGATGTCAATTAGATGATCTGGCTTGATTGAGACAAAGGTAAAATCAATACATGGAATTAATTCTGCAGTGTCAGTAACCATGCAGGTTGTGCTGGCACTTACATGCGGAATTAGATATTAGCAATGTCTAGGACTGAGAGACTATTCTGCTGGTGATTGTCACAATTTACTGCCATTTCTACAATCTTCTTTTAATACTTCCACAACTCCAAATTTATCTAAATGTTTCATTTATTTTTTCTGTTCTAAACTGTTTGTTGCACAAAGAATGCGAATAAAATGCCAGGTCTTTCTCTTTGGTATTCAGAATCAAGACAGGTCCCAACTAATTCCATATACCCAATTAACTCATACACATTTAAAAAAAACACCTACAAACACTCTGTAATATTTAAATCTTGTTTCTGATTGTGAAAATATTTTCCTGTATTTTAAAAAAATAATAATACAAGGTAGTAAAACTGGTGTAGAATTACTTGGGATAATAAGATTTTAGCTTTTTTCATGACCTGAAAAAAGATCAGATTCTTATAACATAAAATACTTCAAGCTAACTGATACTTAGTAAAACCAATGCACAAACCAACAAGTCAGCAAGTTAGTAGATTATGTGCAATGACATGATAATAAAGAAAGAAAAAAGTTCTTTGCTTTGATCTTAGAGATCTTTTCCAACCTAAATGATTCTATGATTCTAATAACAACAATACAGTGGAGATAGGTAAGGACAGCTTCACTTCTACAGTATTTTAGTATTTTTAATTGTTTTAACTTAATCTCATGTCTTCTTGAAAAATCATGTTGATTGTGAAACATTTGAGGAAATAACCTATATTTGTCTGATTCAAACTCAAAAGCAAGAATAAACACCACACCCAATACTATATTGATTTCAATCATGGCATTGCACGAGCAGATTTTTTTCTTTTTCAAATTTTAATGTTGCTAGAACAAGAAAAGTTCAATGCCCCACAAAAACATACAATGATGAGTATTTACAATATTATACAAAGGGTACAGCAAAAATAAAAAAGAATTACCTAGGAAACAATTTGTACATAGCTCTCTTCTTATAAATAAATTCTTGAGCTTAAATATGTGCTAAAAAACTCAAAAAATATTTATAATTTCAAAGGATTCAATATTTACTTGATTTACTTTGAACAGAAACATTTTTTCTCTTTTTTAAAAAGTCCTAATCTAACACAGTAACTTTTCATGAGGCTGAAAAGTCTAACATTGCCACACCACAACATTTAAAATTTGAGATAAGAAGGCAGAAAACCTTGTGTAGCTGCTTCTTCACCCTTTTTGGCATCTTCATCTTCTATGCTTGGACTTTCACGTGATGAGTTCTCCTGCTGAGAATTGTTATTTTTCAACAGGGCAGGATCAATTTGTGCTTTCAAGAGCTCAAGGGTCTCGGCAAGCTCATTGCGGTTTCTAGAAGTGAAAAACATACAGTCTGATAAGCCACTTACTTACCCCAAAAGGATTCATGAAAAATAAACAAACATTATCTCATTAAATGAACATTACCCTGAAAACCTTGTAGAGTTATATAATGAAAACACAAGCACAGTGAAATGCTTGTCCAACCTGAATGGCTAGAACTTTGCAGTCAGAAGCCTTCACATTTATCCACACCAAAATAAAATTATGTTTTTGGAAGGACCTTATCTACCTATCTATCTTAACTCAATTTCTGTTGGGTCTGGATCCAAGCTGCTACTATTATTCTCGTATTCATTATCCTACTGCCAATCCTCACTGATTTTACTTTGCTATTTCTTTTTTCTCTCAACAGAGAAGTTATAGCTTTCTGCTCATGCACCAAAGAAGCAACCACACCATTTAAGCGAAATTTTCGAAAGCAACTAGCAAAACAATTTAGATACTTTTTGCAAGTGTGCATCCTAAGAACACGTAGCAAGCACCACCAAGTTGTCTAGAAAACTCCAGCTATTGGAGTTATGACAGCAAGAAAACGTTGGTGCACATCTGTATAAACATGAATCTCAGTTCACTGTAACTCCTTGTTTAAACTGCATATCTAACTGTTAAAAACCCTTTATCTATAAAGAATTTGAGCCATGACTGAACAGAGTCATTGTTTTCATAATGGACTACAATAATAAGGTTCTCACATTTCTTTTTCAAAGCCAATGTTCAGTAATTTGTTGTCTCCAGATTTAGAGAAAGAAAGGAGGCTTGCAACAACCCTGAGATGTGGAATCTCACGTTTTAAAACCATTTCAGATTTCTCAGTGCATTACTGTGGCTTTCTGCTGTGAGTGTGGAGTAGAACCCTGATTTCTTCCACTTTTGGCAATGATCTTTGGAGTCTATAAAGCACAAAAGAGATAAACACCGCTCAGCTCTCGATCTGTTTGCTTACATACATTTACTTTATTCACCCACAGCAGCTGTCTAGATGTAACCAGAAGTAATGCTAGTAAGTTTAAACTAAAGTTATGGCAGTAAATAACCTGCAGATGGTTTGAGTTGGAATGGACTTTCAAAGACCATCGAGTTCCAACTCCCCTGCCATGGGCAGGGACATCTTCCACTAGACCAGGTTGTTCAAAGCCCCAGCTAACCTGGCCTTGAACACTTCCTGGGGTCAGGTAGCTACAAGTTCTCTGGGCAGCCTGTGTCAGTGCCTCACCACCCTCACAGTAAAGGATTTCTTCCTAATATCAAGTCTAAACCTGCCCTCTGTGAGTTTGAAGCCATTACCCCTTGTCTTACCAGTACACAACTCTGTAAAAACTTCTTCTCTGACTTTCTTGAGCGCCTTTGTGTTCTGGAAGGGGCTCTGCGGTCTCCCTGGATCCTTCTCTTCTCCAGGTTGGACAACCCCAACTGCCTCAGCCTGTCTTCATAGGAGAGGCTCCAGTTCTCTGACCATCTCATTGATCTACTCTAAATTCCCTCCAACAGGAGCAATTGCAATATAATTCCCCCAAAACCAAATCTGTCCACTTGCTACTTTCTGAATAAAATTGAAGTTAAAGAAGCAAGAGTATTCTATTTTCTAAGACATTTAGCTGGTCAGTATGGAGCCGTCATTCTTAAGAGTGTCCTCTTGGTACCCTTTCTATATATTCATTGTAGCTCAATTAAGCGGGAAAAAAATTATATGATAGCTGTTACCAACAAATCAGCAAGTTATTTCTCTATATGATTTTTCACTAGAACACAGATGTGAAGGCAGAAAATCCCACTGTTAGGAGTTCTACTCTGTGAGAAACAAAGAGTTACTGAAACATATTTCTGAGTCCCAGCCACAAATAGTTAAAAATCCTACAAAAAAAGGAAAAAAAAAAAAAAGGAATACCTAACAATGCACTTCCATGTGGATCCATCCTGGTCATCCTGTTCTTCTATGTACATCCTGACATTATGTTCTTGATCCAGTTGATACCAGTACATCAGGCCATCCTTGTCCCGACCAATGGGCTGCAGACGCATGGCATCAGCATCCTCCTCGTTAATGATATTCTTAAACTTGAGATTGTCATCAAACTGACATTCACAGAGATACTGAAAAAGTGAGAAAGTAGAAAGACTGTTAAAATATCGAAAATATAAAGACAAAGAAGAAAATCAGTTCACTTCCTTTCAGTGTAATTTGGAACTTCTTTTTAGGCCTCTCCCTGTTGGATCTGTGTGTCAGTTGTAGCTATCAGTTTTTTCCAGACCATGTTGTTTTTAAATATGAGTGACAAGGTTTGTTTTGTTTTTTCTGGTCAGCTTAGAAAGCTTATTCTAAATTTTATTACATAGTACAAGCTCTCATTCTACACTAAAAGTCATACATAAGTTGGAACCAACCCTGACAGTTTTCTCAAGACTTGAAAAGATTAAGTCCTATCTTTGCCTTTGGAATTCAGAGAGATAACATACATTTTTAGAAGTGTAGATTGCAAAGACAAATAGCTGTTGAAAAAACAGTAAGCACAAAACTACTGTCATACAAAGTGTGAAAAATATGCAAACAAAGTGTTACATGCTGTTTGGGCCTATCCCACAGTAATGAATATGATGTCTGTTCCAAGATCAGCTCTCTATTTAATATATGCACTTATGGTTCCATCAAGCTGAATTTGCAAGACATTTGAGTGAGGAAGCTAAATCTCCAAGATACTTGAGTGAGTGAGAAAAAAGTAATTTAGAATCTTAGTTGATGAATGTGTACCTTCAGAATTCCCAGTTTGCACTCAACACTCATTTCTAGGTATCCTTTTTTTTCCATCTCCCAAGCCCAAGTGCTGTTGAATTCTTGGCATATCTGTCACAAACAAAATAAGCAGATTTCCAGGGTTAGGAGATAAAAGCAACTTTAAACTTTTTTATTAATAGTACTTTACTGTGGTAACTCATTATACATAATCTCCTTGGGATTGCAGTCAGAAAGCCTCACACAAAAAATAAAACTGAGGTAGGTTAGAAAGCACTGGTGCACTTCCATGGAAGAGCAGATCATCAAGGCCCTGATCACCACCACATTCTCCAAACACCCTAAATTAGATAGCATATCTCTGGATTGGGAAGGTATTCTTGTCTTTGCTGTGCAAAATATCTCACATTTTGCTATTTCTGTCTGTTTAGAATATAAATTCTCTGAAGTAGACAGCATTTCTTATTACATCTCCTTACAGCACTTAGCACATAAGCTGCCAGGGTCTCTTGGGGTCCCCTAAGTCCTTCAACTGTACTGCAGATAACAAATGCAACTGCTACTCACTCCACGTGGTGGAATTATTGTTCTTCAGAAAATACCTTGGGCTTTAAGGAGTTTGATAGATATTTTAAAATATTTTAAGTATAGCCAATTTCAATTTACTTAAAGCAAATAAATTCAACCACACCAATATGGGGGGAAAAAACTAACACAAAAAGAAGTGGCCATAGAGGATAAATAGATTGAATCAGCATGAACTCCAATAATAAAGGTGGAGAAGGAATTCCCTCTCCTCCTAAACAACTCAGACAAGCTTAAGACAGCTCTCATGATCAGAGACAAGCTACTCATCAGCTGAGGACACGTGGCAGGATCTCCAGTTGGTGAGGCTATTCCAGTGGAAATATCCACGAGGAGGTGAAAGCTGATCACAGCTACACTACCAGCTGAGATTATTTTGAAGTGTCATTGCTGAATCATGATTGTCCAAACCAACACATGAGGTGCTGCTGCCCTTCAGTCTGCAAGGAGGGACTCAATCAAAACAGCATAGTCTCCCAATCACCAAATTATTATTAAAAACAAGATACAGTCACCAAGCTACTTAGAAACCTGTCAATCACATCTGAAAGCAGCATCTGGAAATCACATCTGGAAACAGCAGCAAAAATAACCCTACATTTTACCCACCAGAAACACAGATCAGCAGATCTACCTGGACTCCAACCAAGAAAAGGGGCTGCTACCCCTCCACTATCGCCTGGGCCACATTACTGACCCTCCACAATCCCTAGTACTAACACCAGTTCTTAAGTGGCCCAAGGGTAAGACTGCAGTTAGATCACCTCAGCCACCACAAATCATACTGTGACTTTAAACTACAACCTACAGAGAACACCAAAGAGCACTCTGGTCACAAGGGATCCTGCTGAAGAGCAGATTTTCTTGCTCTGAGGTTAAGGAATGCTACACAGGGACTTCTCTGATGCAAAGCCAAAGCTCACAGCAGGAGACAAACGCTGCCCACTCACAGAATGAGGTTACTCTACTTTTCTCTCATATTCAACTACGTAATGTGAAGAACACTGGGAAACTATACATCAAAACCCTTGCTCAAGGCATATGCCAGTTGCCATTCATTACTTACTCATTAAATATGAAAGCAATAACGAGAAGCTTCATGTGCTGTGGAAGTGTGTGACTGTCAAAGCAAGAGCTACGAGACATCAGAGCTGAGGAAGTATCTGTTCAAACTGAAATGACTACATTTTGACAATTAAAACCCAGATAATTGTGCTTTCTCTTGACAAGTACTGTCACAACCCTGAACTACACATCTCATTGATTTAGGCTCTGCTGAAATCTTGTCTTTGCCTTCACTGAGGGTATGTTTCACACTGATCAAAAACCTGCTGCTTGCAGGAGCAGCTGGTTTCTGCAGGCTAAAGGGTGGTCAGCACCTTCCCACCCTGAAAGAGATGCTGGAACAGCTCACTCTCTCAAATATTTCCAAAGAAGCTAGATGGCACCCGACACTTACTATTGGCATGTTCGAAATGTTCACTTTAAACAACAAAAACAGGAAGGTGAAAGACATAGCAGAGGAGCCTGTTTGGGTGGGACTACAGATGCCTGAATTCTAATAATTGGAAAAGACAAGTGTATCCAGAACATGCTGATTTTGGATTGAAGGTTCCAAATGGACCAGTCCAGAGAAATCTTATCTGTATAAAAATGCAAAATATGTTTGACAATAGTCAAATAGAACATTTTGTCAGGAGACAATTCAATGTGACTTAACTACTTGTTTCTCAAAGAATAGCTAAGATAGACAGTTCCTTGTAGTTTTTGGAACGTTTAGGACAAGCCATTTCTTTATGTTGGTCATACATGACCACATACATTCCCTATATAGAGGAGAAAAGTCAGATTCCTGGAGCCCTACAGCCATTTTCTGCCAGAAAAAGACTAGTGAGCATGCTGGTGACTTGGGTGGTTCACCTCCAGAAGAGGGAAGGGAAAGAACTCTCAACTATCATGTTCACTTCCTATCCCAAAATACATTAATCTGTCAAAATACCAGCCATATCTTAGAGACAATTTTTATCATACTCTTTATAAGCACAACAGTCAAATGAAATACATTTTATAAATAGTTGGTATATAAACAAAACATAGTAATACCTACATATTCTTAATATTTGTGCATGTAAGTCCTCCACAAAAAGTTTCTGCCTAAGTAAGAACATGGTCACATCTAGAAAATGTCAAACCCTGTTTTAGTAAAGAAACACATTAGTAGTTTCCAACAAAGGGAAAACAGGTCAAGTTTGCCTCTTAGAGTGTATCAATAATATGTGGAACAATACTGCTGGTATCAGGGAAGAATGCTCTCAGTGGTCTCACATCTTTTCAGTTTTTCCTGGCTTTTGTGACATTTCCCAATGCTCTTAACTTGTTTTTCTAAATTAATTATACTCCTTTGAAATTGGGACAATATTAGCATACCTTTCTAATTAGTTATAGTCAAATTCCTTTGTTCTTCAAGGTTACTTTGAACCACTGTCCAGAATAAATTTCAAGTTAGCTCTGGAGACTGTTAAATGAAGTCGAATTTATTAATACTTACTCGGTCTTAACAGGGGTGTAAGGGAAGGTTTCCTTACTGCTTCCCCATCCTTTCAGTGCCTGCTGAATAAGATTTTCCAAACTACTCCCTCATAAACTTGTTTCATCCCTCTGCTTTCTCCTTACAACACAACTGATAAGTGGCTTCAATGGGGTACATAAGTTCTCGACTCAGAGTTGGGTTTTCTCAGCTTGCCGCAATGGTTTTTGGGTTTATTAGGGAATTTAACATAATTCGGTAACCACAGTACTTGGTAATACAGAAAGTATACAGAAGTTATATACATTATTACATAATTATTTTTTAAAAATATCATCAATACTTTACAACTGGGTAAGGGATTAGAGTTAATTTAAGGCTCTTCACCAGGTTATTCCCCAACATATTCCCAGTCCTAAAAACTTTGTCATCTTAAGGCTACACAAACCTCAAGACAAATCCCTGTCTCTGTAAAGCTTATACATAGCACTTGAGGAGGTAAACTGCAACTGGATTTGTCAAATGCCATTATTTGTACGGTTGCTATTACCATGATGCTGTATTTCTAAGCAAGATGTGATTGTGGCTGTACAGACAATAATAAGATTGCAATTCTGTAGATGGAAAGACACATGGAACATATCCAGAGGGGAAATGGTAACCTATTAATTTTGACTATCCATATATTTTTATATTCTGAAGAAGTGTAAATTACTTAAACTGAAAACTATTTGCATGTGAAGTGTCAACAACGGCACAGCAGCAATTCAAATACCAAGACAGAATTATGTAAAACAACAGGATGCTCTGTTTTTACTGATGCATAACTACATTTTCATATTAGCTGTGCCATTCTGAGCATGCAGATATAAATCACTGCAATACCTTCTTTTATTATTAACACGTGCTAAAAGACCTCTATATGGTTAGTTCCTGTATGAATACCAACCAAATCACATTAAATTATATCCACGTTTGATATACAAATGAATTGTTACTGTGTAAATCTCTCGGCTCGATTTAGCCCACTTATAAGCTACTAAATCTTCTTTATTTAGTGTCTTAATGCTCAAAAAAGTATTTTTCCTACCAAGTATGAAGGTGGATACTCTTTTACATGCAGAAGATAATGCCTATTTTCAGATATATTTTTACACAAGCCTAGGCAGACTGAAAGTTAAGCTGGGATCTGATGCAACTACAGTCTGGGCACACACATCAATGCTGGCCACAGCACAGCCCAAGGCTCACTATAATTCATACCAGGTATTGCTCACACAACTACTCATCATAACCATATTCCAGCTGTGCAGGATAATACAATGTGCATATTGTACCTTGATCAAATATTTTTCCCATCTGTCTGCTGTGACAGACTTCCCAATCTTTCTCATCAGTTTCAAGTGAAGCTCCACCAATTCTTTTGGAACTGCAGTATTAAGAGAGAAAAAGAAAAAAAAAAAAAAAGAAGTTGTTAAGTCTGGTGCAAACATTCTTCAATGCCAAATACTGGTAACACTGAAACACTGTGACAAATTCAGAAATTTTAATAAAACACAGGAACTTCAAGCCTGCTGAAGAGCAGCCCAGCAACTGAGAGATGGAATAAAGTTAATTTAATCACATGAGTCTTTTTGTTTATATTTACATTTAGGATAATCATTACCCTTCCTTCAATTCAAGGAAACAGACCTCAGTGATAAATACGTAACAATTTTGGCAGTGTTAAAACCACAACTGGACAGGAAGTACTTCAGTCAAACACCTACAAAAATACTACCACTTGCAGCACACCTGCAGCTGCCTCCAGAGACCCCAAAGCCATATTCTGCACTATTTCTGGAATATCACTGAATCCAAACTCTTTTTGGTTGGATGCAAGGTATGGGAGAAACATTCCAGAAACTCCATCCTCATAGATGTAGCTTTGCTATGTACTTACTGTCTTTTGTACTGGAGGGACAGAGGAGGACTGTAGATATGGGGCTTGAGGAATGGAGGCCAGAACTGCTGCTGAACACAGCTGCACCACCACTGTCACAGAATCAGTCTTCCAACCAAATTTATACATCTCTTAGTGTACACTCCTCAGAAACAACTTCAACAGCTCATCTTAGCTCACATCTGTGATTTATGAATCAATATGGCACCACCAAGTGGCAAATTTGCAGAATGCTAATTTTATAAGCTAGTGAGTAGCAAAACTTTTAAAAAAATATGTAACTGATGATTATTAATCCAACTCTACATGATGTTAACTTTCTCATTTCTAATTTTTTGAGAAAAACTTAAGAATTAACTTGTCAAGTATTTTTATTTCTCTATTCTTTGCGTACAATTTTATGTTCTAAACACATTTTCATTACTCTATGCACACACACGTTAAAACCTTTAAATCCAAGAACTTTTATTATTGTAATTTATGATTATGATTATGGTTTTTCAGCTGGTCCAATAGCATTATTTGACACAGGATAAACAGCTGGGACACCAAATGTGTTTGTTCTAAACTTGAACATCACTGAAACGTTCTTTCTTTTACTCACCTATACAACATTTGAATACCTGTATGTATCTCTTAGGTGAGCTTGGCTTCACCTAACCTCTGTCTTTCAATTATATGCCTCTATTTTCAGGTGAATACACTGATTTGGTAAAATACTAGTCTGATGAAAACGCTTGTGTTGTTTCAGAAATAAATAATCACTGCTCTAGAAGTTTTATACACAAACTCCTTCAATAAATAAACACAGGAAGTATCAGCCTGGTTCCCCAAAAGAGACCTGTTTTCAATGTAGATAATTCATATGCAATTCTAAACTAGCCCTGTTTTTCTCTTTTAATGCATTTATATTTAATATTTCCACTGCAATTGCATATTGAAGACACCTAGCACATATTCTCCTTGCTTTTCCTGAAAACTGATGCTTTTCATAATTTTGAACGGAACAAGATCGAAGGACTTAACCCCGGTAAGTGTCAAGCACTTGGCACTAACAAAATTAAGGACAAAACGCTTTATACACATGAGCAATTCTATCAAAGTTAACTCATACAGTTAAACATCAGTTTGTGCTTGTGTGACATGGAAATGACCCAGAGTATTCAAAATCTTGCTGAATCAAAGCTTTTGTTTTTAACCAGATCTCTTTTTTATGAGTACATATTGATAGGAACTCTAAGTTTCAAGAAGTACAGGTGATTAATTTCAAATGATCTAATGCCTAGTCACCAAAAAAATCCCTGCTAGAGCATTTGCCTTAGAAAAAATGGAGAACACTAAAAATTACAAAACCTGAGTAATTTGCACACCCTTGGAGGTCAGCACTTCCTGTGAGTTGTGTTAGTACCTAAAGAAACCTCACTTCTTTTTCCGGATTCAACATTTCAGCTCTTGCATTTCTAGGATCTTCATGATGTATAGATGTGGTTACTTTTGCAAACTTCACAAAACATTTCAAACCCATTCTCTATTTATTACCCTTTCAAGATGCTTTTCACATATCACACAATATTAATGACCGGATTTCTCAGCTGGCTTTTCACCAGGTCCTTAGTAAGCACTTAAAGAAATCACATCCTATCCTCCTGGTTTAAGGAAGGAGGTGGGAGGAAACTGCTGTCTAGAGCATGAGAAGTACAGCCTGACCAGCCAGAGTGCCTGAACTACCACAGGAGCAGAAGCCTGCAGGACTGAGAAACAAACTCTATATTCAAACCAAAGTAAATGTAAATACTACATGGATCACACGCAGCAGTATATACCTGACTTGTCCAGAAATACCAGCTAAGGGAGCTCATGTAAGAAGGCTAAAGAGTGGTGGAAAATCCCTCCTTTCCCAGAGCACTTACCTGGTAAGGAATAGAAGTGCACTAGTAAACACAACTAACAATTCAGTCCTCTCAGAAATGCATTGAACCTGCATAACTTGAAACACTTCTGTTCAGAATACACATAGAATTCTTGACAAGAGTTCATTGAACTTGTATGGGACATCAGTAAGGATCATTTTTACAAAACTGTTCTGTCCTACATGCAACATCCCAAAGAGAATGAACATGAGATGTAATTATTTTGGGTTGTGTTGTTGGCTGGTTTTGGTAAATAACAGTAGAATATCACCTCCTTCAAAAAATTTCATCTCTATTCAAGCAGGACCTGCATCACCCATTTCAGGAGCTCGCATAAAAATGTTCTGCATTTGTTAAAATTTCACGTAAGGGAAGGAACAATACCTAGCATCTTTCTTGCATAATTGCCATTCTGTGTTAAGTTCTGGCCAAAAAAGTGTGATGGAACACATACAAAAAAACCCCCAAATCTGAATGAACTTCTCAGTCTTTCATGAAACTTTGATCTCTCTGTAAAGTTATACAGGAGCTCTCTAAAACCTTCATAGAATATACTTAAGCGGTGAAGAAAACACCAGGACTCCTCACAGGGCTAGTAGAATTTGTACAGCACTATTGTAAAAGAAGAACTGTTTCAAAAAATCGAGTATAATTAAACCACGGTGCCATCTGCTAGATATTAAAAAATATAGACTTTTCATAGGAAGAAGTCATGAGCCAGGAAGAATGAGTCACTGTATATACAATTATAAGGCTTCTGGTGGAGTTCAGTTCATTTGTTAAGTCCTGCACTTTTTCCTGGAGGGCAGGCGCTTGTCTGGTCTTACACAATATTCTTTGAACACTATTCTGTCTACTCCAGCATTCCAGGGATCATCCCATACATCAGTAACACATTTCTAATAAATTTGGGAATGAAAATTGAAATGGAAGAGAAAAATGTACGAACATGTAAAAACCCCTTAATCTGGTTAGAACAGCCGTAACTTTCAAACACCTGCACAACCTCAGATTAAAGACCTAGTCGTGGGTACCCATTAACACCTTCCCATGTAACCATAACCCCATTTCACCCCTACTTAATTTCCTTGCCAAAATGAATCACAGCTCACCTAAAAAAACCCTGAAACAGATGAGGAAAACAGAAAACGTACATGACAAAGTCCAGAGGGAGGATAGGGGGAATCTGTTATTTGGAAAATTATTACAAATAAAAACCCTTCATATCAGAGCAGATCTTGAGTGCTGGACACAGAGAGGAAGATCAGAACCACGATGTATGCAGAGCACCTAGTACTGATGTGGATTGCAAAGCTGGTGCCTCCTGTCCTCCTCCAGGGATAGCAGAAGAGAACTCTGAACCCTTCATGCTGAGGGGATTTAGGAGAAGGGAAAAAAAGTAAAACTGTGGGATGCAAAGCCTGCTGGCAGTTTTCATGCTTCATGAACACAAACAGGTCCTCCCAGCTACACTAGTAAAACCATTTTCCATGCTAACTTGTTTTGGCAAGTGGAAGAAAAAAAATGACTCATAAGACATACATGGCAAATATTTCCATTAACTGTATGTTCTTTTTCATCTTTCTGCCTTGACCAAAATTAGCTCTGCATGCTATGACTTCACTGTCAAATAAAAACATGCAAACAAGTGTTCAGGTCCCTCTGCTGTGAATGCTGGAGGGAGTCATCCTGGAGGCACATCCAAAGGCAAGAGCATCCACTCAGACATCAATGAAGAGTTAGTACATGCTCAATGTCGAATAGGTTGCCCAGAGAAGCTGTGGATGTCCCACCCCTGGAAGTGTTCAGGCCAGGTTGGGGGGGGGGCTTGGAGCAGCCTGGTGTAGTGGGTGGTGTTCCTGACCATGGCAGGAGTGTTGGAATTAGATGATCTTTAAGATCCCTTCTAACCCAAACCGTTCTATAATAATTTACCACTTAGCCCATCACACACTAGCCATGCAGATAATTCCCTTTACAGACAGGCCTTTAAGCATAATTTTTTTTAAAACCAGTTGGCTGCATCCCCTACAAAAGGCACAAGAGTCCTTAATAGACAAGTGACCATATTTCCAGCATCTTTAATATTTTCCTTCATTTCTTTGTGAAGTCTGAAGTTCCATGAGCACCCTGAGGCAGCAAACACTTTGTCTTCTAGATTAGTTTCAACCAAAGAGAAGTTCCTCATCTCTTTCATTACACAACTAGCAAACTGAGGAAAAGAAAGGGAATAGTATCTCCCCTTCGGCATCAGCACTGGTTTATGATAACATAAATTTTCTTCTCAAAGAACTATCTAACTTGTTTCTTATCTCAACTCTTAGTAAAAACAAAATGGGAAAATCTTGTCATTGGTATGTGTTAAGAACTTTACACATCAGAGAGAAAAATGACAGCCTTGGTACGAACTTGGCATGATAAATAAATGAAAGGACAAAATCTCTAGTTTGAACCAGGCAAGGAATTACAGTGAACCTCTGACAAAAAACTGTGGCAATAAGGAGCTCCATCTTCATGCAGCGAGCTTGGCATAAAAAAATAAATTGGAAGCATGTGAACTCTGTAATGATTCCCAACATGAAAAAGCAGTAGTTCCTGTTCCAAAGGACAACCTAAAGATCCTATTTTCTATCTGAGTCACTTGATGAGTATTACCCTAACAAGTTGTATGCCCGTAAAAAAAAGACATGCAGGAAAGGGGAAAAAATATAACTGCTCTGCCTCCTGAGTGAATGAAAAGAGCAATTAAACATGCTGTAATTAAACCGCAGATCAAAACAGAATGAACAAGTCACCAAGTAGCAGTTTTATATCCTGTTCCTAGAAAGATTGTTGGCAGGCATTACAAACAAACAAACCATGCTCACATTTAAATGACACTGTTATCCTAGGAAAGTACTTTGAAATCTGGATGCTCAGCAACTAGATCATTTTCATACAAATATCCCAGTACCTTTATCTCTCTTATCTGTACAAATACCTATCAGAAGACTCCCCACTTACCTGGACTATTTGGAGCACAGGCCACTCTAACATTACTCAGCAAAGTTAAGGTTTTTATCTTGCTGATAAATCCCCTTCCACCCCTTCCCATGTGAGGATCCCAGCACACCACCTCTTTCACTGTCGTTTGCAAATTAATTGTGACCAACACGCACAGTGCTTTGAACAGGGACCAAAATGCTTTCTCCTCTCCCAGTTCTTTTAGTAAGTTGTGTCACCAACATAATAGACCTTGCTATCAGAGTTGTACTCTGACTTCACTGCATTAGTCCAACCATTAATCCAGTACTGCCAAGTCCACCACTAAGCCAAGTCCTTAAGTGCCATATACACGTGATTTCTGAACACTTCCACGAGGGTGATTCCACCACTTACCTGGACAGCCTGTTCCAATGCTTGACAAACCTAATATTTTTCCTAATATCAAATCTAAACTTCCCCTGGCACAACTTGAGGCCATTTCCTCTTTTCCTGTCACTTGTTACTACCTGGAAGAAGAGACCAACATCCACCTGGCTTCAACTTCCTTTCAGGTAGTTGCAGAGAGCAAGAAGGTCCCCCCGAGACTCCTTTTCTCCAGAGTAAATACCCCCAGCTCCCTCAGCCTCTCCTCATCAGACTTGTGCTCCAGATCCTTCCCCAGCTCCACTGCCCTTCTCTAGGCAGCACCTCATCCAGCACCTCAAAGTCTTTCTTATAGTAAAGGGCCCAAACTGTACTCAAGGTGTGGCCTCCCCAGTGCCATGTACAGAGGGACAATCAATGCCCTGGTCCTGCTGGCCACGCTATCGCTGATACAGGCCACGATGCCATTGGCCTTCTTGGCCACCTGGACACACTGCTGGCTCAATGTTCAGCTGCTGTCAACCAGCATGCCCAGGGCCCTTCCCACCAAGCAGCTTTCCCAGCCACTCTTCCCCAAAACCACAGCATTGCATTGAGCACCCTTTCCTCCCATTTTTTTTATTCTATCATCTTCCCTTGTCCACAATTCAATCTGATTATGTTTGTGCTCTCTAATGCCCACACTGCCATCAGTCACTTTCTCAGTATATCTAAAGCTGAGATTAAAACAGTCATTTCCATTGTCATAGGCATAACTCTTGAAGCTGGAGTTAAAGACCATACCAACATAAACAAAATCTCCAGAGAGTTGTTTTTCAGCAGTCTTTCAGTAGTTAGAAGATGGTTTAATCTTTCACAAGTCCCCTCTGTTTCATTCTCTGGCTATTAAGTTCCTAGGAATGTTGGGGACTTTTTAAACTAATATATTAAGCAACAGCGGAGAGATTAAAAAAAGCAACACTGATGTTAGAATAAAGCATAAAATTCAGGAAGAAAAGCATGCTGTACTGTGCAATGAAGAAGAAACTGAGACAGAAAAAAAATTACTTTGAAAACAATGCAGGAAAAAATAGCACGATCTATTTTAGAAACCGGAAATATCCCAGGAAAGACTGCAAATGAAAGCCCAGTTTACTGCCTCAAAAAATGTACCGAATAAAAAATGGAGTCCAGTCCACAAACTCAGGACACGTGAAGAGCAACTGAGAAAAATCAGGTGGTGGCAGCAATGTGCAAACGAGCAGATTGCTCTGAGAAACAGGTACTGAGAACATTTGAAATTGTCACTGATCGCCATTGTTCACAGTTAAATCACGCGCGGTGACCACACCATGCATTTTGACTACCTAAAATCAAGAGCACCTGGCCTGCTGATCCTTTATTTGTGCATATGCAAACACCTGCCTCTGAGACTGCTGGGACCACAGCCTATAAAAGGAATGACGCAGCCGAACAGGTATCTCTCATTCTCAACAGTATAAATCAGGAAATAAGATCTAAAATGACTCCAGGACTCTTGCCTGCTGAGGCATTTCCGTCTCCAAAACAACCAAGACTTTTAGACCATGAACAAAAAATCCTCCTCATTTCCTTCCTTGGCCCTAAATTGTGTAATTATAATTCTCAAATAAAGAGCAGATTTGACAAAGGTGAAAAGTAATCACAAAGACTACACTTTAACGGTGGACTCTGGAGTGCTTCACAGTTCCTGAGTGTAACTATGTATCTCCATGGCTTTAAGATACATTGGGATAAATCCACTTCAGAGAAATATTAGTAGCTTGGTTTTTTCCCCACTGGAAGACAACACAGGCAGGGACAAGCTGCAGTGGGTGGCATCATCATGCCCAGTTCAGGCACTGGGAGCCAGCCTTTGGGGCATCTTGCAGAATGCTCCCCCTGCAGAGAAGCAAAAAGATGTAAGGTGACCTGTTTTGTCTGTGTTAGGCACCAAGGTGTCTTACAGAAAGCATAAGCAACATTAGGAGCCCTAACAAAAAAAAGAAGCAGGTTGATCAGAAGGGTTGGTCCAACTCTGTAATAAGAAATGCTGAAGAGGCACATATTCAGATGTGCAACCCCTCTCCAGAAATATTGGTAGCAAAAGGAGGATTTACATCCAGACCTGAGTCTGGATTGAGACACTTACTGGCCATTACAATAATAGAAGCTCACACTTGCCGGAAAGGATGTAAGCAAAAGAAGTTGAGACGGCAGTGCTCACCTTGTTCACCTTCTGATCTAACAGTAAGTAGTTACGCAGCTGTTCATGAAATGGTAAAATTTAATTTAGTGTCTTTATTCACTCTTAAAAGGATCAAAATTACAACACCCTCAAAAAGAAATAAAATTCAAGGGATCAAAGAATGGAGAAGAGTCTAATTCCTGTCAAGAGGAGCCTAAGCTTTTGTCCTTACATCGAGTTCCTGGAATCTTTTAGGTATTTTCCCATTAAAAAGCTAGGAAAGGGCAGCAGGATAGCAGTAGGTTTCATCTAAGCAAATGTAGATATTTACACCTGAGCTAATTCCATATAATCCATTTATAGCCCACAGAGAGAAATACACTTTCAGGAAGAATCAGCTCATCCTAAAGTACAACATCTGAGCTCTGTTAAATACATTTGGAGAGATTAATTCGGTTGTAAAGTGTCTGGCAACTTTGTCCAGTGAAAACCCACATATGCAAGGTCTTGGGGGAAGGTGGTGGAGATATAGGTGTTACCAGTTACAGAAGGGGTACCCTTATCTAAACTCTTATGCTCCCTGTTAGACACAGAATTACCATTGCAGACCTCACCTTATTTCATACAGTTTATCCATGCACAGACATTTCTGGCAGAGAAAATCAAATGTCTAAGCACGGCAGCATTTAGCTTCAGATGAAAGAGCTTATATCCTGCTATGTTAAAGTATCCTTAGTGCACTGAAATAAGTGAAAGTCAAGACTAAACACATGAAGTTGTATACATCAGTAGTTAAGAAGCCTTCAGCTTTATTTAGCTTTATTCACCTAACAAATATAACAAGCTTCTCTTAATGTGTTCTGTTACAGGACAAGTGAATGAAAGTCCTTTTTTAGTTCATTATACAAAAACAAGGACAAATGTAAACACTTATTTTTTAATCTCTTACTTTGTTTAGTTACTAGAAACACCAATCTGATGTCAATTCTGCTAAATTTCCCAGGTACTGTCTGAGTGTTAACATTAACAGCATTAACAAAAGGAGGATACTAATTACACTAAAAAATCACTTTCTTTCACATCTCTCATTGAATAAAAAGGCAATACTAAAACATTCAGAGCAGGTTGCATAAAAACTGCTTTTCTAAAACAAGTTTCATTACCAATGCTGAGGTTATCACTCTTCAGTCTTCAGCAGGGAAAAAAAACCAACCAACCAACCAACCGAAACAAAAAAACCCTCCACAAATACTTATCCTATTTCATGTATCAGAGGAGATCTACTGCAAAGACATTTCTGTCCTTTTCCAGGTCTAATTTGCCAAATAGTATGTTTTTTTTCTAGTCACTGGCGATCCAACCTGCACTTCAAGTAAGTCTCACTTACACTCTGCGATTCACCATTTCATCTTGCATTTACCAACAACTTTACTGAACAACAGCAACCGATAAATATTTCTTGGTACTTTCTCCGTAACTGTTAAATATTGCAGACATTTTTTTCTTGAAAACCTAGTCTTGCAAACTGTTAATATTTTTAATAATAAATATTTTTCATTTACTGGACCCTAAAGAAGTGCAAGAATATAACCATGCTACAAAGATGTATATTTTCTATTTTTCAAAACATCCAGCAGCGACTAACTCGTGCAGAAAAATTTGAGTACTACCCAGTAAGCATTTGGTATTTGACAAACAGCAGCATTATGTGAACGTGAGGTTTTTTTAAGGATCAGCATAAGCAAACTTTGAAGGTAAAGCTAACACAAGTCATTCTGCAATGCACAACACACTTCCCCATCAGATGGAAATAAGTAACTTCATGTTTGTTCTGCTCTAAGGCAATATCAGTTCATTAGTCTATCAGCAGTGCAAGTGAAAATTGAAAATAGTTTTAAAAAATATCCAGTATCTAGAATGAGACACCTCCCATCTCAGAGACTTGGGCAAAACAGTCTTAAGGAAGCAATATTTCTAGCAGCTGACAAAAATTTCCATGAAAGGTGGCAGTCATACAGCTGGATGAAAGTCATTCTACAGATGAATTCATGATCACAAACGAACAATTTTATAACTTTAATCCAATTAAAAGAGAATTTGAGGCTTCTTTTAATGGTTTCACAGCTAGTAGCAACTTTTTTTCCATTATGTCTTAAGGAAGTGAGAATAGAAATTTAAGAAGCAAAACTGTCCAAGACAATTGCCTGACAAAGCACTAGTAGTACATAAAAACACGGTGTGGTTTTTTACCAACTTCCTTAAGTCTAGATCTAAAATAAAGACTTATTTGAACTTACAGAAAAAGCAAATAACTTATGTCCTCTCGTGAGCTGATAACTGAATCTCATACAAAGTGAAGATTCACAGAAGTTTAATACCTTGAAACAACCAACTCTTTATTACAAATTTCTATGAGCAAACTCATGTTTTGACCTGTCAACACTATTAAAATATCTACCCCATAATATGATTCTTTTAATTGCAAGGAATGGTTATAACTGTGGGGCTGTTGCAGCTTCTCAGGGGAGCCAAGACTGTTAGCTTTGGGTCCACGTTATCTCCTGTCTGTCTAGGCAGCCTTAAAGCCACAGAGTCCTTTGCCATACTGGCAGCGCTGTTACCTCTCCGTGACTCTGTAACTTGGGTTGCATTGCTGCCAACCACCTCTTACACAACTTTAATCTGAGCTACCCAGTAAGACAAGGGTAGCAGCCTGAAGGGATGCTCAGTTTCTAGCTGCTGTTTCCATGTTGCCATCACTCAGTCCTCATGTTTGAGATACAAACCCTCCAACCTACACAACCACTCATAGATGCTATCGCAATCAGGAAGAGCCTGGCAGCTCGCTTGGCAGACAGAAGGAAAGTGCCACAAAGTAACCCACACCCGAATCTTTCCACTGAACCCACTTCCCAAAAACACCATCCAAAAACCATAAAACTTCTGACACCAAATCCTTCCTTTCCCATATAGAACAAAACAGACAGAAATGAAGGCGAACAAAGCTGGGCGTGTTTATGCACAACACTTGGAAAGGAAAAAGATGAGCCACAGCGCGTGTAATCCATCACTCGATCTGGCAGTGACCACCAGCTGCTGTTTCAGAATTTGGGTAATGAAAACCCACAGCACACGTACAAAATTACCTGCCCCTAGGTTAGCTTTAAACCATCTTTTTACATAGAGCTTGGTTGAACTTAAAAGCAAGAAAGTTTATGCTATTAGTTTTATTTTTAAATATTTTCACTACAACTCAGTATTCATCAGTGTCTAAATCATTCTGAGCTCTGACCTCAGTAATAATTTGCAGCAATCAATTGCAATTACAGAACATGTAAAAGGTGTTTAAACGCGAAATACTTTTGAATTTCATTCAATGCACTATTTTTCTGGTTTTACAATATAAAAAGAATGCAAAGCTCTAGGAGCCTTCCTTTGAATACTTTTAAAAAATCTCCTCTGGGTTTCATAGTACAAGCCTTCATACAGTCCTCTTTACTTTTGCATTATCTCTCAAGATGAAGGTGCCATAGTTGAGTTCTAAAATCAAGATACAGGCAAATAAGCAAATGACAAAACAAGAGGTAGGTACAGATACTCAAAATATTATGTTCCCCAAGATTCTCAGCCCATTCTTTGTGTCATCTGGTATTTTGTTAATTTTACAACTCCAGCTCCATGTTAATAGGTGTGCTTTCCTCTGACCTACCACAATACTACCTAGAGTATTTTGTTGAGCTAACAGTTAATTTTAATATTCTGGGACGTATTAGTTCTAAACATTTTCCCTTCTAACACATACTTATAAGTCCCCTTCATTTTCAGTTTTGTTGCCAATTTGCAATACTATTTTATCCACAGCAGTGTTTCCCCTTAGGCTGGATTAGCCATCTTACACCTTGATCTGTTTAAAAACATCTCATCTCCTTCTGTTTTCTTGGTAAATAAGATTAATTGCCCATGATACTAAAAAAAAAATTAAATTAGGAATTCTACTTTAGTTATACTACAGTGACAAAAAAAAAAATCTCTTTTTCTAACCAACTTCCAGTTGTTTAATCAGTTTAAGGTTTATGATGATGTTTTCCTTCCGAACCGATGACCACTTGGATGCTGACTCACGTTCACAGGTTGACTTGGCTTGAGTGATGCAATCCCTCATGTTCTTCCAACCCTCTGCCAGAGAGGGTTATCAGGGATGAACAGAAAGCAAAGCCCCAGCTAGTCCTAACTTAAAATCGACAGCATGAACACAGACCACTGGCAACATCAGTTTGCATTAACATGCTGGCTGTAGCCTGCAATGGCTAAAAACATACTCCATGGCTCACCAGATTCCTCCTGCCACAAAGAATAACATCAAAGAAAGGGTTGGGCATGAGAGCTATTATTTGGGTCATGGCAGGGAAGGTCACTCTGGAACCCAAGTGAACCCCTTTAATCAGTGACCTCCTTAAAAGACTTTGCATCTGTGTGTAAGTACCTGTGGACCATGAGCCATCTTATCTATCCTTCAGAAGAATTACCCACGATTTCAAAAGAAAACAGAGTATTTTTCTTTGGAGAATTACTACTACAACTATCAGAACTATGAAATTACAATTTCATAAAGTTTCTCAAAACCAGATGTAAAAGTTCCTTGCTTTTGATTCCCTAAATCTTTGCTAAACTCTTCAAAATGTGTTAGTCCCTGTTTTCCACTTCTGTACTCAAAGATATGTTTGTATATTTTTTTTACCAGCTGTATTTCTGAACTTTTTCAGAAAGCCGAACTAATGTCTAATCCCAGCAACTCAGTATGCTTCCACATTATCAGCATGTTCCACATCATTTCCTAACACGTCAGTTTTATCATATTTCATTTTTATTGCCAGAAAGGCAATAGAGCAAAGATATCACAAATTAGCCTAATAATCACACCTTATGCAAAGAGGTTATTTAAGTTCTCAGCCGAGTTCTCAGTTCTCTCTCTTAATCATTGCATTGTAACTGATGATTTTAGCCATGTTTCCTAGATTTTTTCTTTTTATGTAAGATGCTTCTCGGACCACAATGCTCTGTAAATCCACCTTGAACTTCTTAGCTTCCATCATTCTACTGCTAGCTTCGAGTACATTCTCCTCCTGTACTTCACTAGGGCTAGATTTCCACCTTTCAAACAATTTGTACTTACCCCTCCACTTGGACACTTAGCCCTCAGGCTTATCTTTGCCACTCTACTCCCATTTGTCAGACAAATATGAGTTCACAGACCTCTACCAGCTTGGAAACATGCTCCATCTAGGACACAGTGTTTTTATTCCTTGACTTATGACTATTCCTTCTGATCTCCCTTCTTATAAAGGTTAGGTCTTCCCAAAGCTCCCTTGTTGCCGTATCAATTTTTCTTACCTACTGTTAAACTTTGTTAACTTTCACACAGATTGCAAACATGCTATTTAGGAGGTCAGCTAATGCTTCTGCTACAGAATTTATCTAAGCTCAAATACACATTTCAAGGGATACTTTTGCCCCTTAATGGAAATATCTTTTGTGAACTATGGCATTCACGTGGTCACTTCAGGCCAGCTTAAGCCAGTTCCCTTTCAACCACCACCTCTAGGCAACACAGGAGGGGTTTTAGGTGGTTTTTGTTGTTGTTGCACCCCACCACACAGCTCTCTACCTTGGATGCTTTACTGCAATGTATTGTTGATAACTACAAGAACACTACACTGCAAGCTCTGGGATCAAACTAAAATTTCCACACTTTATCATCCAGTAATTAATACAGCTTTTGTGAACTATTGCAGTTCGTTCTCAGGAGGAAACCTTTATAATCCTGGTAGTCATTAATACTAAGAGGCAATAAACATGCCCTGGCACTTGTGCTCCTAGATAGCTGTAGAGAAGTTGGAAAATAGCCAGGGCAGTACCAGAGGGACACTAAGTGGAATAGGAAATAAAGTGTTTAGTCATACACAAACTTAAACAACCAGCTTCACTGAGCATACTACTGGTTCAGGACAACTGCTAGAACAGGAAAATGGTACAGCCCTAGACAACCAAAAAAACTGCAGAGCTTCATGCTGATAACCACTATTTTCCTGGAAAAGAGGATTTTCAAGGTGAGGTACAACCTACTTGCTATCCATTCTTCAAATATCAACCAAGCCTTTGAGTTCAAGGGTAAGCGGCATTTTTCTCCAATGTACTAAAAGATCTAAATGATCATAATGGAAAGAAATTGAATACTAAAACACAGCTGCTGGAACACAAGAGTCTTGAGAAACAGGCCTTCGCTCACTTACAGAAATTGTTTGTTTTCCCCAGACCACTACAGACATCAACATGGTCACAATTTCTACTGTAGTTCTGAGAAATTCTCTGCTGCTTGAGATTTAAGAGTTTTGTTTGGCTCTTGGGGAGAGAAATAACTGTACCAGGATGACAGCAAACTGCATATGACAGACTGACAAATGCTAGAGGCTACTAAGAAATACTGGTTAATGCTAAAATGTTTGTCAAGGTTTGTAGACCAGTTGCAGCAAAGGAAAGTTCATTGATTTAGGGAGAAAAGGGAAGAAAAGAAAGAGTAATGAAATAGGGCGGAAAGAACACCTTAGTGTTATGAACAGCCACAGACCTTGCTATTCCACAAATGCAAGGCTGGACAAAACAAAAATATATACACACCTTTTATGAGTTTTATTATTGCTCAACGGTTTAAACATTTGGAACTAAGCAGATGACTTTACCAAACTCAAAAAACATCAACAGCCAGCCAGCCACCTAACGCTGACAGCCAAAGCTATCGAGGCACTGCTCTGCCCCATCATCAGTGCTCAAGTAGGGAGTGATGAAGAGGCTGCATCACAAGAGTGGCTCTGCCCGCCTGGCAGTTTCCCTGCTGTGGGATGGGCCATCTCCACAGTGCATACTGCAGTCCCAGTGCAGACTGCCTACACCAGGAGATACTCCCAGAACACAAGTTCAGCTCTCCCACCAGCCACACGCCTGCATTTCCTCCCAGAGGGGCACTGCAGAGATTGTCCTGTGAGAATACCAGAGGACACTTGTCCCAGCTAGGGCAGATATACATGAAGTCCTGAATACCTCCATCCACTCCCAACAGCCATAAACCTGAAGGAACACAGCGGTACTACTAGGAAGTGTTCCAGTCCAGAGAGAGATCTTGATGATAAAATGGACACTTTCAAAGAACTGCAAGACAACTGGCTTTGAGGCAGCAGTGAGCACACAGCCAAAATATTCTTCATCAGGATAGTCACTTATCTTCCCATCATCTGCCTCTTCTTGCCAGTTCAGTCCTGGACTCCTCAGTAAGGAGAGACATGGAGCTCCTGGAAGGGGCCCAGTGGAGGGCAACAAGGATGACTGGGTGACTGGAGCATCTCCCTTACAAGGAAAGGCTGAGGGAGCTGGGCCTGTTCAGCCTCAGGAAGAGACAACTGACAGGGGATTCCATCCATGCAGATAAGTATCCAAAGGGAGGGTGCAAGAGGATGGGTCCAGGCTCTTCTCTGTGGCGCTGACCAATAGAACAAGAGGCAACAGGCAGAAATTGATGCACAGGAAGTTCCACCTGTGCATAAGGAAGAACTTCTTTACTGTGCTGGAACACAATGGAACAGACTGCCCAGAGAGGTTGTGGAGTCTCCCTCACTGGAGATACTCGGAACTGTCTGGATGCAATCCTGTGCCATATGCTCTAGAATTAACCTGTCTGAGCAGAGAAGTTGGATGAGATGACCCACTGTGGTCCCTTCCAACCATATCCATTCTCTGGTTCTGCAATATAAATGTCAGCTTTAGGATGAGCTGAGAAGTGTGTGCATCTAGCAGTGGGCAGTAATAATTGCACATGTGTATCAGCTAACTGTTCTTACGCTAGACAATACTAACTTGAAGTAATCCCAAACAAGAGAAAAAAGGTCATGGTAAGCAAAGAAAACTCAGGAAGCCCCTGAGTTACAAACATGGGTGCAGGGAGAGTATTTTGAGGAACTCTTACAGCTTCTGCAGACCTCTGAAGTTGGCCAGGGCCAAGAACAAGGTGCAGTGCAGATGGATCACTGGACAAAATATAACTTCCAGCTTACATGTGATGATGGTGTCAACTCACAACTCACTTGATGTTTATTCCAGGAAGAGTTCTTCCATACAAATATACCACAGTACAGCGTTGCCATGGGGCTTCTTTCACTGAACATCATCTTGCACTGGCCAGAAGAATTTCCATCAATATTCCTGGTTCTTATATACTTGTCCTGAAATAAGCCTTAAGACTCTGACTTGGAAGTAATATCAGAAGCTTTTCCTCCAGTTCTGTACCATCCAAACTGTGCTGGAGTTCAATAAGGCTGCCTACTGAAAGCATACTGCTCTTCCTTGGAGACACGTGGTCCAACAGAACCTGCACAATCTCAAGGAAGGCTGAGTTTTGGGAGGGGGTTTCAGATATCTTGTGGGTCATAGGTACCTGGAAAGCAGAGTCCCAAGTTCCTTCTTTTCCATTCCATATGGCATTCTGCCATCTCTTTCAGAAGGGCAGTGTTACTGGAAAGAGACAGAACTGCTTCTCTCCCAGAAGTAGTGTTTTCTTGTCTTCTACGTTGGATCACGAGATGTGGAATCTAGTTAAAATGGGCACTGACAACTTAAAATATGAGAGCACATTCGGATGAGCTGACATGCCAGCTCAATACACAAAGGTATGAAGTCTCCCCATGGAAAAACTAACAAAACAGGAATAGGTAAAACAAAGATATGCATCCATACTCTTATTATGAAATAATTAATTCCAAGGTAAACTTAACTTCCTAAATGAATAACTTAAAAGTATACGTGGATACAGCATGCTGACCTTAAAGTCAGATTAATCTACCATGACTAAAGTGTAGACAAGAGGAGTTAATTCTGCATTAAAGACTTACTTGCCATGAACTCAGTCAAGAATGATCCCCTGCTACTTATTTTCTCGGAATTTAACCCCATTATGCTGTTTGAGAATATCAGTTCCAAGTCACTGGAGTCTATCTTCAAAAAATGAGTCAATTTGATGGTAGAAACATGACTGTAGAACGTCTATCAGACTCAAAAATGAAACAAGCACAGAAGTAATACATCAAGGTCTAAAGTTTACTAGCTATGCTTTTATTTTCCTATAGTTAGTTCCTAAGTTAAAGATGCAGTATTTTACTAACAGGTGGTGGATTAATGGCTTTGACATAAATGTTTTGGTTCAGCCCCCAGGTGCAGCAGAAAAGCAAAGACCTACTTATATTCCACACATACACAGTCAGGTCAGCCTCTGTTCAGGTGGTAACTACTTGACTGACTCGAAACAGAAGTTTAATTTCTTACTCACAAAGAAAAGGGTGTGAAAACACATGAACACTCAGACCTGCAGAGCAGATGAAAAAGTGCTACCTCTGACTAGCTGATACAGCTTTATGGCAGAAGCAGTCTTACAATACCAATATAGCCACACACTTAATATGCTTAATGAAGAAGATGGAGCAATAAATGATGTGTGAATAAACTCAACTCATCCAGCATTACAGACACAACCAGTGTTATATGTCAGAATTTGGTCATTTACATAAGAGGATATCACATGAACTAATCTTTCTACATTGAAATCAGATAATAAGTCTCATGTACAAGTCTCATGTATGAATTATTAAATTTTAAGTGAAGCAGTGTTTGACAGTACTTCCATATCACATTATCACCTACTTTCAATACTAACCAATCTATTGCGGATATTACAAGTTACTGCAATGTATCCTGACTTTACCTAAGAGTCACATCAAACCCCATAACTTCCGATCAATAGTACACAAACATGCTTGATATCAAACACTAAATACAAGAAAAATCAATCACATTAACAGAGCACCATTTCACTACCTTTTTCATTAGGAACATACCTAATCTTGAGCTTGAAAGTCTGTCAAACTCCTTGTCATTAGATATATTTAGCTTTTGCTTGCTGTATTAAACAGCTACAAAGTTTCAGGTATCTTTCTCCCATACAGATATTCAACAGCAGTTTAAGCAAACATTAATTGTTAATTTCTTCAGACAATGGTAAGAACTTTTAAGCTTAATGTTGCATAGCTCTCCAGAGGAACTGGAATGACAATAAAAAAACAACCAGGCATAACCTACTGAAAACAAATTAATTCAGCATCCAAATTAATTTGAATAAAGGTGTTATGTATCTAGAAGATTTAGGAAAAATACAGCAGCTTATGAAATATAACTTACTGCTTTGAAGCATGGTAGCTCCAAAGACTTTTTTTCAGATCTACACTGTAGTATCAGGTATTCCCTACTGAAAAAAAAAATTAAAGAAACTTTAAATGGCTTGCACAGATTTTCCGTAAGCTGCCTGCCATTAACCTTGACTCCCACTATAAAGACAGAAAAGGGGAGAAAAGATTTAGAAAAATGAACCTCCTACCAGGCATCTGCACCTCACCATGTCTTTCCTTACATCACTTAAAACCCAGCCAGCATGTGAAGACTGTTCTTATTATCAGACTCCAAACAAACACAACACATTCATGCTGTATTTAAGCAACAAACTTCTAGGCTGGGTCAGTCTATCGGGGTGACTGCCAGGCAAAGGTGATAAAGAAGTTTGAGCTGCAGTGAGAATACAGGAGAATGCTCCGGACTGGAAACCCACACCAAACACACTTGCCGTTTTCAAGACCACCTTTAGCATGATCTTTACCAGCAAGATTCTGATGCAACTTTGCTGACAGAATACACAAAGCATGTGTACTTGTTACCATTTCAATGAAGAAGAAACCAAACCCCACTCTGCTAAGAAAAGCCTGCAAAAAAATCAATGAGCTAATGCAGTCTAGCACACTTTGGAAGACGCCATTCACCTCCGGGAGAGGTTCCCCCATTCATACACCAGGGAACCTGGCAAACCAGTGAGTGTTTTGCGTAGTCATGTGTAAAATTAGATCTCTGTTGTGCAAGCTAACATTCTACTAATATTTTCATTCACAAGAGACCAAGTGCTTAATTAACATTTATACTGATTCTCAAGCTATTTACCAACACAAAGAAGGTTGTGACTTGATATCATGGTTCCTTAAACACAGTCCCAAATACAGATATAGTTCTTGCTCCTCTCTACCATATATTTACCATTTAAATTTGCAATTGCTCTTCTGCTGCAAGTAAAAACTCTCAGAGGAAAAAAAATAAAACAGAGAGAGTATATTTGTTAGAACAAGGAGAACAAGTATTGGTTTTCTGTGATGATTCGTTCCAGTTTGCAGCTTTGCCTTTGGAAGCAAAGGCAAAGACTCAAAGGAGATGCGACACCATGGCACACTGCAGGATGGTCTGTATCGTTACCTCAGTTTTGCACCTGGAAGTACAGTAATACGGTTGTAACGACATCTCCCAGCCCTCAGAAGTTCCAGTTAAGATCATATTTTGGGTTGCTGTGCTAGATTTTGAGGAGATAGAGTTAATTTTCTTCATAGTAGCCAGTATGGGGTTGTGCTTTGGATCTGTGCTCACAACAGTGTTGATAATCCTAGAACGGTTTGGGCTAGAAGAAGCCTTAAGGATCACTTTGTTCCAACCCCTCTGACATGGGCAGGGACACCTTCCACTAGACCAGACGTTGTTCATAGCCCCATCCATCCTGGCCTTGAACACTTCCAAGGATGGGGCAGCCACAGCTTCTCTGGGCAACCTGTGCCAGTGAACACCAGGGTGCTTTTGTTATTGCTGAGCTTACATAGAGCCAAGGCCTTTTCTGCTCCTCGTCCCTCCCCGCAATCAAGGAGGCTGGATGTGTACAAGGAGCTGGGAGGGGACACAGTCAGGACAACTGACCCCAACTGACCCAAGGGATATCCCAGATGATATGGAGTCATCCTCAGCAATAAAAGCTGAGGGAAGAACAAGGAAGACAGCAACACTGGGAGTGATGGCATTGGTCTTCCCAAGTCACCCATACACATGATGGAGCCCTGCTGTCTTGGAGATGGCTGAACACCTGCCTGCCAGTGGGCTGGGGTGAATAAATTCCTCATATTGGTTTCCCTATTAAACTGTCTTTATCTCAGCCCACTGGTTTTCTCACTTTCACCCTTCTAATTCTCTCCCCCATCCCACCAGGGAAGTCAACAAGCAGCCGAGTGGGGCTGAGTTGCTGACTGGGGTTAAAACACGGCTTTTTAATAAAACCTACAAGAAACCATTTAGTTTTTGAGGCACATAAACTAGCGAATTTTGTGAGTTAACACTGTTAACCATCTTGACAGACACTCAACTTCACTCCTTCCCAAGAAGTTTGTCATAATTCCAACCCAAGTCACGACATTGTACTTAAAACTAAGCATTCATAAAGGCAAGATAATTATTCGTCATAAAATAAAATCTTCCTCAGATAACTACAGGTCTTATTACTTTGTTTGAATAGCTACAACTTTCAAATGAGCCACCAGCTGGAAAAGTTGAGCTGTTTTATCATACAGCCTTCGTAAGAACACTATTTCCAGGGCTACCAGTTTATCCCACTATTAAAAAGCAACGGGTGAAATCAACACCACACATTCTTACTTTCCTATTCAAGTATGTTTTATGTTACCCACTAAATCCCAAAGAACAGTTTAAATTGGTTTGTGCACTTTAAGACCATACCTGTGTACACACGGTTAAAACATCTAGCCTCCTACTAATTCAGGTTAATTCGGTATCTAAACTAGTCAGGCTACTTTTGAAAACTATTCATACCCAAGCGCTGCTGTCCTTACTATTTGTCTTGAAATTCTCAGCTAGGACAGGCAATACAGCAAAGTTTAAGTGCTGTCCAAGCACTAAAAAAAAAAAATAAATCTAAAATCCCTCTAAGAAATAACTGGTAGCTTCCTAGCTGTCAACATCTGCTCAGCATCCCTTCCTGTGAGGGAAGGCGGTAGCTTGTTGCCTTAATAAGGAACAAGTTCTTTGTTCTAATTATTAACAGGGAAGAAAATATGACTGTTATACAACTACTGAACAACATTCAGACTTAAGCCCTAAGTTCTCCTTGGGGCTCCTAATATAAGGGAAATAACTTCTGCTGGCATCTCCCAAGAGAAACTCTTCAGACAAGACAATATAGGTCATGTTTAAAAGATAAAAAAAAACAACCACAAACAAAACTTTAAAAAAAAAATAAATAAAATTACGACTGCTGAGAATCAGAACAGTTTTAAAGATAACTAAAAAAACCCCTAGGCTATTGATTTCTTTTCTTGATTGCAAAATTAATATGGAGAGGAGTTACAAATAGCTGTTATGTGGCAGTTGAGATTTAAAACTTGCTCCAGTTTTTAAGAAATTCAGGAAAAAACCCCAGTACTTTGGGATTGTGTACCTATTTCCTTAGACTTTGTTATGTATTACTGCCATTGTAAATCTACTGTCAAGCAATGCTGGTATCAAAAGTGAAACTAACTGTATATAACTGAAATCAAAATCCCTTTTGCATTCCGAGGAAAACTACATACAGTTGGTAAATAATAGACATTCAGAAATAAAAGACCCACTTCAATTTTCAATCTAGGTTTAGCAACTTTATGACTTGTACCCTTAAAAACACCACCTTGATTACTTGAAGTAAAAATCATGTAGAAAAATCTAGTAACTGCAGCTGTTTTTGCAAGAGCACAAAATACTCCAGGTAACAGGTACCAGCACCACAGACCAAGCCCAAGGAGCCGGTCGTATCAAAGGAAAAGAAAACCCCTGTCACACCAGTCACCACACAAAGTATCAAGAATCATACAAGTTTGTTTTTCACACCTCCACACTTTCTTTCTTAGAGATGAGAAAATGCAACCAAACACATCATCTACACCAGACACAAGTAAAAAAACCCAGCACTTCAGAAAGTATATTTTCAGAAGCTGCATCTCCTCCCATTTTGGGGGGGGGGAGGGGGAAGGGGAATAACCCACCCTCTGCCAAACAGGAAAGGAAAAAACAAACAGAGAAAAGTTTAAAAACTTGGCAACTACCAAATCAATCCATAATGCAAACTCCACAAATAATTCAAAACCTTTTCAGAAGAGAGTTATGCAGTAAACATTATCCTATTGAAAACCCCTCCCACCCATCATGCAATTAAAAGTCATCAGGACTTTATTTTTTGTTTAATCAAAGGTATATACACTCAGAACACAGGTTACTATCTCATCCTTTCATTTTAATTTTTCTGCATTTCACACAAGAAAATTACTATTGCACACCCACTGACACTGTCACAGTAAAAGCATTAGTTTTCTTTATGGACGTTACTTTAAAAGGATTATTTTTGTTAAAAATTCAAACTTTTAAGTGTGTTGGTGATTTTTACAAATACGTTTTGCAACAGTTTGACAAAACAACGTTTTTTCTAATGAGTCCTTTATATAACATAAGAGGTATAGGAGTGGTGGGGAACTGAATATAAATACATACTTCCCAGAAAGTTAACCCTGTTTTAAGAAGTTTGCAGATTTCAGCTGTCTTTTTTTTCATATTGACTAGGCACCAGACAACACGAGGAGAAAACACATTAATCTTATTTCATTCTAGTTCAGCAGCTGATGCTGTGAACCCACAGGCAGGACATCTGCACTTGGCAGAAAGCAACTTCCTTTACGAGAGGAAACACCTACACGCCGATTTAATGGCACACGCCCCAGATAGGGTGGGTTTGGAGGGAAGGAGGCGAGAGCGGGTGCCTTCTGGGGGAAAAGCAGGGTCTGTTGGACCAAAAACAGCCCCGAGCTGGGCTTCTCCAGCAGCAGGAAGTTTCCAAGGGGCCTTGCCGGGCATGCGCCGTGGGCTCCATGGTCTCCCTATGTGGCAAGAGTGCAGAGGCAACAACCAAGCGAATAACAGAGACAAGAGATCAAGAGCAACAAGCTCCCTCCCCTCCGTATTTCTACGGCTGCCTCCAATACAGCCCTCCTTCCCCGGGCTGATCTCTCGGCCCAGGCCCTCCCGCATCCACCGCGGGGAGCTGGAATTAAAGAGAGTCAGGCAACCAAACCTGCTTCTGGAGAGAGGAGGGGAGAGGAGGAGCAGCTCGAAAGCAAGCGGCGGAGTGCACAACCCATCCCTCCACCTCGCACGTCTCAGGTGGCGGCGGGGGAGCAGCCACAGCTTATCCCCCCCGCAACTACAGAGGGGATGAGGGAGGAGGGGGGAGAGGAGAGGGATGGAGGTGGCACACAATGGCTGGCTGTGTTTGTGGGGAGGAGACGGCCCACAAGAGCAGCTGGGGGGGGCTCGGGGGCCTCCCCGCGCCCCCCATTCCTCATCCACATCACAGAGAGGAAAGGGGCGGGGGGGGGGTCAGTGGGGATCAGGACATTCCCTCGTGTGTTGTGTCTGTGCGTGTGCTCCCTCCTTGTTTCGGCCGACAAGCAAAAAGAGACAGATACATTAAATATATAAGATATATGGGGGAGGGGGGTTGTGAAGCGACCCCCCAAGCTGGGGGGAAGGGAGGAGATGGAAGAGAGAGCGGCTGCCAGCGCCAAGCTGAACGAAAATAGTTATTTCAGCTTATCCCTCCTTTCTGCAAGGAGTCCCACCCGCACAGAGCTCGAGAACGAACCCAGGGAAACGTCGGGGGGGAGGGACGCAGGGGGGGTCACAGGCGGCACTGAGAGCGAGGAGAGGGGACGGGCAAGGTGCCCCTGCTCCTTTCCCGTGCCCTGCCACAGCCGCCCCCCCCCCCCCAACAAATAGCTGCTCCCCCCTAAAAAAAAAGCAGAGAGGAGAGCGAGGGTCCCCTCCCCCCGGGAATCCCCAGGCCCTCCTCTCCCTCGGCGCGCTCCCACCCCCGGGGCCGGGAGGAGGCGGGGGGGGAACAGCCCCGGCCCCCCCCCCCGCCCCTGGCCCCCCTCAGCCGGCCGGCCCGGGCTGGGCGGGCGGGGGGGACGTGTCGGGGTCCGGCTCACCCTGGTCTCCGGGCTCCTGCGGCGGTTTGCAGGACGCGCTCCAGCTCGGGGAAGGCGCTCGGGCAGGTTCCAGCAGGGCCCCGTAGCGCTCGAGGAAGGAGCAGACGACGCAAAGTTGGGCCAGGAAGCCCGGGCACCGCGGGCCCGCCGGGGCAGGGGGGCGGCGGGGGATGGGGCCGGAGGAGCCGGCCGCCGCCGCCGCCATCTTGGACCTGGGGATGGAGAAGGAGCTGGGGGAGGGAGGGAGGAGGGGCGCTGCCGGGCCGGGCCGCCACTATCCCACAAATGACACGGGGGCACGGCGAAGGCAGGGGAGGGCAGGGGGCGGCGGCCAGAGCGGCGCGAGCCAGCTCCCCTCCGCGCGCGCGGCGCGGCGGGAATGAAAACAAGCGGGGCTGAGGCGGGCGGGGCGGGGACGGACCGCAGGGGCTAGCCAATCGGAGCGGGCGGAGGCGGGAGGGTGGGAAGCGCTAGCCAATGGAGAGGGTGGTACCTGGGAGGGCCCCGCCCCGCCCCGCGGGGCGGGGTGGAGTCGGTGCGCGCCGGGGCAAAGGGGCCGCGCGCTCGGGGCGGTGAGTGCGGCGCGTCAGGGAGCTCGGCGTGAGGGGCGGCAGGGAGGGAGGGCAGGAGACTCCGGTCCTGGGCTGAGCCTGGGCCTTGTCACGGTACCGGTCCTCATCCCAGTCCCCGTCTTGGTCACGGTACTGGTCCTGATCCCAGCCCCGATCCTGGTCCTGGTCCTGGTCCCGGTCCCGGTCCTTGTACCCGTCACGCAAGGCCATGTTTCGAGGGGTTCCAGAGCTGTACCCTCCCTTCTCCCTTTTCCCGCTCCCGTTCCGTGGTGCTTCCCTGGGTTCTCTGTCCTCGCCTCCTTCTTCTCCCCACTTTGTTCCCAAAGTGCCGGCCCCACTTTCTCTTACCAGCGCCCCCCTTCCACCGTGACCTCCCCGATTAGTTCGTCTTGACCAGACTCCCCGGCGAAGTGGGATTGCCGAATTCCCAAAATATGTTTTCCTCCTTTATAAATTTGAGATCTTCCCCCTCCCTACACAGCTCGCTTAAATTTCTCCCGGCCTTTCTACTTGCCTTTCTGCTGTCTGTTTTTAATCCTGACCTGCCTCTCCAGCTGCTGTATCCCCTGGAATGGGAATTCTCTCACCTCTACCTCCTGACCCTGTTCCCAGGCAGTGCTGGAGAACCACATTGTCTTCTGATTCCTTACGGGGGTTTGTTCTGCCCAAAATTTCACGTACACCAATTTTCTCTTTCACTTTTATCTTCCTTGGTCTCGGGTTGCCCTTTGGATTTTATGAAACATTTCTTTCCTTCTGCAGTGTCTCAATAAAATATTATCAGGTGCACTGCCCTTGTTCACCTCTTTTATTCTATTTGTCATTTGTGGGTGCTGCTCTGGAACAGAAGACAGGTGTGCTGGCAATCTCAAAATCCACCCGCTTGCACAACTGCACTTCAATCTCAAGTTTCTTCCATTTCGTTCTCAGCTACTTTTGTCTTCTGCCTTCCTTAACCACTGCTTCATTTCTCTCTTTCCCTATAGTCTCCTGGCATAAACTTGGATTTTGCCTCGTTTTAAGTTCTGCTTCCTTTATTTCTGATGCTTTTAAACTTTCATGACTTTGCTTACAGAGCCCTGAACCATTTCTCCTCTTTGTTTCTTTGTGTTTTGACTACCGCAGTTTACAGAAATGTCTATTTTAGGTTGTACTTTCAAGTCATTTAGTTCAAGCAAGGTCTCTTTTATTTTAAGTGTTACTATATGTTTTATACTGTACATTTCTCACTGTACATTTCTCACAGTCAGTAATTTAAAAAAATAATTTGTCTGAGAACTATTTTCCTACTCCTTGGTGATTGGACCATGCCCTGCATCAAAGAACGTCCAAAGTTCTTGTCAATAAGTTCATTCTTCTTTAGTCTAGTCTAAGATACTCATATTTATTCAAATAGCCTGCCCTTACTGATATTCTCTGGCAGTATTATGGGAAATAGTTTTAGATTACCAGTTTGTATTTATGCCATGTAAATTTTGTTTCTTCATTTCTGCTACTTACTTATTTCTGTGCTCTTTGGAAAAGATAGCCTGGAATCTTTGCTCTCCCATTTGCAATTTGTACCTGTTTGATTGCACAGTTCCAGTCCTGTAGTACTGTTTGGATTAGGGAGGCTGATATTCCTGATCATTTTATCGTTCATTCACCTCTGTCCAACCTCCAGGTCTAATTCCACCATTTCCTCTCAAAAGTAGTACTCTCAAAAATTATTTTCATTCTTCAGAGCCGGGTTCTGGGGGGTTTGTTCCACCTTTACTCTTCAATTTCATTTTGTTGGGACTACTGCTGATTATTTCTTCAGCTACAATCTCCCTTCAGGCATACTTTTGGAAAAAGAGTCATACAAACCTTTGTTTGAATCCCTTGCATCATGGATGTGTGATGAGAGAATCTAGGATATATGAATCCAAGCAAGTTCCTGTCCCCTGTAGCTTCTTGCCTGGCTTCCTTTTCAGCAGGACATATGTGCCACAAACGTCACACAGGAATGAGAAGGAAAAGAATTGCCCCACTATCCTGTGTGAGAAGCACCTCTGGCAAACTCAGTCCTATGCTGGATCCAAAGTAATGCCTTTCTTTCCTTCATGCAATGTTTTAGGCAAGATACTGAGACCTGCTCCTGGCAATCTGAGGAAAGCATGTCCCGTCTAGCTGTGCTGTGTCTGTTGTAGCACATGCAAGATGGGAAGGGAGGCTTCCAGGAGGACTGGAAGCCTGGTCATCCAAAGGTTTCTCTTTAGCAAGGGCAGTGCCTTTAATCTGTGCCACCAGGGTTCCTATGATGAATTTACACAATTCAATTCCTGGTAAATTTAAACAACTCAAAAGTAAAGGATGAAAATCTATGTATCTGGAAGGATCTGCCACAGAGATTTTCTGGATTAGCCAGAGGTGGAGCCTCTTTTTACTGCAGAAACATCCAGTTTTCTTCATAATGCGGATTTCAGAGCAGGTGAACTGGAAGGGCGGAAAGGTGACTCTACCCCTGAGATGTGTCAGTGGACTGCCATGCTAGTCTAACACACTTCCAGCGTATATCATCACCCTGTGATTCCTCTCTTTTCCTCTACTGCCCGAATCACACCAGCAATCAGACTGGTGTGCAATAACATGAGGGACTGTGAGGAGGGTGAAAGCTTTCACGGTGAGATAACATGGTGAGATAACACCAGGAGATAACACAGTACTTTGTGAGGCAGAGCCCTTGCCCTGGTGGTGCCCAGCAGTGCCTGTGACAGCAGATCCAAACATTGCTGCAGCACACACCAAAAAGCAGTTGGTCTATAGTGGCACCAATAAGGCTCTGTCTAGTTCCAGGCAATAGACATCAAAGAAAGATGCATACCAGTTGCTGGATGCCACAGAAAAAAAGGAGGAAATAAGCAGAGATTTAGAAAACGTGACTGAAGGGAAGTTTATTTGATCTAAATGAAGGGGAAAAAAAAACTGAGTGAAATCCTCAAGAAAACAAAAAAATGGTGAAAAAGACAAAAATTAAGCTGTTCTACTTGTCCCCAACAGAAAAATTTAGAAACAATGGGTTTAAGTTGAAACAATGAAGATTGAGGTCAAACAATTAGACAAGTTGCTATTTGGATGTATAACTATTGTGGGAGACTTGCCCTCTGTCAGGAGGGATGGGGGAAAGAAGGTTTGACCCCTTTACACCCCTGGAAGTCTTGTTTGCTGTAGCAATATGGCAGTGCCACTGTTTGGTTCGTGGCTTTTCTGTTGGGTTTGTTTGTTTGGCATTTCTTTTTAGCCTCATTTGCCACTTTAGTGAAGCAGCCAAAGTTATAGTGTAGATCTCAGATATTTTAGGAAATTATTATCATCTTCATTGTACATTTTAGGGAGAAGATTAAAACCCAGATGTGAGAGGATATTCTGGCACTTGATCCCTGTTGATAGTTTTAAAAGTTGAACACCCAGTACTTGTACAGATTTAGCACATAAAATGATTTGCACAAAATCCCCAAGAGGACTGGTAATTCAACAAATCTGCTGATCCTCAGTTCAAGTCTGTTGTCACAAAGTCACGTGGATGAAGTCTGTAATAGTGTTTCCTTCCTAGCTCCTTGGGGCAAGGACAGAATTTTCCGTTTTTATTAATGTGCTGCATATGTTGGCCTGATGTTATATATTAAATATCCTTTTTCCAGACTTTGTTTCAACTTTGTGATGTCTTCCCCTGAAATTGCTTCCCTTTCTTGGGGTCAGATGAAGGTGAAAGGCTGCTCTACAACATATAAGGACTGCAAAGTATGGCCGGGAGGAAGCCGGACATGGGATTGGCGAGAAACTGGGACTAATGTAAGTTCACTGTTTACTACCCTGCATTTAAAACAGGACTCTGAGAATGGTCCAGAGAACAGTTCCAGCAAGAAATTCAGCGAGTTGCCTTTTTCTTTCATCTAGCCATTAGACTTTGCCTGGTAAGAACTGAATGTACATTTCGGAGGTGACTGTGGAGAGGTCAGAGGGCTGCAGATGCACAGTGTCCTACATGCAACAGGATGTAGCAACTGATGCCATGAGTCCTCACAGCTACCCTGACCAAATAACAATCACACACCTTAGAGCTTTCAAACAACATCCTGCACCTGGCTAAGAGGGCAATTGTCATAAGATGCCAGTAGCAACCTCTCTTCAGACCGTCTAAACAAAAGTTGTCTTGAGTGAGATAGGAAAAGAAATTATGAGAAGTAAAAAAATCAAGAGTCACTGACCTTACATGTTCGAAAGACAACAATGCATGTGGTTTAGTTTATATCCTTTTCCTTGGGGTCTCTTGTACTTATTTCAGAGGAAAAATATGCAGATGCAGTGTCATATGCACTAGTTTCTGTGTGAAAAGCTCAGCCTGGCTAACCACACAGTGACTTCTCTTGGAAGCCTTATACTAAGTGCTTGCCCTTGTAATTTTTAAAGTTTATCTGTAAATGCAATCAGAATTGTATAAAAGTGCATGGAACAGTGTTGATGTTCCAGATTTAGAAGCAATATTGAATCTATTGCATTAGGAACTCAATGTTGATAATTCTCCCCATATTAGAGCTTGCACTGGCATAGATGATTGGCTAGAAAAAAAAAGTTCCACGCTTTCGAAGCAAAAGTTAAAGCACAGAAGAACTGTGTACTGAGCAAGGCTTAGACCCAGCACCTGCAACTGTATCCACGCAGAGGATACAGCTCTGTTGAATTCATTTTGACACAACTGAAGTGCAGAACCTTTGGTTTCAGAACTTCAACTGTAGTAATTTGGGGGAACAGAACTTTTTTAAGCCATCAGAGCTCAATTTATGCAGAGTAAGTTTATGCCAAGAGAAAGGTGGTGCTGTCGTGCAAAGATATCTGCACCTTGCAGAGAGAAAGGTAGCTGTATATGTAACCTTTTAAAATGTATTTCCTTTATGGTCTGATTATAAAAAACTAAGTTTTGACTGGCTGTTCAAAGGGCTGGGTCATGTGGTGAGAGTCACTGTTTGTTTGACAGTATTGTTTTCCTGGTTTATGTGCACAGGACTGGAGAAGCAGAACAGATAGGGTAGCTGAATAGTTCCCAACTAGTTTCCAGCTCAGTCACAGATCGATATTCATTCCAACCACTGAAAAACTTTGGTTTCAAATTATAAGCATTTATTGACATTAAGAAGTTGTGCTTTCTTTTGGAAGTTTCTAGCAACTGATATCTTAATGTCACAGATAAAATCTTTAAATCCATAAGTTTTAGAGTTTTGCAAATGAAACAAGAATAAACAAGTCTGTGTTAAATTAAAATTGCAGGAGAAAAAATATGGTTGGGTTCTTTGGAGATGTAGGTTTTCTGCCATCCTTTTTTATATAATCAGGAAGTAAAAAATATCTATTTAGGGTTTGTTGCCTGTAAAGCTCCTGCTGTAGGTCAGTCCTATCCTTGCAGCTATAAGGAGATAGGTGATTTGCTTTTAAAGTGAATAGCAGACAACAGATATTGAGAATAGAACTAAGCTTTTCTAGACTGCATCTCCAACTTGAGAAGAAGTGTAAA
The DNA here is from genome assembly GCF_001715985.3 of Manacus vitellinus. Taxonomy (NCBI): domain Eukaryota; kingdom Metazoa; phylum Chordata; class Aves; order Passeriformes; family Pipridae; genus Manacus; species Manacus vitellinus. The sequence continues at coordinate 1,957,685 of NW_021940836.1, forward strand.
AAAATTGATCAGTAGAATTCAACAGGTGCATTTTCTGCATGTTTTTTTATGGTGTACTACAGTGTGCCTACTTTCTTTGAGTGTGTTTTTCCCGAGGTAGATGGAACTGAAGTTTGGGAAACAAGCAGTGCTGGTCATGTCCCACACTCTAGTTGGAGATAAATTGCATCCTCTCCTCTGCTGTCACACTGCTGTCTTGTATGGCATTCTTTCATCAGGAAAATTGTGTAACTGGCCCTGCAAGGTTCTGTAGCTAAGCACTAATAGCCATATTAGACTAATGGTCCATATGGTTTAGTTTAAGGTAGTCCTGTGAATGATTCTCATGGATCCCTTCTGACTTGAGGTATTCTGTGATTCTGTGAACTTGGAGAACCATAGAGGTGAATCATCTCTGTTACTGAAACTTCAGATACCAGCCAGGCTAAAGACTTTCTTGTGGAATAAGCTTAATGCACTCATTGGAAGTTGCACTCTACCATGGAAGGCTTCAGGAGATCATTTGTTTCAGCTTGACAAGCCTTACTTGCTTACTTACTTGAGTTTCTCTCACTTGAAGTAGAGAAACTCATCTCAGACCTCTAAAAAACTTCAGAATTCTACTAAAAAGGGGGGGAGAAATAGTGTTTATGGTTTAAAAATAGAAGTGCACACCAAAGAGGGGGCAAACTCTAGCCACAGGTTGTACTGAGAAACTGAATCCAGGAGAGTTAGTGTGACATAGTAATATTTTATTTTACTATTGAAGGTGTATTTATGGATTCATATGTTTAAAGTGTGCTAGGAATAAATGGGTGTGTGTCTTTAAAAACTCAGTTAATGTATTATGAAAGTTCTTTCCTTCTTGGAGGGGTTTGGTTTCAAATATTCCTTTCTCAAAATAAAGAATAGTTCAGAAATGGAAGCTGTTAACTGAAATGAAGCTACCCAGTACAGTTCAGTCCTCTTTGGTAAATGAGATTTGCAAAGTAAACAAGAAAATAATTTAATCATTTTAATTATTTGAGGAGCTCTTTGTATTTAAAGTGAGTAAACTTTGGCTTGCCACAATCTTTCTTACAAAAAGATTTTGTTAATTTGAAATCAAACAGCAGTATGTTGCCATTTACTGATTTCACTTTAACTGTTAATATTTATAAAATGCCAGTAGTTAGACATAAATGTCTTCGAAATGTGTAATGTATCTTTTTTTTTTTTACTGTTTAATAAGGAATTATAATATAGCCATCAATAGATTAACTGTCATGCTTCATCTGCATATAAAATACCTTTTTCAGTTTCTAGTGTTACCTCCTCTGTGTATGCAGAAAGGAGGGTTGTGTTACATTTTGGTATGGCTAATTTACCCTGCTGCTCTGTGAACAGTTTCAGAACACACAGACACAGCTTTCCTGGTTGATGGTGTCAGTATAACAGACTATTATTTTCCTTCCCTGACACTTAGCATTCTCCAGGAGTGCAGCCCGCTGACCTTGAAGAAGTCATCAAGAAGGATGTTAAAACTGTGGTGATTGGCCGTGGCATGAATGAGGCTTTGCAGGTAGGTTTTTGTTCTGTGAGAAGCATAAACTAGCACTGTTTTTTTTCCTCTCCCTCTGATTAGGGAAAAAAATTAAATTGAAGATGCTCCACTAAGACGGAGAAATTCAGGATTAGCATGACTGAGCTCCTGTCAGGGGTCCCTCTGAAGGAAACATCATTTGAGTTCCTCTGTGTTAGTGTCAATGTCAAGCAGTAGACAGGTTTATGTCCTGCTACAGGAGCAACTGAAACAAGAATTTTTCAGTATGTCATTAGTCCCCTCCTCTTGCAATAGGTGATAAACTGGCTCTCTAGCCTGCTGTGAATACTTTGATAATTCGGCATTTTTGTTACTAATGTTGCCAGTGTGTCATTTCAGCGACAAACTAGCTACAGAAAGCTCAGAAGTGCTGACTTTACTTCATGAGAAACAACTCTTTAGCTTTCTGGTGGGATGAGTAATACTTTATTTAGATTAAACACCTTTAGCTCCAATTCTATTTATTTTTGCAAGAAAGGACTGCATTTTAAAGTGTGCTAAGGAGATATATGAGGTGTAGATATAAAAGTAGCTTTATTTAAGCAAAAAAATTAAATCAATCTTAGAAATATCGGAGCATATTATCATTTTGGCTGTTAGCAGTTACTTAAGTGGTGCTTAACAAATGGCATAAGTGTTCTTCAAGCCTTCCAGTGTAAGGGGAAAAGAATCTAACACTTGCTTTTCCCATTTCCTCTTCTCTTCTGAGGTTCCAGCATCCACCGTGGACTATCTGAAGAAGAACGGGATTGATGTGTTGGTCTTGCAAACGGAGAAGGCTGTGGCAGAGTACAACACCCTGGCTGCTCAGGGTGTCAGAGTGGGGGGAGTCTTCCACTCAACCTGCTGAAGCCTTACAGCTCATCCCGCCTCCCCGGACTGCAGCCAAATCACGGACACACCTCTGCTGAATCAAATTACAGTCAACAGAGAGTGAACTTAGGTGCCAAGGCATTTGTGCGCTGACAGTTTATTAATACAGGATTTAAAGAAATTGAGGGTTCACAAAATGGAGCTGGGAATGAAATTATTTAATTACAGAATAATTTCTGCATATTCTTAAGATTGGCCTAACCTTCCTCTGAAGGCTGTCCGTATACTGGTTACTTAACTTTTCACCTGTTGACTAAATCAGATGGTTATGTTTTGAATACTTTTATTAGAAAATGTCCCAAAATTACATTATTGGCTATTGGAATGCAGCCATAAGATAGCTGATGAGCACAGTCAAGTGGTAGATCTGAAGCAATAAGGAAGCACTTTGCCACCACTGGATAAAGTAGTTAAAAATAAAACAAAATTAAAAAGTAAACTCAGAATATGCAACTTTGCCTCCTGCTGGTGACTTCAGTCAGGATATTTGCTAATTCATGAACATCACATAATGTAACACTTCTAAATTTTTTATTGAACCTGACAAAGAGGAAAACATCTACAGGGTATAGACATAAAATATGGGCCCTAAAGAATGTTCTTATTAATTGCCAGTTCTGAGGATTGAGTTGTCCAATACATATCCATTCAGAGATGCTTAAAATCATCTGAAAGATGCATTACAAAATCAGAGTTTGCAGCAGCAGAAAACGTTGATCCTTAGGAAATCAGTCTAAATTGCTGCTAGCAAGGTGCTGCTGGCAAGCTGGGGATGGATGTGAGAATTATTACTGGTTGTCATAATCTGATGATTTAAATGCTGCACCAACAAATATATTATTACACTGAAAATTTAAAAAGTTCTCTTGGTTGTTTTTCTTGGTGGGCTTCTATTAATATTACCAGTTACAAGTAGATCTTTTTTCCCACCAGGCTCACTATTTCTTGTTCTGTGCATATTGATTCTGTGTGTATTAATGAAAGTACAAAGACGAGGCTGTACAAGCCCTGAGGCACCTGGTGCTACTCAGGCAGTAGCAGAGAGGCTTAGATTGATATGAGAACACAATGACTCCCCCAAAATACTGTGTTCTTTTTTTGTTTATTTGCTGTAGTAATCATTCAAAACCTTTTATCTGATAAAAACAATGTGGTGTAAAAGTAAAGGGAAAGTGAGTACTTGAAAGTTTTATCATGCAATCTCCTAATTACAGCAATGTTTTCTGTTAGTGTAGCTATATTTGAGGCAAAATCTTATCTAAGCCAGCAGGAACTACCTTTCCAGCTGCATCTGTGTTCTGTGATGCAGCAGCTGGTAAAATGCTCATTGTAGCTACTATGATATTTTTCTGAATAACTTGCCTGGCGTGAAGTAGAAGGTGAACCACTGACCTAGAAGACTGTGGTCATCCCAAGGGAATGCCAGCAGAACGAGTTCCTACCAAACCACAGAGTGTGAAGGCTTTTTGCATTAAATCTTGTTATCTTACAGTGAAGGTGGTTTGACTCTTGATTGTGGTCGTATATTTGCGTTATTTTGTCAGCTTTTGGACCTTAAGGCAGCCTCAAATAGGAAGAAGCTTTGTAAGGCTTTGGCTGAGAGGACAGTGCAGTACTTAAAAAACTGGAATGTGAATTACACTGTTAGAACTTGAGCAAACACCTTATCTTTCTCCTCCAGGTTATTTTTTTTAATATATTTTCATGTTAACGTGGCACATTAATGGTGATGCCACTTTCACCAAAACTGCTCAGCCCAGGTTCTGCATTTGAGAAAAACTGTGGGTTCCTCACACTGCTGCTGCTACACGATTCATCCTCCCAAAAGGCATGTGAGGAGCAGAGCCCATATTGCATTGCTAGGTGACTTTCAGAAGTGAGCCCTACCCAGCTTTGTGCTGCAGCCTCTTTATTCTTCCCTTCATCTGGCAACTCGTAGGATACAGAAGATTCCACTTCCAAAACAGGGAGCTGCAGTGTGCAAAGAAGTGGATTTCTGTTTTTAAAGGCAAACTGCTAAGTTTCACCACCATCAGTACAAAATTTCAGTGTCAACAAGGAGATTATCTGCTGTAAGCCTTTTCCATCCTTGTCTTCTATTGCTGCTCTCGTCACAGCTTCCTGAGTCAGCGTTGTCAGTTCCCAAAAAGCGTCTGCTCCACTTGGGCTGCTCCAGTCCCTGAAAGCCCGATTTCCTTCTTGGTGCCTGAAATTGCTTTTGCTACATGGTGGAAACAGCTGGGACTGATTCATCAAAAAATTCCACCAGAGCTCAAACCAGTGTCTTTGTTAAATTGCTGCTTTCAGCTAGAGCCATAAATAATTCATTAAAATTACGGGCTCATCTCCCAAATCATGGGAATGCACTTTTATAGTGCAGGATTTCTCACATACACCATTGCTCTGCCTCCCACCAGGAAAACTATGTCCCAGTAGGCAGCGAACTCCCACCCTGACACTGAAATTAAAGCCGAGCTGCGGCTGGGCTGGGAGCCAGGAAGATTCCACCCCAGCTGCTCCGCCGCCCAGCGGGTCAGTCCCCAGCCCTTATCTTTGTGCAGCAGCATGTGCGAGCTGGCAGCCAGGACAAACAGGCTGTAAAGAGGCTCACTGACACACCGAATGCAACACGACCAGCATTCTTAAGGGACATCAGGCAGGAACTGTGCAAAGCGTGGCATCCCAGAGCCTTCAACTTTGTTTTGGAGTCCCACTAGTATGGCATTAGCAAACTGTAAAGTAAAAAGACAGCCTTTCTGCGTTCCTGGTGCCTGCTACTAAGAATAGAATGGAAGATGCAAGTGAAATAAAACGTAAAAAGTGATTGTAACTCAGACAAGTGAAACAGGATTCCACAGGAAATCCATTTCTGTCAGCTGGAACCTAAGATGACCTGCACAGTACGGTGCAGAGTGCAAGTCTTATGAAGAGCAGCTGAGGAGGCTGGGAGTGTTCAGGCTGGAAGAGGCTCAGGGGGGACCCTATCTCTCTCTACAACAGCCTGAAAGGAGGTTGTAGCCTGTGGGGGGTCAGTCTCTTCTCCCAGGTAGCAAGGGACAGGATAAGGGGAAGCAGCCTCAAGTCGCACCAGAGGAGTTTTAGACTCGATATTAGGAAAAATTTCTTCCCCAAAAGAGTTGTCAAGCATTGGAACAGGCTGCCCAGGAAAGCAGTGGAGTTGCCACCCCTGGAAGTGTTCAAAAGACATGTGGATGTGGCACCTGGGGACATGGCTTAAAGGTGGGCTTGGCAGTGCTCTGTTAATGGTTGGACTCGATGATCTTAGCAGTCTTTTCCAACACAAATGATTCAGTGGTGTCATACAGTCCGATTTAAACGCATGCCCTGTTCTTCTGTCTTCTCAAGAACTTGCTTTGTACTTTTTGCACAGAGTGTACCTGCCCACTTAGGTCTTTTGTACTTTTTAAAATAAGGGAGGTGAAAGCTACAGCAGGTCCAAGTTAATGTCTCATAGGCTTCAACTTTGTTCCTAATACATTTATGCATTGTTTTAAGAGCTCTTGACTCGATAATTGCATTATTTACTTTCAAATTGGCCTAATGAATTTTGGTGGACTTGAGCAATCTAAATACGAATTTCCCACTAAATGTTTTCAGAGTTGGGCTTCCTCACACAGAGATGCCATGTGTAATTAAATCCAGAAAGTTAATGGTAAACAGGACAACACATTTTCACACCACTAAGCTACACCTCTTTCACATGAGGTCAGCCTTTTCCTTGCTCTGCCAGATTCTTGACCCTCTTCCCTTACCTCTAACTAGGAGGTACAGTGAAGAGGTGAGGGCTGTTTGAACATGGTTAGTTTTTAGCAAATTATTTGCCCTTCCTTTGTAGATTGCTCAGTCTCCCTGTGGCAGCAGCTGTACTGGCACCGAGTTCCTACCCTTGGAGCCATCTGAGAGAACAGAATCTCCCTGTACTTGGCTGATTGTGATCTGAAGTCCTCTGTTCCCTCTTCAACAGAGATGAAAGATGCAAATTATCTTTGAGCATGACTACAGCCCTTTGTTTTTCTTTTCATTCTGAGATCAATCATCTTATAGGCTATTGCAGGGCAGAAGCCCAAAAATTATCCAAAATAAATGACAACTGGTGAATGGGTAGAAATGATTCTGAGATGACACAAGGTCCTGCAGCTCCACAAAGAGCGTGAACTCTGGTATTTTTGAGAGCAGAAAAACCTGGGGATGGAAGGAAAGAGCCAACATCTAGATTTAAACAACTACAGTAACACGTGCTTTTTATACAAATTTCCTTTCAGATTTCCCACATATTGGAACATGGCATGAAATGGTCAGTCTCAAGCACAAATACAGGCTGGGTGGGGAAGGGATTGACAGCAGCTCTTTTCCACAGCCCTTCAGTATTGGATTCCCGTTCATAATACAGAAGGCAATTGATCTTTGCCTAATATGTTGCATGGAAGGAGCTCAAGGACAGCATGAGGGGGAAAAATGGTAGAAATTTGATCCAGTGCTTAGAAAAAGAGAGAAAGATGCCAAAATTCTGATATTGAAAATATGTGCTGTGCCTACCACAGCATCCATTATGGCCTGGAGCATATGGACACCATTTAAATTAGAAACTTTACTGGGATGACAAACTGCAGAAATACTCGTGAAGTGCAAAAATGAGAGGAAGGAAAAAAAAGTCCGTAATGAGCTCACTCAACTCGTCAAGTATCCGCCCAGACACAGAGATACATCAACCCTGCCTGCCGGGAACTGAACTGAGGATGCCAGAGTCAAGTCAGACAATAACAACTCAGCTGTCAGAGGTGCAGAAGATTTTCAAAACAGCACCCCAAAGGTGAAACACCAAAAACCAGTTTGTAAGAGCAGAAGCACTAAGAAAGGATATTTAATTCAAGAATATCTAAAGCAGCAGCAAAGTTTAATGGCTATGAGCCTTTGCGCCACAACGTCAGTCCTAAAAAATTAAAATCACAAAAAATGTGCAGTAATTGTATTAGCCAAGTACCATGCAGGCATCCATGTTCAGTCATATAATAAAGAGGAAACAGAATAGCATGAGTTTTCCAATTTTATTGCAGGAAAGCACATAAGGGGTTATTATTTACACTAATCTCTGCATAACTGGAAAGTATTTCTTCACGGCTTTGTTTACTTGCTAAAAATACATCTTTTAAAAACCAAAAAACCAACTGATTTATGAACACAGGTAGCATTTGGCTGCTGCACTAGAATTTCACACATTAAGTCCTCCTAGAAAATCATACCAAAGGATTGCTACAAATCATAGGAGGTTCCTCAGTCCACTAAGCCTGGCACACAGAAGTGATGCACAGACACACTTCCCAACAGGAATGCCAGATGGATCACGTTTTAACTAAGTTCTTGTTCCTCTGTAGTCCCAGCTCACCTCCAGAAGGGAACACTGACAAGTTGCTTGACTGCTGCTTAATTGAGAGCATGTTCAGCTACTTCAGCTGATCAGAAAGCCTTTGAGTGCCAAAAGTACTGCTGAGTTGAAAAATGTAGATTTTTCTCATCCTGCTAAGTATTGGTTCAGGCCGGGATCACCACATGGAAACAGATCCTGTAAAGCTTAATGCGACATCATTAGGAATTTTCCAACTGGTACTTGATTACATTGTTCCTCAAGATGTACAAATGTGCAACAGGAGAGCTGGGTTACATCTCAGGGATGGAGATTGTTCTACTCCATTTCACATAAACGAACAAAAGCCATAACAAACTGCTCTGTTCCTGTAACTCAGCTAAATTCCATGTCCTGCTGACTGAAGTTCTGCTGCTGGCACGAACAGGTTCCTTCTCCTCCTGCACCATGAACAACCTGTGCCCTCCCCAAAGCTGTACGAGCTTCAGTACAGCTGTAGAAGATGTAAACCAGCTCCAGATTTAGCCTATGGCAACTGGTAATTTCCCTCAGAGGTGCAGTTCCCATGCAAGAACAATAGTACTTTAGAATATGCTTTTTTACTAAGAAATTAGGTACCAGTGCACAAATGCAAGTTTTAGACACTAAAAAACAAAACAAAAAAAAAACCTCCACAAAACAAACAAACAAAAAAGATCAAATCCAAACAAACAAACCCCCACAAAACCCTGAACTCCTCAGCTTCACTTAAGAGTACTGTAAAAATAACATTGATTTCTGTGCCCAAGCATTTACATAGTAAATACATAGCAGAAAATGTACAGGCCTTGGAAAGAAATTTTTGATACCTAAAAACTGAAGATATGGCCCAGTGAAATTACTACTGCAATGCTGATTGAGAACTGTCCTGTTTTTGTTAAGTCAATGTAAAAAGACCTGCATTTTCTTGAAATCACTCTTAACTAGCTGAATAACTCTGCTGCTGAGGAGACCAACTGTTCTTCAGCAACTTTATTTTGATGTCTGTTTTGGCTTGGTTTGCTCTCTTGGACAGAGCATCTTGTTTTCTTGTAACCCAACCTAGCAATCCCATAAATAAATAGGTTTCTTTTAGCAATAGACTTCACCGCCTGGCAGGTTTGGGCATTATATACACCTTGACAGGTTTGCTGAATGGTATGGTCCCCTCTATGCCATTTTCAGATGGCGGGAGAGTCTCCAAGCTCTCACTCCAGGTAGATTTAGGAATTCTAGCAGATGCCTTGCTCCTGTTGGAATTGTAAGCCAGTAGCAACCTCACTTCAATCTGGCATGGTTCTGCAGAGAAAAAGAACAGAACAACCCAAACATGACTGTCATTGCACAGCAAACCAACACTGAATGGATTTTATACCACATATACTGGGTAAGTACAGAGCCATTCTGGTCTGCCCAGAATCCAGTCTGGTGTCTGGAAATGCAACTTTGCCATTACTTTCGGCACAGCAAAACTAAGTACTGTTTCAGGTTCCCCCACCTTCTTTGCCATCACTTAAAAAATCTCACCACTAACTTACTTTTAAGTTATTTTTAAAAGTTGCAATTTGTAACTCCAACCAAATAATAAAATCATTAAAATCCCCACAGAACTTGCAGGGCCTGCTCACTGGATTTATGGCAGGATCAATCCAGATGACATCTGATAAGACTTGTGGCACGGGAGATAACTTGAAGATTCTCTTCTGTTGGAGGCTTTTGCACTGCAAGACAGCCTCTCCCTCTTTCAGCAAGTGCAGCTAGGCAGATACTCCTAATCCTGTACATAGGATGATTTCACTTTACTCTTCTCACAGTGGTCACAACCAAATCGGGATTTTAGTCTACACAGTATTACTCTCAGCAGCCTGCTGGACTTAACATGCCCAACAAAATTTTCCTTTCTAGACTGAAAAAGAGATTCTTTTAGGTTTTCTTGATGGACTTGTACTAGTTTTGGCTGGGATAAAGTTAATTTTTCTTTATAGAAGCTTGCATGGTGACATGTTTTGGATTTGTGACCAAAATGGTGTCAACAGCACAGGGATCTTGTAGCTATTGCTGATTAGTGTAATACCCATGAGTTTTCTCATGTTGCCCTTCTGATTCTCTTCCCTGTCCCACTGGGGAGTGAGCACCACGTGGTTTGCAGGGCTTAACTGTATACCAGGGATAACCTACAACAGGAATACGTTAATGAAACTACGGAAACCCACAGGATTTTAAGTCACATGCAGTGGAACTCCAGCCGAGACATCATCAGCACCAGACAGAACACAAGAAATGACCCTCTTTCACAGTTACCCCACAGTTCAGCAAACACCTCCCTGAGCTCACCTTTCACACCACCAACTCTTCTGTTATGTGCAGCTTGCAGTCACCTCTGTCACTTCTGCTCTACACCCTGGCAGTTAACCCACGCTTTGCACCTGGGCATTCTCCTGTGCTTAGGAAAGCACACCCTTTCTACTGGCCTTTAACCAGTTTCATTGTCTTGAATTAAGGCAATTTCTCCACTTTGAATTCTGACCCTGTTTCCTGAGCCCCTCCCAGCTCAGTGTCCTCCCCCTGTTTTATATGCTTAAGTGCCAGTGTCAAAGTTAATAATTAAAATAATGGCTAGAGGAGACACCAGAACAGAATCCCTTAGGGCCATACTTAAAATGCCCTTCCAGTGGATGCTGCAGAAGTAGAAATAAGGACTTCATTCAGCTCCTTCTGGTACAGGATCAACCTTTAAACACAGATACTTCCAGTCAAAGAAACAATACCATGTCTTCTTTTCCAAAACAAAACAAAAGACAGCAGGAGGAGTAAGTACACCATGGCAGTGCTATATAAAAAGGAGTATGTGAGGGAACATGGCAATAAATAAAATTCTGTTGGTTTAAAAAAAAAGATCGCCAAATGCAATTAAAAACTGCTCAGAAAAAAAAACGCTCAGAGACCCCCCCCCATTTGAATAAACGTGAAGGGATTAAACAAAGACAGGACAAAGGGAGCTGTGAATGAAATACTCTGCTTTTGTTTCAAGTCCACAAGGCAATTACTGAAGTGCTTCCATGAGGGAGTGTGACAACTGAGACTGAACATGAATGTTGGAGTCACGTATTTCATCACAGCTAAAGGGTGGGTTTTTAGGGCATTAAAAGGGTGAAAGTTTAATCAGCAGTGCAATTGTAGTGCTGTGTACATACAGTTCCAAAGGTTCTCTGCCATGCTCAAATACGTGTCAGATCCGAAACAATTAATTCCAAGGAGTCAGTTTACCATGACTCCTTACCTTTACAGGAGGATGCAGACCTGGCTCCTGCAGCTGATCCTGCTCTGCACAGAAACAGGTGAACTCACCTTGAACACGGCTGTGCAAAGGCTCCCAGGACTCTCCCAAGAGAGCAGCCCCTCCAGTCATCTCTGGAGCAGCAATGCCCTGTCAACCAGGGAGACATAACTGCTCAAAGACTGTGAGAGCACAAACCTGATCAACACTAATGGCAGCATCAACCACAGCTTAGACTCTAGGATCCTCAGAGCCCCCAAGACTGTGGGCGTGTACATCTTATGTGCCAGGGAGTGGGATGAAGCAAGACACGCTCCTGTCCTAGAAAAGTGCAGCCACACAAACACAGGAACTTGTATCATTTACATTACCTGTCCAGGCTGTGTGTGAGAGGTAAACCTGAGTTATCAGCCTGTGCCTTCCAGGGCCAGGATTTCGGAAATCAGCTGGTTTGGGATGGATTAGCTGCGCTTGTCCATCTGGATACAACACCTAATGAAAAAAAAAAAGAAACAACTGAATGACAATTGTACTGGGGATCTCACCATGTGGACTACTTAGGTAGTTTCTGTTTGAGTTGGGAAGGCAAGGACGTGGGTTTTAGCCTGGAGCCATGACAGAACAGCCACATGTCAGCCATTCAGAACCACAGCACAGGGGGAAAAAAACCCACATTGACATCAGCTTCTTCCTTTGCATCATAACTGAGGTTTTAATCCCTTTGTTATGTGGTGACGTTGCATGTTTTACTTAGATATTACCATGCCTACCTCCTCAGCCGCATTTGAAACTAGTGATTCAGCAGCAGGGAGAAAAGCTGGAATACAGACAGACTAGAGCCTGCATATTTCTGTGCTGTTTGGAACAGCATTTTTTGCTCCTCCTTCTCCCACTACATCAGCTGGAAGTTCACCAGCATTTGTTTGTGTTCATGTCTGGAACATGCCCAGTGCATGTGGAAGCACACAATGACATCAAAGTGCTCAAAGCAACCTCTCAGGAACTGCACCCAAGTCACCTGAGCACCCTGTAGACAAGCCAGTTTCTGAACATGTGGTCAAAACACAGGAATCCAACATTGTTACTAATAAAGCACATAATTATTTGCAATTTAAAAGAATTGACATCCTTAAAGAAACTTCCCCCAAGACACAATCTTGTTTGCATTTATGTCAAGTGACTTCTTACCTGAACTTTAACAGTTCCTTGGGGATCTTGCACATGTTCCAGAGTTGCATCAACATCCAGTGCCACAACCAACCCCGATGTAAACCTCAGGGGATTATCAGATTCACCAGTAGGCTCAATGATATTTGCAGTAGCTCTATGGAGCTGTTAGGGGCAAAGTGATTGGCAAAAATAAGGAGGTAGGGGAAAGAGGAGAGAAAAAAAGTATGTAATTACTGCTGTCCTTAACAGAGAAGTGCATGAACCTTGCAATTTTTTTTAGATACTGCCACAAATTGTTAAGTTTTGCATAATTTTATCAGTAGTGCTGAGTAAGAAGATGAAGCCTTTGAAGAAATAACACTTGTAACTGACCAAGAACCTGAATTCTAAAAACTTCATGGTATATTAGGAACTAGTCAGATGCTGTGACAGTCCACAAGGATATTGCATTCTAATTCTCTGTGTTAAACCAACCTGCTCTGGAAGAGGAAGGTGGAGGAAGGTACTTTGTCGCAGTGTTGTCTGAAGAATCTTAACCACTTCTGAAGGCTTAGACGTCACAAGTCTGGGCATTAAGTCCAGCAATTTATCTACAAAACTGCCTTGCATATGTGGGAGCTCAGAGATGAAACATCTGTGATAGGAATAAATTAAAAATCAAATACTTTGTTTCAACTTTTTCTACAGTACTGTTATTTTCAGTCTAGCTACTTAATCCTTATATTTTGTTATAATGACAGAATTAGACACATACATTCCTCTTGTGATGTGCATCTCACATATACGAGAAATTATTTTGGCTAATTGTGTTGGGGCTGTGCTGTGTGCTCAAACTGACATCAAGGGCTATGTGGTGTGGCCAGCAGGTTGAAGTAGGTGATTCTCCCCCTCTACTTTGCCCTCATGAGACCCTACTTGGAGTACTTTGTCCAGCTCTGGGGCCCCCAACGTAAGAGGGACATAGACCCACTGGAGCAACTTCAGAGGAGGGCACAAAAATTCTCAGAGAACTGGAGCATCTCTGCTACGGAGACAGGCTGAGAGAGTTGGCATTGTTCAGCCTGGAGAAGAGAAGGCTCTGAGGAGACTTCATTGCAAATTTTCAGTACTTAGAGGGGACTTAAAAAGAAGAGGGAGAACAACTTTTTACACAGGCAGACACTGACAGGACAAGGGAGAATCATTTTAAACTACAAGAGGAGAGATTTAGATCAGATTTTAGGAGGAAATTCTTCACTGTGAGGAGGGTGAGGCACTGGAACAGGTTGCCCAGAGAAGCTGTGGATGCCCTATTCCTGAAGTGTTCAAGGCCAGGCTGGATGGGGCTCGCAGCAATCTGGTCTAGGGGAAGGTGTCCCTGCCCATGGCAAGGGAGTTGGACTCAGATTATCTTCATTGTCCCTTCCAACACAAACCATTCTGTGATTCTATGATTTTATGACTCAGAAGGGACTTGGATAGGTAGTGTAGAGACACAGGTATCCTGAGCAAAATCTCTATTTCCGATAAAATTCACATTTATTTGTATTCCATATGCTTGGCAGTTGTGGCTCGTTAACTGATGAGAAAAGTGGACTGAATTCACCCATATGCTAATGTCTACCTCATTTGATAGCTGAAGAACAGAACTGTTCATTTGCTTTACATCTTTTCCTTGCATCAAGTCTCAGGATCAGCAGAACTCATCACTATTTCATAGCATCACAGAACCACAGAATAGTTTGGGTTGGAAGGGACCTAAAAGATCAGCTAGTTCCAACTCCCTTGCCATGGGCAGGACACCTTCCACTAGAATCGATCTATTCATGAAAATTGACAATTAATACATTTATTCTCCCTGAAAGTAAAGGTGACTAATAAGAGGTGGCAAAAGTAGTAGACAGGGCCAGGAAAGATACTGCAGAATTCTTGTCTGACTTACTGCTACATGTAGAGCATGTCAAGAGTAATCAGGTTTTTTATTAATCCATGAAAGGTCAAAGTGCATCAGGACTCTCGAAAACAGAGTAACAAATGAAACTGAAGTATGTATCACAACAGCATCCACTTAAGGTAGATAAATCCTTATAAATACAAGAAAAAAAATCAGTTTTTCTAAAAAAAATTAATTCACGTTCCTGAAGTACCAGCATAATATCCTGATGTTAAGTATTTCAACTACAAAGCTTCTTCTTGCTTTATTATTATCCCATGATAATTCCCAATGTAGGACAGCAGGGAAGGCAGATGCAAAGAGATGAAAAACAAACAGAATATCCCCTGTTGACAATGGTGATAGAACTTTCTAACATAAAGTGAAGAAGCAATGGAGTTTGTCACCTCTGGAAGGAATCCACTTCTTGTAGAAATTTTTCACACATCCCAAAAAGGGGTTCAACTCTGTAATGAAAATAATATTCCTTGGTTTAGTTTCAAAGAAAGAAAAACTGCTCTGTGGCTATAAGCATTTAAGTGATTTGGAAACCCATTAAAGCTCCTAAACCCAGAAAGATCTTAAAATTTCTAGGCCAGAAAAGTGTTCCTCACATCTATATCCCCCCTCTCACAAAAAAACCTTTTTGCATAAGGCACTAATTAAGTTCTCAAAACCAGTTAGAAAATATTTCCAACTATAAAACAAGAGGTTAAAAGGCAAGTATATTATGGACCTCTGTGGTAACACAGTAAATTGATGGCAAAACCTCAAAACAAAGCAAACAATTTAGGACACCAACTACTTTGCTCTAATTCCACCAAATGCAGTTCTAATTCTACAGCCATCAAAACCCATGTGTCTCTTCATTTTCAGCAGCCAAAACGAACCGCTCACAGCCTCCTGTGTACCTAAACCAAGCATGCACAGGAGCAGTTTGTGCCTGAGTCACACACACATTAGTTGCAGATCAGTCAAGAAGACGATGCTTTTCTGATGGTAAAAATTCAGCAACTAATACTTAATGAAGTAAACATGATTAGTGCATTATTTTGATACCTGACTTTTTCTCATTTAAATAAGTTCCAAGCATCAATTCTACATTTTTAACCTATTTATATGCTCACTGCTGAAAGAACTCAACCCCCAAAACTCATCTTCCTAATTTTGTCATTTAATTTATGATTGTGTCACTGTCCAGTTATACCAAAGGCAAAAGAAGGCTCTTCATCCTGAATTACTTTAGCAAATGGTTATTGGCATGTTGTCATGTTTTGTGTCTAATTTACCCTTGCTGTTTTTTTAAACAAAGCTTAAGGAAACTAAGCTTACAGCTAACCCTAAGAAGACCCTTTGACCAGGTCATCCTTACCCTCTAGCGGTACGTGCAGTCACAATAAGCTGCAAGGCCTTTGCTTGCAGTCTCATGTGGTGAATAATGACCACTTGTCTACTTTCCACTCCGCTGTACATGAACTCCATTTTGTAGGTTTCTTCCAAGATCTGTCAGACAGACACCACAGGGATAAAAAAACCATCAGACTGCTAAGCTCTGGTACAAGCACGATCACAGTCTGGTATTTTCCCTCGTATCAAGAAAAACATTAATACATGAGTCTCATTCTTTTGGTGAAATTCTTCATGGTGTAAAGTGGTACCTCATACTAAAAGGTTATCTTGGCTATATTAAAGAAACAATTCATGAAGCTTGGCCTGAAATCAAACACTCCTTCCACCAGCAGTCTATCTTTTGATACTGCACTATAAAATTTCTAGGTGTAAAGCACTCAGTGAGTCTCACTGGCTACTCTGGAATGCAAACATGAGCAGCTCAACAGAGCAACCTCAGTGGTCCCGCTCAGGTTTGCATTTCTGAAGCCAGATCTGACAAGTTCTCCTGCAAACAACTTTACATTCTACAACACTTCATGTACTGCAGCTGAAGATGGGAACTAACACAAGATAAGTATCACCTTGGGTTACCTTAGATATGTTGTTAGAAGCTTAGACAGGACATTGCACAGTTTTACTCATCATACTTTATCTGTTGAATAGATGGGCTGAAGTAGACAAGAGGAAGTGCTCAAATTAATACAGTTGAGTTCAGTATGACTGTACACAAGCCAAGAACTTGCAAGTTATCTAACAGGAAATATTCCCTCACCTTGCATTGATGGGAAGTGATCTACATTTACCATCACAATAGATAAAACTTCCCAGGGGGTTCACATGCAACTGAAAGGGGCACCCAAGACAGACAGTTCAATCAGAAAAGATTTCAAAAGCTGGAAGTCTTTTATTTCCACTCATCAACAGCAGAGAAGGCTTTGACACACAGCGGTACCTGCCTATCACATCTTAATTACCTGAAGACTCAAAATGTCAGTAGAGTTTCCCAGCAGATCCATGAACTTGCTTTTACCCTAGATTTGTTTCCAGATTATTTAATAGCTTGCTTGCTTCTTTTTCTTAGGGCTTAGCTTCAGTTTTTGCAGGATCAGATCATCTATACATCACAGAATCAGAGTAACGGACTGGGTGGGACCTCCAGAGGTCATCTAGGCTGGTCCCCTGCTCAGAGCAGGTCTAATTAAATTCCGATATGCAGAGACACATAAAACTACAAACACTTCCAGGGACAGAGATTCCCCCCATCTCCTTGAGCAAACTATTACACTATTTAACCATCCTTACAGTAAATTTTCCCTTTACATTTAATTGACATTTCTCATCATTTGCCCACTGCCCCTTGTCCAGAGCAGTCTGTCTCTGTCTCATCTGTATCCTACAATGAGACAGGGGTAGACAGTAGTAAACCCACCCTTCTCTAGGCTTGACCTCAGCCTCTCCTTATGAGGTGAGGACAAGCAGCTCACCATTTGCTTGATCTTTCTTGCTCTTCTGGAAGATGGCTGAAATGCTTGCTTTTTTACAGTTCTCATGAACCTCCCTTCCTCACCGTTCATCTTTTGAAGATAAGAGAAATTACTCCAGTTTTGGGGAGCTAAGATTTACTTGGACAGACTATAGCAGTGGAAGGACAGAAGTGTATTACTGTTGCATGGCCAAGGAAGGACTCATACCCAAGGATTTGCCTCCATGCAGACTCTGCTGCTTCCACCTCACCTGTTTTGCTGCAGCAGATGCTAATGCATTCTGTTTCAGGTACAGAGGAGCTGCCACGTTCCATAGTTTCTCCTGCAAGGCCTACAAGAAGAAAACCATAAAATGATGACAAGAAGAAAATTGGAGCCAAAGCTCAAGCTTTATATCCTTCACCCAGGCTGGTCCCAGAATCCCAGTTAACTACCCCCAAAATCACAGGGTGTGTAGAGCCTTTAAAGGTCTGGAACCCTTTGAGCCTTGAGAAGCTGGGAAATGAAGATACTTTTTCCCCCCACAGCTTTTTTTTCTACCAAGGAAAGAAGCAACGGGAAAG
Source organism: Manacus vitellinus (assembly GCF_001715985.3). Lineage (NCBI taxonomy): Eukaryota > Metazoa > Chordata > Aves > Passeriformes > Pipridae > Manacus > Manacus vitellinus. Next base: position 1,975,318 of record NW_021940836.1, read on the forward strand.
AAATGTAGTGAAAAGGGCTGCTCTGACATTTGGATTCTCTCTGCAGCATCAGAATTTCTAATCATATCATATCAGTGGAAGGTGTCCCTGCCTGTGGCAGAGGGGCTGGAATTAGATGATCCTCAAGGTCCTTTCCAACCCAAACCATTCTGTGATTCCATGGTATTATGAGTTACTTTTCATTCCATGCACATTACTGACTCCTCTGCATCACGGATCTATTGACTGTTCCACAACTCAAGCCAAGATGAGCTGATGCAGCTTTTATCCCCTTCCTCCAAACAGAGCACTCCTCTGCCAGATACAAAAACCATCTGCTTCAGTCCAGTCAAACCCTGGAGAAGGGAACAAAGCCATCTCCAAATGCTGGTCCTCTGCCTGGACAGCACGTTTCATTTTGGATTCAGCTGGGATTGTACTGAACTGCTCATCTAAAATACCTTCTTTAGGTGACAAACATATTCCAAGGACTTGAGGCCTGCCACAGCCAACTGGCAGCTATGCATTTAGCAAAGCAACTAAAACTCCTCCCTTGTTTTACATAACAAAGCTTTTACTGAGTCCCTTCTGGAAACCTGTTTGTTGCTTGCTTTAGTTCTTGCTTTACATAGGTATAAGCTACAGTCAAACACTAAAGAATGCCAGGAGACTAACTTAAATACTACTGCCAGCTGATAGCCCTGAGCAACCTGATGATGTGGAATCCCTGACATGGCAGGGGCTTAGAACTAGATGGTCCCTTCCAACCCAAGCTTCTCTATGAATCAAAACCTAGTTCCTGTTTATAGCAAGAAGCTGACTTCGAAAAGGGGCTTTTGAAAAGGGCTGCTGCCAGGGTGTTGAAGTAACCACTTCACCTGCTAATACCAGAGAGATAATCATTGCAACATTGTGAAGGAAAGCATGACTGATATTTTGCTCAATCAATTCTTAAGAACTCCTTGGCACTGGTGTCAAAAAAGCTGTCTGCAAATCATCGTCTAATGAAAACTCCACTCACAGCAGCACTTTAGCAAAAAACATTCCAGTAACCAGTAGCAGGGAAAAGTTACTCTCATAACAAAAAGGCTACAGAATAATTGCTCTCATTGTGATTTCTGTCAGATAATAAACTCTGCACAGACAAAATACACATGGACCAACATAACCCTTAGGTACAGCAGCAGAGATCTGCACTGGCATAAGGTACTGCATAAATTATGTGCTACAGGAGGGAAGCAGGATTAGCAGAAATTCATGGAACCTGTGCTTTTACTGTACATCAGTTTTCCATACGAACGTCAAAACACAAAAGCGCACCACTGTGATGGACTGGGGGCACTTTTGAGGAACAGCCCAAAAAACCCAGATGAAGTCAAACCTTGATGAGGAGCAGCTGACACTGAAGGTAAGTCGCAGTGAAATCTGCCATCCCTGCCAGTTCTGACTGCAGTTCTCCAAGCCTCTGAAGATCACTGAAGCATGTGAAAAAATAAAAAGAAAAAATAACATTGAGACAGTGAACAGTTTAATATAAACACACTCAGAACACAGCGACAATGAAACCAGCTATTCTTGCCTCCTGCTTTTATTAGAAAGAGCACCAGAAACAGTAGCAAAACACACACTACAAACCAGTTTGCACCTTGGGACTCGGCATGTCCATTCTTCCAGGAGGCTGACACCAGCAGAGCAGTGGAAGCACTAAGTCTGCCAGCCACATTACTCTGCAGCCCCGTGGGAACCATAGAGCGTGGCAGTTCCAGATTTCACTTAAAACACTTCAGCCTTCCACAGCAGCTAACGACCGATTTGTGTTACACTGCTGGGAAATCAAACTATTCATGTTGGCTAGGAAAGGTTGTTTGGAATGTGTCAGGCTCACCCAACCAAGGGTATCTGAAATAGGGCTGCCTTTTCAAGCCAAGCTGGAATCTGATGTACTGATATTTGCCCAACTATACGGTGTGTTATGTCTGGTATTTCTTGTAAATCATACAGCAGCTTTTAACTTGATAGAAAAAAAAAAGTGTCAGCTAATGGAACCCAAAAAGGCTTTAGTTCTCTACTGTTAGGCATGGTTTAAAATCAAGAGCGTGCTTTAAGAGAACAAAACAGATTTTTGTTACAGAAATGAAAATAGGCTGGATGATGCGGTTTCACCGTCTCTGTTCTTTGCATTTTGCTTTGCTCCAAAGTCTAAGATTGTCACTTTACTTCCACGTTTCCTACTGTGTTATTAAACTATGTTTTTTCAGATGATCGTTTCCTTTTGTTTATTTTAGATTTATCTTCGATTTAGGATGCAATTCTGAAACTTTGGCTCTGCCAAACCAGAAGGTTGCTGAACCCTGAGACAGTCACAAAAGGCATGAGATTATCTGTATAATATGCAGCCAAAGAAAATCTCTCCTAAGCAGAGAATCATAGAATCATTTATGTTGGAAAAGACCTCTAAGATCATCATGTCCAACCATTAACCCAGTACTGCCAAGCCTACCACTACACCATGCCCCCAAGTGCCACATCTACACATCTTTTAAATCCTTCCTGGCATGGTGACGCCACCACTTCCTCGGGCAGCCTGTTTCAGAGCTTGACAATCCCTTCCATGAAGAAATTTTCCCTAATATCCAATCTAAACCTCCCTGGCACAACTTGAGGCCATTAACTCTTATCCTCTTGCTTGTTACTCAGAAGAACAGACCAACCCCCACCTGGCTACAACCTCCTTTCAGGGAGTTGTAGCAAGAAGGTCCCCCCAAGCCTCTTTTTCTCCAGGCTAAACAGCCTCAGCTCCCTCAGCCACTCCTCATCAGACTTGTTCTCCACACCCTTCCTAGCTCCATGGCCCTGCTCTGGGCACATTCCAGCACCTCAATGTCTTTCTTGTAGTCAGGGGTTGTGCTCTCCTCCAGTGCAACAACAGTCAAGCCAGCCTCAGCCTTACACAGCAACCCCATTTCATCTTTTTCCAGAGAGCAGAATGAAGAGGAAGCTCCTGGGTGTTTAATTCCCATGTCATAATCCATCACAACACACGAATGAGGAACAGGATGTCATCTCTCAGCTAACAGCTAGGAAGATATTCCATTTTCCAGTCTTCTACAGTTCCCAATTCCACTAATTCTATTTCCTTACAAATTTTAAACAGATTTCGACACCCCTACAAGACAAAAAAAATTCCTGTTGTATAGATGGAGAAACCAAACCACAAAGACAGATTTGCTGAAAAGCCTGTCTTACATTTCTACCCACACTGCAGACTGGCATTCCCCCTCCAGGCCCTGCAGCTGAAACTGTAAGTCCCAAGTAGACACCAGCTCCACAAGGTCTGTGTTATTTCCTTGGATGACAATAATGATAAAGGAGGAGGGAGTTAAGTCCCATGGCAGAATCCACTGCTGTGTGAGCTGTTTTTATGCCTCTTCTCTCAGCAACCAAATTGTTGGTGCAGGGAACTCTTGCTCTCTACAGAATAACCATTAACATTTTTATTTTGTTTTGTCCAAATCCTCCCTTCTCTTAAGGACAGAAAACGGCAGCTGGTTTAGTATGGTTTCATGGGGGGCAATCCCAGCAGGAAAAAAGCCAAGACAATAATTTCCATCAAAAATCGAAAACAGTCACAGCCTGCAAGGTTCCCAATCCCATGCCTGTAAAACTCTGAATGCTCTGCCAAGAGATTACCTGTTTCAAGTGTTTAGTGCATTAAATGCTCCGAGACCATAATTTAGGTGGTGCACAGTAGGTGCAAAACAGCTGAGGTCAAACCATACAGTTTCCATAGCTGGGTTTTCACTGTTTATTCTCTGCTGCAGATGGGTGTGCAAGGGATTCACAGCTACTCACAGAAGAAAAGGCAGCTATTTTGGAGGAAGAAAAAGAATAACACGTTTTTGGAATTCCATATTCCAAACAAAGTATTTTGGATTGTTTTTCTCTCTCTCAAAATAAGGCTCTTTTCCTCTTTTCAAGCAGAGGAATCACACTGAAAGGATCCTTTTCAAGTGTTTTGTTTGTGTAAATCAGTCTAGAGATGAAATGCAAGAAGCAACATAATACACACCGAGAAGCAATACCACACACCTTTATCTATACAGCAGCAGACAGCAGCATGCAGAAACAGTGTTTATGCCAAGAAAAACTCTCTAATTTGCAACTGATGAAGAATGCTAAAGTACTTTGTAAGTGGGACTGGCAATGAGAATCCAACAAAGCACCAGAAGCAGGTGCTCTCCTGCAGAATGAAAGGCCACAGGACCTGGAAAATGGAAGACCAAAGGGGACAAGCTCTCTCCCCTCACAAAAACAAGACAAAAAACCCTCATTCATGTACATTACAAATAATACGATCAAAACAAGGGACTCTTATAGGGACACAAAACTAAGAATGACACACAAGGCTGTCGTCCTCTTGGGTACCGTAGACCTTGAAATGGGGAGCCCAGAGAAGGGTGACCCCTGGTAGCCTGGGAGAGCCAAAATAGGGAGCACAGAGAAGGGGGACCTCCAGGATCCCAGGACCCCCATCAGCTGATGACCCTATAAAAACTGAGAGTTTATTTTAACCACAAGTGAGCAGTCCAAGAAGAACACCCTTACCTGACTCTTATCCCATGTTCTGAAAAGATGCCACCCCAAAACACACACTGGGGTAGTGCCAGACCTGAGACCATCATTTTAATTTAAATAGGCCACACACAGTCTCTAGAAGGCGGCTCACAACAGTCTCTAGAAGAAGTCTTTAATCACAACACTCTCTAGAAGGTGGCTCAAATTAAGTGCTTGACATCAAAGTACATATGCAGAAGCAGAGAACCTGTGTCAGAAAAACTGGAAATCCTAAGCCATCCTCCCATAAACAGGTTGGCTTGCAATCTTACCGGATGGTAAATTCCAGCAGCTCCTGTATGCCCTGAGGGTCGAGGTGCTGTAGGTTGTAAACCCTCTCCAGACTCTGATGTAGGAACTGCTGGGAAGGATCCTCATGTGGGGTAATACTGGGAGAGACAGGGGAGGACACCAGCTTTCTACCTGGCAACTACACAAGAAGGAACATACATAAACAAAAAAAGATAAAAGTCTAACACAAAAAGGTAAAAGTCTAACACAAGTAATAACATAGTAAAATGCTGCCATATTATTTATCAGTGACCAACTGAGAGCTCCAATTGATTTCTCAAACTTGAAATTTGTATCAAGCCTTTCAAGCCTGCATCTTTGTTAGCTAATACAACACATTTTACAATCCACTCGCAGCTAGAGATCCTCAGGTTAAATTTCAACATCTCTTTGAGGGAAATACCTTCCTCATTTATTAACTTTGACACTGTGAAGTCAAAGGAAGTCCGAGACCACATAAACCACCATTCATTTTATGAGCTGTGACAAGATTTAGGACCAACATCCATCCCACCCATAGTACCAGGCAGGAAAACATGTTTCAAAGCATCAGAGAACATATCTCACCCACAAGTAAACCATTTAGGTAGGATACAAGTCAAATGTTGGAAGACCTACAAAGGCTAAGCTCCCCTTTCCCACACACAGAGTCAGAGCTACAGAAAGTTCTCAGGAATACTGCTCTCCCAGTATTCTTTCCTAACCAGCAAACAATGTGCTATCCTCTTTTGAAAGCAATAATGTTATTATTCTCCCCAAAATATTACAAAATCCATACTGTAACAATCCAACATTCGTCTGTCCTGCTGTAATGCACATTTCAATATTAATTCCTGTGGTGCCTGAGAGAAAAAACTTTTAGAATGGAAGTGTTACACACAGACACGGAAGAGACCAGCAACATTCATAAGAGTGGCAAAGTGCAAACCAAAGCTGTTCAACTTACTCTTAATGGAGGGACCAGATGAGAGAGACTGTCCCGAAGATACGCGTAATGTCTGAATGTATGATCAGAGAACAGGGCAGGCATTGTTGGGCAACTTTTAGCAGCATTAAAAATCAGAACAAGAACAGCAATATCTATTGAAAAAGGATTGTTAAAGAAAAATAAACAATGGCAAGAAGAGCTCCTCGGGGATGCAAAGTTAAAACAACAACAACTCAACAACTCTTTCTTTGCTTAGGATTTGTCTATGAAGTTCTTTATAGTTGGAAAATACTCAGCAAAACCCAAAGAAATGGTTGTCTGAGCAGATGAAAACCAAGTACAAAGAGCAAACAATACAGGATGAGCCATACTGGAGGAAGGATGTTACCGACAATGTGGAATGGCTCAAAAGCAACACAAGGAAAGGAGCCAGGGATCATAAATGCAGAACATACTCATTAGATGGAGTTCCACTCTTCCTCAAAGCTTACACTGTGCCTACCAGTTTGAATCAGAATCAGAAAATGGTTTGGGTTGGAAGAGACCTAAAAGACCATCTAATTCCAACCCCCCTGCCACAGGCAGGGACCCTTTCCACTAGAGCAGGTTGTTTGTTACCCAAACAAATCTAAAATTATACGTTTACTGTCAAGTCTTTGAAAATTGCTGCATTTCCTAGGATGCCCTGAAAAACATCCCTCTATGCAGACTTTAAACAACTCAAAAAAATCAAACATAGGAAAATTTTTCTGGAATAAAAAACACATTTTCACAGTTTGAGAGCCTCAGAAATATAGAGCAGCCAAAGGCTTTCACAGTCCAAAGGTTTTCACAGTCCAAAGGCTTTCACAGTCCAAAGGCTGATACCTGCAACTGGGCTGATCCCAAGCATAAGCTCCCTAACAGGAGAGCATGAAAGGATCTCAATGTAAAGCTTACAATCATTTGGGCATGCAGAGTACTTCCCTATTGGACACTGAGGGAAGAAGCAGGTTCAGCCACAGAAGGGACTGAACCTACACTTTCACCTTGTGAAAAATCTTCTGCATCCATGGGCTGCCAAGCAAAAAGGTTTTCACTTGACAAACCAATTTCTTCTCTTTACTCAAAACCTTACAAATTTTCAGCTAAAGCTATTCAGCTAACCTGATTCAAATTTGCTAAGTGCTTTGAATCAAACAAAACCATGGTTTTAATTATCAGTTTGCACTGGAAACACACCATTCAGGTCTACCTTGTAGCCTTCTGGCTTGCAAGCCTGTCTTCACATAATATGTTTCAGTAAGATTTGGTGCTAAGTTACCTCCAAAACATTCTCTAAAATAATATTCTGTGATTCAGGACAGGAAGGTGCATTGAGTTAAACAACGAGCTTTTTTTCCCCTGCAATGTTCCTTCAATTCTCAACTCGCAGGACAACTTCACTCAAATTATTACTAAACCACCTAATTATGGATTCATCTTTCTCTCCACCTGATTCAAACACTTTTTAATTCTCACAAGGTATTTACTTAATTTATATAGAATTTCTGGTTGATGGCAGGTGACTGATGAGAAAAACAAGGAGCAGCTTCTAGAGGAAGGTTTCAGTCCAATGTGTCTCAGCATGCATCAAAAATAACGCTACGTTCTGCAATCGCAGAGAAGGGAAGCAAGGAGACTAACAATGGAAAAATGCATTTCCAAGGCATCTCCTGTTATTGAGGATACTGGTATAACAATAATAGTTTGTATTCTAAATCACTAGAAGAGATAATATTAATATAAGGACTTCTGATATTTAACTATTTTAAAAAAATGACACATTCAAAGCATTACAGAGATTCAGGCACTGCTGTACTAAGAGACGGTGCTCTTCTACACACTGCACAACAGTGAGGATAACAGAAGTTTTACCTAGAAAGAAAACAGACATGAAAAACCACTCTTCTTATTTAAAAGCTAAGCATCTTCAAAATTAGTGCAAACTAGACACATGTTTTCACATCAAAGGACTCATCTGCAAAGCCTAAACCTTGACAAATTGTTTGATTATTCATTACAGCATGAAAAAAGGCCAATTATAGTCCACTGGTATTTATGAAGATGGTTCCAACAAATAGTTATTCCATTACTTGCTGAGTAAAAAAAACTAAGTGCAAAGGGATTCAGAAATAGCTAAAGGGTTGTTTGTCTGCTACAGTTTGACACGTTTTAAGAAATGTGAGCATCAGGAAAACATGAATAAAATTTACTACAAAGTGATCAACAGGCTTCACGAAAAAGATACAGGCTGGGTCATCCATGTCTGGTTCTGGAGTGTCAAAGAATGGATGTGTGCTCAGCAGCTCTGGGACTAATGGAAGCACCAAGGTGGGATGCCTGCTTCCCAAGAACTTCAAGCATCTGAAAATACACAGATTGAAATATTTCTTAGTAAACATATACATTTCAAAACACAGTATTTTAAAGCTTTATTACTTTATGTTGCAGCAGCATTTTGAGAAGCTGGTCAGCAAGAAAATCCTGCTGTCCAAGCCTACTGTTTCTTCACAACTGACTATTTGCATTAATATTTGATAGGATCCAAGAAAACTGAAAGGACAAGCAGTAATAAAAATGGTTTATTTAAACTGTCCATGAAACACTTAACACCTGGAGCTATAGAACATAGGAAAAGCTTTTATACTAGATGCTAACGAATGAGTATTTTTTTCTTCAGAAATAAGGGAGTGAGAAGGTAAAACCCCCAAATCCCCAAACTCCACCAAACTCTAAAACAATGTAAAAGTACACTGGAAATCAAAGCAGGCTAAAATAAGTGTTTCCAATAATACCTAGGAATTCCATCTCAAACCATGTGTCCCACACTAATGTTTTCTTTTTGCTTAGACAGAAAAATTCTCTCTGACAGCAGAATGCCATATGGCCAATCCATAATTGGCTTGTAATAGAGGGATATTTCCAGGAGTGGTCAGCAGTTCTGGATTCCCAGTACAAGTATCAACAAACAAAAACAACACACTTTCCACACCCATCATGAATATGTACATATTTATAGAATAACAGGATTCTATACCTGAAATGCTTGTTTTCTCCTTAGCAACCTCAGTATTTCCTAGCACCTCACTTTCTAAAAAGAATAGGAAAAAAAGTAGACACACAAGGATACTGAACACCACTCACTTCCATATGGATTCTCTGTCTGTAGGATACTTGGTCAGGTTTTTCAGCAGCTCCACCAGTGCAAGATGGATGCCTTCTTTAGTTGAAACATTGGTGCAACACAACAGTTCATGAAGTGCTTCCCGAATGTCCCTTGAAGAATCCTAAAATAAAAACCCAACCCAGACACTATTGAGTGCTGAGAGAGATATGCCTGCATAGCAAATGCTGCAGGGTCTCCTGGTCTCATCCCCCCACATTCTTCAATTATTGGAATGAATGGGAATGCTTCACTGCTGACTGTCTCAAGCAGAGCAAAAATCACTATTCAGTTTGGGTGATGTTGTACCCTTAGGAATAGACAGTAACAGAAAAGGAAGCTGCAAAGGTAAGGTAATGCAGCAAAACAATCACCAAAGATTGTTTTATCGTCTTCAGAGAAGCCTTTAATTGTTCAACACAGGGAGCTCAATTCCACAAGCCTTTAAGCCAGTCACCAGCCTCCAGGGGCTGTGAGTAAGTGTTGAGGATATGTCAATGGCTGGACAGACTAGAATATTTTTAGGATTGCTGTGGCTGAACTCCACCTTAATTAATTACATTCCTTCAGCCAAAAACCATATTGACATTGCATATCCACGCATTGTACTTCCTTGCTATCAACATTTGCATGGCACTGCTGGACACAATGTGAAAATTTAATAGGATACAAGAACTGGATGCTTTTCAACGGTGGATTTTATTTTTTTTATATTATAATTTGCTAAGTATCAACAGCTCATTCATCACTGTCTTACACAAAAGAAGAAAGAGCAATCCTCTTGCAAAGGCTCTTAAATGATGGCCAACACACACAAATGATCAAAGGGGGAAAACCCAGAAGGGTTGCTCAGCCTCTCCTAGGTTGAAGACAGACTATGATCAAAGAGAAGACAATTTCTAGGGACTGGAATGAAATGACCATGGACATAAAATACTCCAGACCACTAATACAGCCCATTGGAAGGGAATTACAGAGACAAACGAAGCAGAAGACCATGAAGGGACAGAGATGAGCACAGCTCAAGAAACTGAGATCAAGGACAACAGGGAAAGCAAAATCCAAAGTCTGGTCAGAAAGACAAGGAGTAGCTGGCAGAGTTATTCAGACAAAGTCAAAGCAGTGGGCTGAAAACAGAAGTTACCCCTGCACCAAACTGTTCCATATTTATACTATTTGAACAAATTTAGGCACCAAAGTCAATACCATTTTCCACATCCTTTATTTTGGTACTAGAAGATGGATTTTACAGAAAGTGAGCAAGCACCTTTCAGAATCAGACAAATCCATTAAAATGTTAATAATTCCCTTGACTTGATCTATCCTAATACCTGATAATAATTATGACAATATACACCATAATACATGTAGGATTTATCATACATAATAAGTCAGCACAGAAGAACCCAGGCTAATCAGCACATTTTTATACCTTGATGCACATGTCCCCAGCTTAAACAAATGTAAATAACAACATAAAAATGTGAAGCACCTAAAGCTCATTGCTGTGTTTGCAAAATCAGATCATATTCCACAGCATTTGTTACAGAATGATAAAATATGTTTAGTTAGTTTACTTCTTCCTGGGGTACAACTGAAAGAAGCCACTACTGCCCTGGACCAAGCAAACAGCATCTGAAGAGACAAACAGTGGATTTGCAGCACTGCCCAAACCTAGGACACTTCCCAAAAGAAGGAGAAACTTGCCTACCACATGCAGCAGATTCAAGAAAACATGCCTCAGAGGCTAGAGCTCAGCAAATAAATCAGGTCTGAGGGGAAGCAGTGTAACACATCACCATTTATACAGCCAAAATCTCTCTTTCTGGATCAACCTCATCAACCAGGAACAGCAGCTGACTCATGCTGTTCCCTGAATCCTGGCTGAGCACAAACTAGGAGGATACTGGTTGGGAAAACCCAAAATTACACTGGAGAGCACACTAGCAAACTCTTTGAAACAGCCAGAAGAGAGATCTCTTGGTAAACAAAGGTGCAGCCAAAACAGCTGAGCAAAGGAAACAGAAAGAAAATGAAGTTGCACTCAACATGAAGTGGTGCAGAGTGCTGAACTACAACACAAGACTGAAGGAACCACATGTGAGGCAACAGCACAGTAATCAAGGGAAGAGTTTTTATCTAAAATTCATCTAATTCACAAGTATTCTGTTGTCCTGGGGATTACAAGCTACTAGAGTTTAGGAGCTGTTAGGATTGTTCAAAGAAGAGCAAAAAAAACCCCCAAAAAAGGTGGGTTTGCTCTCAGAGGAAGGGACTGATTAGCAGTACATATTTAAGCACCTCAGAGCAAGCAGGAATGCAATGTTTTCACTCCTCTAGAACTTCTTACCTCCAAGACAGCTAACACAGTATCCAGCTGGTCTTCCCGCAGCGTGATATTGTGGGAGATTTTTCTCATTGTGTGTATTGACTGCAATCTCACCTCCTCGATTTCATCGTTAAACATGTCAACCAGAAAATCCAGGCACTTCTCCGCAAAAGAAGGTGAGGACTGAGCCAACATACAGAGGGCTTCCACCGCAGCAATCCGAACCTCTGTTAAATGAGAAGGAGGGAATTAATTGTAAATTAATTAAAACTGTCCTGTTTAAAAGGCCATACACCCAACGGCCAGGTCTTCTATTATTCAAGGATTAGGCTAAGGACAAGAGATACTAAAGAAAAGCTGAGGACGATGGAGCCTAAGCAGGGACCCGTGATATTGGGGACCTTTTCACAGGCAAGTCTTCAAATTGAAAGTCTCAGCTCTAATACAGCCTGTGCTGCTGTTGTAAGCATCTGCAACAGGGACCTGCAGGTGAAAAATAGGTCTCTGACCCAGCAATAAATATTACGTATCTCACAGTGTGTTTTGCAAGTAGCATTAACCCTGGTATCTTAAGCAAACTCATTTAGTTAATTAAACTCTGGTTGGTTTATTCTTCCTGACATTTTAATTGCTTGGAGCTTTCACTGCACTTTTAACTTGCTACGTAGCACTTTATGAATTGCTGAAAAGCCCCAGAGAATCAACATTTTGGCAGTGAACAGAATGAAATTCCTCTGCTTCGTGACTTCAGATTCCTCAAAAGAAAGGAAAAAGGTGCCAGCTAATAAAATTACTCAAATTTAAGTAAAAAAAGCATCAGAAAGCATCCAGAGTATATTTATGCTGTAAAACATTGAAGGAATTTGAAGAATACCCAAATATAACAAGCTTAAGCAGATATGAGATTCTCTTTCCTACAGCCATCCTCCTTAGCTTCCATAACATTTATGTGTGGGATCATAAAAATGATAATTAATCTGATGTCTTAAAACGTTGTTTTAAAAATAATTCTATCTTTAATTCAAATCAGCTCATCTTGACAACATTTAGTTAAAACTCTTAGGCCTATTGTTCTTAAAGAACATGTTTGACTCCTCAAGATTCTGATTAAGCAAAAAAATGCACATGCAGCAAGACCCCTGCTTACTCAGGAACAAAGCTTTTGTCACAACTACGAGTCTCCATGGGCATTAAGACCAAGGTATTAAGAGAAGAGAAACATTTTGCCAATATTGCTCTCATAAGCTGACATACTAATTCAGATTTAAGTTACAACATGGAATTCAAGAAATGAAGTAGCATTGCAAGTCAAGGAGAGTTCAGCAGTATTTAAAAATGCTGCAGTGGAGGGAGATATCTACATTATTCAAAGATCTGTGTATAGTCCACATCTGTCCATTTTTATCCATGTCCCTCAACAGCACCATACTGCCACAAGACCTATGGCATAAGAAACTGGAGAATGTTTCAAAGGTCAGTGGACTGAACTGGTGAAAGTTTTTTTACTGTTTGTCAGGAAAAAAACAAAGCTGCACTTTCAAGCTTTACTTCAGCAATTAAGAAAACATGCTTTTATTTGCAGGAGTCATGGAACAATAAACCAACTTTTACAACACAATACACAGCAATATTTTTGTTATGGTGGTTTTGTACTTTCTAATTTAACCTCATCCTTCCAGTAACATTAAAGGCAAATTCAGGAATAACAATCAGAGCTTCAAGTTTTCATGGATCTGTGCAAATACCAGTCACAGTCAATAGCCTTAAGAAATATAAAACTTCATCTATGGGAAATTGAGCTGGGAGACTCAGACTTTCCTGAGGCCATCAGCCTGGTCAATGCCACAGCCAAATCTAGAAGCTCAAGAACGACAGTGTTCCAGTTTGACACTCACAATTCATTCTCTTTAAAATAACAGATATAACCTACTGGAAAGAGACTATGGCCTTCAAGTCCATCATAGGAAGACAACAGGAGACCAGTACAACAGCCCTATGGAACAGGTAAATGTGACCTCAAGACATAGGTATTTCTATTACAAAAAACCCTACCAATAACATGGTAGGGTTTGAAATGTAAACAAGATCTCACCTGAAATTGAAGTACCCGAAAACATACAGATCCAGCCCCTGATTTTTAATAATGCATTCTAGTGAGCCAAGAGAAACCCTTTTATAGCAACAGAGACTAAAAGAAGCCTAGCCTGTTAAACCTCTGACAAAATGAAACCTGTCTATTAGTTCATTATCCCGAAGTCCACAATTTGCTAAAAACCCTGGACACGATGGTCAAGTGATCTATTTTGACCAAAAAAAAACCCCAACTAAAACCCAAAGCTTATTAGCCAGCACACATCTCCTTTAGCTATTGCATAGTAAGTTAACACATACCGTACATCTCATCCTCCAGGCCATGAACAAAAGCCCCACAAGCTCCTGACTCAATCAAGTTCACAGCGCCAGTATCGATTTCTTCTTTGGGAGCATCATCTCCCCACTTTCTGCCACTTGAAAACTCGCCAGAGCTGTAGAGTTCCTTGGCTCGTTCATGCGCAGTGCGCTTCCTCTGTCCAAACAAGTTTTTCAGTTACAACCATGTAAACTTTAAAAGATGACCAAACAAAATATTAAATGTCTTTACCTGGATCTGAAAAATCGAGGTAGCTGGATAGATGCAGACATAGAAAGACATGCAAATGCTAAGATAAGCAAGCAGTACTTTCTCTTCTATGACTATTTCTAATTGCCAGTAACTCTTTGTACTTTTGATGTTGGAAAAGGATAATAATGAATATATTTTAATCAACATATTCTTAGACATCCATTGTAAAAACAGCCAAATTGGGTCAGAACAAATGTTCATCTAGTTAAGAAGCCAATAACTGATCTGTAAAAATGCTATCACTTTGCAGTTCAACTTGTTAAACTGAAATTAAATACTTTAATGACTATCAATGCTATCCAGAGTTCAGCAATGTGTAAAATGGGATATTCATTCAGCATGCTTGCTAGTTCATCTCCTTCCCCCAAGACTGTAAATAAAGCTGTGCAGCACTTTTTTTAACAGCCTTTAAAAAGCAGCCCACCAAAACTAGCAACTCTAGCTTCACCATTCTTTAGCAGACAGAAAAAATAATAACCTCAAGCATGTTGCTTAAGGAAGGAGCTTTACTAAAAAATTTGCTCATAGGGCTCAGTAGCTTTTAGCTACTCATGTCTCTTGAAATGTCCAGGTCTAATGGTCAGATCTTGCAAGTGGTTTCCTCAGCTTGCTCCTAAAACTAGGATACGGTCTTTCCATACACAATAAATAAAGCTTTTAGCCCAAAGACTATCACAAAACCACAAACGTTTCCCTTTCAGCTGTTGCAAAACCTAGATAGCCTAGAGCTGTTTATTACATGCTATACTAATGAAATCTAAAACTAGCAATTGCTTCATTGACTTTAAAAGAAAACCTGTCATCATCAATTAACTCTCAGCAGCCCTGAGGCAAGGACAAGGTAAACAAACACACTCAACATTAACATTCCTCTTGTGCAATTTTAGTACCTACAGACAGAAAAACAAACAAACATTTACGTACCCTCAGATCTGACATGAGCTTCTTGTCAAGGGTCTGCTCTAAGAAATGGGAGCTAACTTGTTGCATAGAACCCTTCAGGAAAAAAACAAAAACAAAACCAAAAACAAAACAAAAATCAAAAGAAGAAACAGGATCATTCTAAATTGCACCATTTAATTTCCTGACTTATCCCAACACAGCATCCAATCTTACCCATTCATTCCAACAGTTTTCTGCAATGCCTGACACTACCATACATCAGAGTCTAAAGAACTGTACTTAAAACAATCAGAACATCACCTTTGCCTACTGAGGTTAATACGGCTTTTCTTGAGTTCAGTTGGTTTACATGTCCTGTGGTGGAGAAGTAGGGACAGGGAATTATGACAAGTGCTTGTGTTTTTCTTTGATACTCAATCATCTACCCTCAAGGAAAGAATTACTGTCTAGTTCAGCTGAGAAACTTTTGGGTTTCCTCAACCTCTCTCATTTCTTTCATCTCCAGAAATTTACCTATACAGTTTTTAAACATCCTCCCATTTCTTTTCAAATATATACAAAAAGTAAAGCAAGTTAAAGAGGAACTACTCTCAGCTAGAGAGGAAAAGAATGCAACTTACCAATAACTTAGCAGCTTGTACTCTAACAACCCAGGAACCATCACTAACCATGTGACAAATTTTTCCAAAGGCATCATCAACCAAGCGAATTTCTTCATTAGAAGAAGGAATTGGGACAATGCTAACAGAGAGAAACACAAATCAGTTTGTTCATTGTATTCCATACCAGATGGCCTAATTCTTATGGATATACAACAAATACCAGGAAGCAAAACTTCACTCTTATCAGGCATCAGCAATTTGTTCAAATCAGCTTCCTAACAGCTACTCCTCAGACTAACTAGCACAAAACTCTCAGGATTAGGGTGATTACTTTGCCAATACTTTGAGTACTTTGCATGCAGTACATACCTTTCAGGGTAAAGTTGACTGAGGACCCAAATTAGCTGAACTGCTGCACTACGCACTTGCTCATAATCATCTGCCAACAGCTTGCAGGCCTGAAAGAAGAGTCACAGTCCAGTACACCTGAAACGTCTCCACCTAAGCTTTCATTCACTTCCCACAGTCCAGTCAGCACCCTTACCATGAACCACTAAAGACAGATTAAAAATCAGGATGAATTCAATCTTCCCTTCTACTCCCTAGTATTTCTAAGTTCGATCAGGCAGATTAGCACTAATAAAGTCAATCAGGCACACGCTGGAGAACTCCAGAATTGCCTGTACTGTGCAGGGAGGATTAAATGTCAGTCTGTAACAGAACTAATTTGATACAGGCTGCAGCTGCACAGCCTTACTGACATAACAAATACGGGCTTCATGGGTACTCTCCAATGAACATCGGTTTAAGACTTCAAGACTATTTAAGACTTCAAGACTATTACTGTCAAATGACCGTAATGATTACATCATGCCTTGCCCTTCCCATGATTATCTCCCCAAAGTATATAGTGCTTTAGTGCATTTAAGCACAACGGATGCAAAACAGACTTTTATTTTCACTGTCATAGGAAAAGGAGTATCAGCAACCTAAGTGCAAAATAATCCTCCTCTGCTCAGTGCCCTCCTCCTCTCAAAGCACACTGTCACAGAACTTAAAAACAAAGATATGCAAACAAGCACAAAACAAATACAAAGTAATACAAGGTTTTACCTGACTGTAAATAGCCTGCTGTAGTTTTAATCCCCTTTCATGAAGCTGCAGCTATGGGGGAAAAAAAAAGCCATAAGAAAGTGTAACTATAAGTTTAAGTGACAAAGACCAAATTTCCGCCACTGTTTTTTCTGCTTTGAGTAAACTTAGCTGCTTGCATTTCTTGATTGCTGCTATAATTAAAATATGGCATTATCAAGAGTACTATTTTAAATAATATCCTTGACTTCAGTATAATTTTTTCAGCTTCAGAGCCAGTCATACTTTGATTGGGAAAATACAATTTATCTAAACACACTGCCTGTCCATTCTCTCAACCATCAAAAAATTGTTTAGTGTTAGCCATATTCAACAATTAAAACAGATGTAGGAATCCTCAAAATAATTAGTTTATTCCCATTCCTGAAACATGGATCCAATAGTAGCATTGTCAAAGGTTTTCATGCTTTGTAAATCTTTCAATTACCAAATCAGAGGAACAGCAAAAAACGTCCTACTAAACATTGCTTCTCTCCGGAATAAGGCAGTATCATGAATCTGACTTATAAACAAAGGGATAATATTTGGTTGAACACAGTCAATAAGAAACATTTTCATCTCTATATCCACTTCTTCAAAGTACAACACAAAATTAAAAAAAAAACCACACACAGTAGCAAGGGAAACTACGATCAAGAATCCTAGAAGTAGTTAGTGACCCTGCATTCACTCAGGATGTTCCATGCTTCAGACAACAGAAAGTCAGTTTTCTCTGTGCTATGATTATAAATTCAAGGTCATAAATCTTGCTATGGATCTGGTTGAACACGATCATAAAAGTCATGCAAATTACTTTAAAAAAATTGTACTGACAAAAATTGGAGGTTTATATTGGGTATTAGGAAAAATTTCTTCACAGAAAGGGTTGACAACCACTGGAAGAGGCTGCCCCGGCCAGTGGCGGAGTCACCAACCCCAAAGGGATTTCAAAGACATGCAGATGTGGCTTTTAGGGATGTGGTTTAGTGGTGGACTTTGCAGTGCTGCATTAAGGGTTGCACTCAATGATCTCAGAGGTCTTTTCTAATCTAAAAGATTCTATGATTCTGTGAAGAGTAAGTGTAACCTCCAGCAGAGGGAAATCCCACACAGGTTAAAGTGCAATCTGATCTCTTCAAATACATCCTTCTTCCTTCTTTGGAGTTTAATGTCATTAATTCAAATACCCTTGTTGACTATCACTTTAGGTGGGATATTGTTATAAGCTTTAAGGAAGTTGCTTTATAGAGCAACTTCTGTATGCCCACACACTCACAGGCAACTCTCATTAAGCAACATTTTCAAATGCATGGTCTTAGCTTGTTTTTCTGCAAAGCTAAAAACTTCTGAAGGGTCCCCACACAAAACAACAGTAAACCTCACGAACAGTTAGAGAACACTAATGAATGTGACCACAGGGCAAAATGTAAATGTTGTTTTAAAACAACAAACCGAAATTCTTTTTGGACTTATCACACAGGTTTCCTGTCATAACCAGCCACCTACTGCATGTTGGAGCACTAGTGGCTTATCATAGTTCTGGAAATCAATGCTAAATCAAGAAATACAGATTGATCACTAAAGGAAAGAGCCTACATACACTCAAAGAGTCAACAAATAGAAAAGCTCCTTCAGCTATAGCTGAAACAGAAGTTATTATGAATCACTCAAATGCCCTTTGAGATCTTGTATTACTCTCACATTTTGAGATCTAGTTTATTTTTCCAGGTAATTTTGATACACTCAATGGACTTTTACTAAATTAATTAAATAATCTCTAACCCAGACCTCTGGATTAGCTTGCATCCCCCACCAGCTTCCTTATACAACTCCAAACTGTTTCTTCCACTGTACCAGCAACACTTACCATGGCTTTTATAGCTGCAGTCCTAACACGAGGGTCCTGGTCATTAAAATGATCTCCTATTATCTTCTGGACATCTTTGGCAGCCTGGCTTTCAGTTTCTTTTGCAACGCCTTTTTCCACTGGTCCAAGACAGCCAATTAACTGAAGACACTTATTTCTTACACCATGAGAAGAATCTGTCAGATGCTGTAGAAAAAAAGCAAAGAGCAGATGTAACTGGATTCTTATTGTTCTCTCACCCCTCTGAAACATTAAGTTCCCCAACAGTCAAAAAATGTAAAAAAAAAGCAGTTACTGTAACAGTTGGTTGAGAAAAATGAGAACAATTTAAATACTGACTACCTTTTTTTCTTGTGGCAGTTTTTCTTGGAGGCCACAAGGCCTGCTTACCTTGCAGGCTACCTCTACCAGCCTCATCCTGATAGATGGATTCTCAGGGAGTTTTGTGCCGATCACTAACAGGGTGTCCAGCAGCTGAGCGAGGACTTGGTGAGACTCTGCAAAACAAAACAGTGAAATGCTAAATATCACTTTACTGAGCTCCTACTAGCTACAGGATCACAGACTGACCCAGGTTGGAAGATCATCCTGAAATGTTCTACTTTCAAAGCCTGGACAAGCCCAGCTCCCTCAGCTCTTCTTGCACATCACATACTCCAGTCTTCAACCACCTCGGTGGTTCTGCTGAACTCGCTCAACTTGACCAACGCTCATCTGGCACCGACGAGCCCAAAAGTGGATACAATATTGCAGATGTGGCCTAACCAGTGCTGAGCTAAAGGGAATAATCCTCTCCCTTGACCTGCTGGCTACACTCATGTTAATACAACCTGATCAGCTGGCCTGCAGCATGGTACCAACAAAACTCTTCTTCAAACAGGATTCCTCTTCAAACAAGACAGTCCCGTAGAAAGGAGAACTTCAGAAGCAACAGCTCTCACATAGAGATGCAAAAGCAAACTTTGCATTCCCTTAGAACAAAGATATACAGTAGGCAGTTCTAAGGAACATTTTTCTTCTCCTCAGAACATGTACTTGTCTGTCATCATTCACAAAAGTAGAAAATAAATACCCTGAGCAGCAATTTCATATCATACACCTCAGATGTAAGGCCTTGCCACTGTCCCAAATGCTTTGACAGCACGATTCTGCCTTGACCTCAAGCACCACCTGAAAAGGGAGACTTACTCTCATTTTGAAGTGTGTTGATGGCATCATCCATAATGCAGTCTGGGGAAAATCCTGCAGTTTTAGACAACAAGCCCAGCAAGGATGCAATCTTCAATCTTACTGAGGCATCATTCTCCTGGAAGGAAACAACACACACCCTTATTCATTTTACATGTTTGAAGAACATACAACGCTACACAAGGGCAGGACCAACACATAATTCAGCACGAAGGTCTCGATCTTACTGTCAGACTACTTCCTCCTCCCTATGTCCACAGCACACCTCACAGAAAATTAACTATGCCAGAATGTTTGCATGGCAGCTTTCAGTACATTTCAAAATTATTCTTTTACTCATAATTCCTCAAAATTACCTTCATACTGTTTGAAAACTTAAAGTTTTCTTAAATTAAAGGGTTGTCAAACATGACACCCATGGGAGTAGCTCCTTTCTCAAGTGACCTGAGAAGCATTTTCTCTTTTCAGGGTCAAAGCTATGTGCTTGAACAAAAAGTACTGCCATCAGACTGCTCACATCAGTGGTAGGATTCCTGGATTTCCACAGTATGGGGCTATTTACACATCTGGTGTTTGTTCTCCATTACGTTCTTTTCATTAAAGGACAAGCCCCTTCATGAGTACAAATGAAATCAGTGACTTAGGAAAGGCATTTATAAAGACACTTTTAATAGCCTTACAAATAATGTCTGCAGCGTTATAATCGAGTGAGGTGGTTTGAAGCTGGTTCCCTGCCAAGTCTCCAAACCTCACCACAAGAGCTCCCCCCACCAAAACCAAGGGAGAACAGAAAAAAAAAACCAAGAGAACCCAAACAAGAGAGAGACAGTTAAAACAATATGTATAAATATATTTACACTTATATTACATTTATATACAATTGAAATATATGTACAATATCAAAAGGAGAAGGGAAAGGGAAGGGGGAAGGAAAAAAAAGAACAAAACCAAAGTAAAATAAACATGATCAATAGCCCGAGATCTAGCAACTAAAAGAATTAGCAAAAGAATATCTTACTACTCTCCTTGGGACAACAGAAAGTCATGCTGGAACCACCACCGGCAACCTCCGACTCCCAAGGTTGGCCAGGCCTAACCAGGCCTCGCTCCCCAACCCAACAGACTCAACAGCAGGGAACAGCACCTCCAAACCTGCCAGAAGGAAAGAGGGGCGAAGGCCTCTCCTCCTTTCTTCTTATAGCCTGGCTTATGTAAAAACCGTAGGGAATACCAGGTAAATCTGGGCACTTCCTTGGTTACAAACTGGTCACCAAGGAAGGCCTAGACCAAACTACCACATCAAGTTATAAGCAGCCCTCCACTCCAGTGGACAATTTTTCCTCCTACTGGTTCATGGGCAGGAAATCCGTGAAAGCTCTCCTTTTACTTTGCAGGTTTGATCACTGTCTCCACAACCAAAACACTGGTAAGTGAAGGTACCTTGAACCCTTCATCGCAATCACCCTCAGAAATCAGGAAAGGACTTTCAGGATCACCTCAGGCCACTGTTTGAAGACACACCGTCACTTACAGCAACACCAGCTCACAATATCCTATCCCCCACCTTTCCCCCACACACCACTTGAAAAGTTTTTCAGAAGCATCATTTTATCATCTATTACCCATGGACTGGAGCACCTCTCCTACAAGGAAAGACTGAGAGAATTGGGATTGTTCAGCCTGGAAGAGACAATTTAGGGGTGACCTAATCATGGCCTTGCAGTACCTGAAGGGAGCCTAAAGGAAAGATGGAGAAAGACTTTTCACAAGGGCATGGAGTGACAGGACAAGGGGGAATGGATTTAAATGTAAAGAGAGTAGGTTTAGACCAGATATTAGGAGGAGGTTCTTTGCTGTGAGGGTGGTGAGACACTGGAACAGGTTACCAGGAGAAGCTGTGAATGCCCCATCCCTAGAAGTGTTCAAGGGCAGGCTGGATGGGGCTCTGAGCAACCTGGTCTAGCGGAAGGTGTCCCTGCCCATGGCAGGGGATTGGAACTGGATGATCTTTAAGGTTCTTTTAACCCAAGCCATTCTATGATTCTATGATTCTAAAAGTGTCCCTTTTCACAGCAGAAGCAATAACTAAAATGTTTTTAGCTAGAGGAAATTAGGAGCATGGGAAAGAAACATCAGTCAGAAAGGATTCAGATAAAGCTGAAACAGCTCTGGACAGCCAGGCTCCCTGGAAAACTTGACATGTCTTTTGTCCTTTGTCAAGTTATGACTAGCCATGCAGGCCATGGTCAGGGATAACACTGCCAGACCCTTGTCACGGGCTCCTGAAACCATCAGCAAAGCAACTAAGTGATCAGAAATCACTTGGATAAGGGGTTGCAGTTGCTCAGTCTCCTCACACAGGGCACCCAACAGCCCATCTGGTAACTCAGTCAGCAACACAGTAGCCTCAGACTCCCTGTTCCACATCCCACACCAAGACAAGAAGACCAGAAGAAGCAAGTATGCTTGGCTCCCAGTTTCACCACCTTGTAATAATGCTCCAGCAGGATCCTGACAACCCCTTCCACGCTCTCCACTTCCACGGGCTTCCTGGCAAACTGGAGCAGGTACTGTAGGGCATCTGCAGGCGAGGTGGCTTTGCACAGGTCAACATGGAGTGCTGCCGATTTGCTGGGCTTGGTCAGACGCAGCTTCTTGGTGGATAGGTCCTCGTGCTGCTGCTGTGCACACAGGGACATGGCTCAGAAACAGCAAATCCTGACCCACTCCTGCCCAGACTGAATACGGGGAAGCCTGAGGAAGCTCCCGTGTCCCATGGCAGTCACTGGCCTCTCCCTCATCTGTCTCAGGAAGGAACCTCAGACCTCTGCTCAGACCCCTGCGGCTGCTCCTGTCCTGCCCGGGTACCCCCATCCCCGGGACACATGGCCTCTCCGCACCCCGGCCTGGGACAAACCCTTCTTCTTCCAACACCAGACAACCAACCCAGGGCAAACACGATTTATCCTCTGCCCACCGGCCTGGAGCAGCCCAGGAACTCGCTGTAGTTCCTTCCCCAGGCCCAGGTTGGGGGGAGCCGCGTCTCTCCCGCAGCAGTCGCGCCCCTCCCCAGTTCGCTTCTAAAGGGAGCACCGTCCCCCTCCCGCAGCCCCCTCCCCTCCAGGCAGCTCTAGCCTCCCTAAACTCGGAGCCGCCTCGCCCCGCTCCTCCCCAGCCCCACTCGGGACACCCCCCTACAAGGCACAGCGGGTGGGCGGCGCTCCCAGGCTTGGCCCCGGGCTGAGCCGGAGGGTTTCCCCGCAGCTCCGCATCACTCGCCGGCACCTCCCGCCGCACGGCAGAGCTCGGGGCCGGCCCGGCCCGGCCAGACCCACCTGGACCACCTTGGTGAACTCCTCGTACACCCGCTTCTTCAGGTGCGCCGCCATGGCGCCGGACAGTGACCCGGAAGGGGAACCACAGCGCGGGCAGCGAGGCGCGCCCTCTCCTTCCGGCCGGAGGCCGCGCTCTATGGCCAAGCAGCCTCCTGTTGCCTTGGGAACGCGGGGCGGACATGGCGCTCGCTGCCCGGCCGGCGTAGTCAGCGCCGCTGCCCGGGGCGTCGGCCCCGCGCAGCTTTCCTCCAGAATACCCACTGTTTTCGCTAGTACTGGATTTTAGACCATATAAGGACCATATAACAATATAAATAAAAGTATAAAATATGTATGTATCAGTGACGTGACTTGATGTTGCATTAGACACACATGGAAGTGTGTGTGCCTTCAAACATGTCTCCTTGGAGGAGGGGGGAAGGAGGCCCTGGCACTGAGGAGCCGCCCGGCAGACATGTGTCTAGTTAGATGACAGGAGACACTGGCAGCAGCTGTGTCTGTGACACTGTGTCACCAGAGGTAGCCAGAGATGGCCACAGTTCGTCACGTCCTTGGGGCAAGAGGATTTGGGAAAGGGCTGAACCATAGAAATGCATAATCAGTTAGGTTGGAAAAGACCTCTGAGATTATCAGTTCCAACCTATGACTGAACACCACCTTGTCAACTAGACCATGACACTAAGTGCCATGTCCAGTCTTTCCTTAAACACCTCTGGGGTCAGTGACTCCACTATCTCCCTGGGCAGTCCTTTCCAATGGTTAATCACCCTTTCTGTGAGGAAATTCCTCCAATATCCAACCTAAACCTTTCCCGGCACAGCTTAAAACTGTCTCCTTTCATCCTCTTGTTTGATGGGTCCAGAGGAGGGCCAGGGAGGCAAACACAGGTCTGGAGAAACTGCCTTAGAGGGAAGATTGAAGGAGCTGTGTCTCTTCTCCCCAGGGGGACCTCAGCATAGTGTTCCCTGTGCTTAAAGGACACCCACAAAGATGTATGGCATCTCTCTTCACGAGGAGCAGTGTAGATGAGACAAGGGGCCACAGGGGCAAGTTGCACCAAGAGAATTTTCTTCTCAATATAAGAAATATTTTTTATACAGTGAGAACCATCATTCAGTGGAAGAACCTCCCCAGGGACATGGTGGAGTCCATATCACTGGGATTTTTCACTATATGACGGGACAGGGTGCGCAACAATCTCATTCAGGCTCCCTTTCCCAGCAGAGGCTCTACCAGATGATCCTTTGATGTCTCTTCAAGCCTGTGCTGTTTCATTAGACCATCCTTGATGAAGTTATTAGAATCATAGAATCATTAAGGTTGGAAAAGACCTCTAAAGTAATCGAGTCCAACCATTAACGCAGCACTGTCAAGCCTACCAGTAAACCATTTCCCCAAGTGCCACATCCGCACATATTCTGAACACTTCCAGGGATGGTGACTCCCATTTCCCTGGGCAGCCTGATCCAATGCCTAACCACCCTTTCAGTGAATACATTTTTCCTGATTCTTCCTGGCACAACTTGAGGTAATTTCCTCTTTTGCTGACACTTGTCACTTGGGAGAACAGATCAACCCCCACCTGGCCACAACCTCCTTTCAGGGACTCGTAGAGAAGGAGAAAGTCCCCCCTGAGCCTCCTTGTCTCCAGACTAAGCATCTCCAGCTCCCTCATCCAGACATCATCAGATTTGTGCTCCAGCCCTTCCTTAGCTCCGTTGCCCTTTTCTGAGCACAATCCAGCACCTCAATGTCTGTCTTATCAAGAAAGGCCCAAAACTGAACATAGGATTTGAGTATGTGCAAATTAAAGTTTCTCATGGCAGCAGTCCTGTAGACTTAGGAGGTTGGTTGGTTTGATACTTTAGCTACCCTATAATCAGAAGGTTTTCTCCTAATATTTAATTTTCATCTCCTGTGTTGTGACTTCAGCCAGTTTTCTGACCTTTGGTATGTACAAAGTGTAACAGATCTCTTTAAAGCAGCTTTTTGTCTACTGGGAGGCCTCCTCAATCTCTCTTCTTCTAACCACTTGGTTAGGATCAAAAGATCCAATTTTCTAATGTTTTCTGCCATCTCAGACACTGACTGTGTCTGTTCTTACCAAGGTTAGGAATGTGAGAGGTCTCAGAGAGCCTCCTCATACATACAGCAGAACTGCCGTGCAGTCAGTGGCATGACTCATCACTGTCACTGTCAAGGAATCTGCTAGGATGAGCACATCCGAAACTCAGCTTAATTAGGAATGATTCAAATCCATTACCATAAAGAAAAAATTTCAGGACTTTAGAACCTGTTAGTAAATAAAGGCAAATAAAGGCAAATAAAGCACTTCTGCATCACTCAAAAAGCTTTTAAAAGTTATTTATTTAACATCTCAGGGACCATCCTATGATTCTATGATTATTATCCTTAACTGGAAGAAATCCATCTTCTAAGAAGTAAAGGAAATACAATCATTATCAAATTAGCCATTATGATTTTCAGAGTGATTAAAACCAAGAGATATCCAGTATAAAAATAAACTTTCAAATTCTAAGATTTTTAAAACACAATTTAGGACCCAACTTGTGTTCTGTAAAAAAAGAGAATTTTCAGGCTACTGCTTCAGTAACACTTCCTTCCCATTGAATCGGGGTGGATTTTCCCAATTCTTCCAGAAGCATATATATTTAGAAATAGTATAATAATAATAATAATAATGAATGTCATAAGAAAAAATTAAAATTGGGTGGCCTGAGAGATGAGTGCATGTCCTTAGATTATAAACTCCTCACATAAGTGATGGTATTTTTGCCTTTTGTTGATCCTGTAACTGAGGTTCTCTATCTTTCCTTCAGAATAAATAATAAATAATGGTAATAAATACATCAACTAGAGAGCAGGCTGTCTACTGAAGGAATAAGGAGAGATCATAGACACTGAATCCTTCTTTTTAACCCAGGTTCTGGTGTGGAAAGCAGGGAGAAGAAGAGCTTTTACCTTCTCATTAAGAAGCCAAATTTAATTTGAGCATGTGTTGATGTCACTATTTCCATCAGGATTTTCACATGTGTGACGTGTTCCCTTTGCACCAAGAGACCAACTCTACATATCCATGAGACACATTTGGGATTATTCATTTTTCTCAGGTTGAGTGAGGTTGGTTCGATCCACAGATCCATCTCTCTGAATTTAACGAATAGTCAGCAACACTGAAAGAGTAAAATTCTTCCTTTTCCTGGTACTTTTTAAATCCCCTAGAAAGCTATCCCCTAAAGCCCAAGAAAATAGTAACTCTTAAGTGCTTAATTTAATTTGGCAAACAGCCAAAGGAGATCCTTTCATTGACCCATGCATTTCTTCCTGTCTCTCTGGTAGTCTATGGCTTAGTCTCTATGGCCCAGGCCAATTTATTTTAATAATTGCTTCCTTCCATTCCCCACCAATGATGGCATTTTGCTACCACCAGGTGAACAGGAACTTGTAGAAGAAGTCATGTGATTTGAAGCGAAAACCTTTTTCAGCAATATGGGGCTGAAAGGATACTTTATACCCTTTGGCTTCAACATCCATTTGAATGCAGTCCAGCAGATCAGAAATACTTGGCGCAGCCTTCCAGGGGCCAAATTTCACCACAGATTTTTTATCCATGTCCAAACTGTTCAGGGCATCCTGACACCTGGCCGCGTCCTCCTCAGTTCTGACCACACATACGATGACGCTGGACCGGCGGGATGCAACCGCTTCCGCCCTCGCAATGCGGATCATCAGCTCAATGTTCTCACTGTAGTTGGGCACACGAGCCAGAAACTGCTTCCTTGCCACAAGCTCCCCAAAGATCTGTGGGGAGTCCTCTAGCTGCTTGATTAGAGGTTCTATGTCATAGAACAATGCCTCCTTGTAGACATCCTGGATGCATTGGGTGGGCACTTGGTTACTGCGCAGGTACTCCAGGATGTATTTGAAGTAGGTGCCTGGCCTGTCAATGAAGAACCTCCCTTCAGAGTCAGTCCTGAGTTTGGGCTGGCCGGTGAACATCTCTGCCAGCTTGGATCCAGGGTGTTTCTTTAAGGTGCTCAGTGTTGTCGTGTACATCTCCCCACCAACATTTAGCTCCACGATTGGTGACAACTGCAAGTATCACAAGGGGACAAAAAGCCATGTGCATTACTAGTCTGAGGCCATCAGCATGGGAGTTGGAACGATTGTGTGAAAAGTGGTATGAGCTCCCATCTCTTGGGGATCAGATGGGAGCATCCACCACATGTATTATTAAAAGCAGATGCAGGATGCTTATACAGGCCTTGCAACCAGAGCAGCAGAAACTTAAACATTTCTAAATGGCTAAGTCTTTGCCACGTCTTGGGATGTAGGAAAGTGTTGTTTTCCCAAGGGGGAAGAGGGAAAAGAAGTACCCTGCCCAGGGAAGCTGCAAGTGACTACAGGATTCAACACTGATCTCCTAAGTCCCACACAAGCATTGTCCCTGTGGGCCATTGTCCTTACAGCAAGAGCAATATGTGAGCCCTCCTCCTCCCCATGTGCAGAGGGAAGGGATAGAACCCAAAGTTGTGCCACTTCATTCTTACCACCTAAGCTGTTCTTTTCTCTTCGAAGGAGGAACTAAAGCTACAAAGACTAAAAACTAAAGTTACAAACACTGAAAAAAAATTCAGCACGTCAGAGGTGCTGGAAAGAAGCTGTTTAGCAAAGCACCTAAAAAATGTATGATAGCTTTAGCTAGGAAGTAAAGGAAATAATTCATGAAACTGACATGGATTTAAGAGGGAAGAATGTAAAGTTTGTGGATTTGTTTGGATTTTTTTTCTCCCTGTGCATTAACACCATTTTCTGAATTGGAGGAGGTCTGAAGGCCTGGAAAGCTGGACTTAGTGTCTAGTCTGACCTTCCTGACAGTTCAGTAGTGAAGAATTTTAATAGTCTCCCTTTGCACTTGGTCATTTTACGTAATTCTCAGCAGATGAAAAGAAGAGGGAAGAAAGAAGGCAGCTCTTTCCCCCCCACCGTCACTGCTGTAATGCAAGTCACAAACCTGGCCAGGGCCACACCTGCCATTGGGAAGGCGTGAGTCAATAAACAACCCTATTTTCCAGGAGCTCACCTGCGCTTTCTTGGATCCGATCATGCAAGGATCTGCCTCAGTGCTGCTAGTCACATGCCTCAAGTGAAGTGTGTACTTAAGTGCTTAGCTGGATCTCACAGGTACAAACCCATGGGGTGACGTAAGCTCATCTCACAGCTCATACCCAGAGAAGGGGGGGCTCCTGCTGCCCTCTTCTGTTTCTGTCCTTGTACCTACCTATGTGCTTCTGTTGCTCATCTCGTGCCAGCTCTGCTTCTCTTTCATCTTAGTGAGCTGGGTTGGCTCACAGACAATTTAGCAAGTAACAGAGCTGACAAAGGGAAGGAACTAGGAACAGACAACCTGGTGCAGGGAGAAACCTTCCCTTTGAACAGCAGCAAACTCTAAGATTTAGTAGAAATTTGCTCACAGCCTAAGCAACCCAGGGAAGCAATAGAAGATTCAGGCCAAAGACCCAGCTGGAATATTGCTTTGGACTAGTTTGGTGGCTTCGTCTCAAGGGCAATCATTTACCTGGGGGTCAGTGACTAATATTATTCTGTCTGAGACTATCTTGTGATTACCATGCGCTGAAGAACACAGCCCAAAGCTGTTTCTGTAGTAAAGTCTGTCATTAGGAGATTTGCCATTAGTCCGAGTGATACTAACAGCTCTCCCCAGCAGGGATCATTTGACAGAAGGGTCTCATGCTTTTGAGCCTTTGCTCCTTTTTCAGATGGCAGGTTGGTTTTTTCATGCTGTTTGTCACTAATACAAATGGATAACATGTTCTTCATTAATACAGTAGCCCGACTAACTTTATGTTCATATATCTCAATTAATGGTTTTGGCCTGGCACCAAACTGGTTCCCAGCAGGCTGGAAGAGATGGCACCAGCTGATTTCCAGTTCTGTAACCAGCCAGCAAGGTGACTCTTAGGAAAGTCATTCCCCTATTTGTGCCCAGTTTATTAATCTGTAAAACAGTTACCTCCCTGGGGAACGTTTTATAGCCTACACCTGAAAAGCTCAACACAAGAAGGTTGGGTTTTTAAAGGCAGAGAGGTCTGGAGGAGAGACTGTACAACTATAGCAGAGAAGACAAAGACAAACTGGTTAGCAACAGACTGAGGGCAGAGGAGAGGAAAAAGAAATCATCTCATCAATGATTGCTGACTAGTAATATTCTGCTTGTCTGAGATTGCCACTAATTCTCTTAATAGGTAGAAAAACTACTGCTCCCACCTGATGATTCTGCGTGTTAACAACACAGGACAGCTTTTGCATCATTAGAGACTCCTAAGGATTGTTGAAAACCCCCCAAACCCACAGCAGGCCTTTATTTAGGGATCTGACCAATTAAAGTTCCTATTAATTGAATTCCACTTCTTGTTTAAGGAGAAGAAGAACCAATCTGGTTATTTGCTGTTGCCAGACCTTGTATACCTATGAGGGACTTGGCCCTTCTGTAAGCAAACAAGTGCGAAGATGCCAGAGTCAGACACAGCTGTTTAACTAGGATCTTCTTAGTCATACATCTGGCAAATCCTGGTGTCTTCAGGATAACAGGTGGGGGAAAAAACCCACTCAAATGTAGCCCAAAGAGGGTGCTTTGGTCCCACGTGAGGAGATTGTGCCCTTAAGCCTGTACCTTACTCACCGTATGCAAGCTGCCGGTGACCTGCTTCCCAAGGGGCTTGTGCTCTGACGAAATACTCATCTTCCCCAGGAGCTGAAGGCTCAGCTGTTTGGGAAAACCTGCTGCTCAGTGCTAGGGTCCTGCCCTACACGCAGGGTGTCTCCCAGCTGTGCTCCAAGCCTCTTTCACTTGGTCTTTCTCTGTTGGGTCAGCTTTTCCACGCTCCCAACCCAGCTGCTGCCCGCAGGCTCCAGTTAGCTCTGGCCACAGCCCTGGTACTAGTTGCAGGTGTAGGGAGAGGGGAGGGAACAGCTTGAAAGCGGAAGTATTTGCTCATTAGTTTTCTGGCAGCCAGCAAGGTGCAGGGTGGACTTGGGCTGGCTGCCCAGCGCACACCTCCTGCAACACTATCGGTGTGGTGACTAAGTGTCAAACAATCCATTCCAAACAAAGAGCCCCGCAATGTGTGCCTGTGTGTCTGCCTCTGCCTTGACAACTGGTTGTCTCAAACCTGGCATTTCCCAGTAAACATTTTTGCAGCTTTTTATCCTCCATGCACTGCTATTTTAAGGCACAGTTTATCCCAAACCATTTCATTGATCTCATTTGTCATTCCCATTGACGACAGATCAGGGTGTCTACAACCTGTTTGAGGTGGTGGCATTTCCTTTCTCACCCATACAGTCACTGGGCACTGAGTAATTTGGGCAAGGTAAATAAAACCAAATTGGAATCTCTGCTTGAGCCTGAACTATTCTTTTCAACTGGTCATAAATATTTTATTATTATCTTTGCGTGACAGTGTTTTCTAATATCCTGTATCCACCAAATATAGAATGTGGACAGCACCATAGATTTAGTGATAATGAAACTATTTGTTACAACATCGAAACACTCACAAGGATGTACTGCAAATGGGCTTGTAAATGCTTAAAGGGGGGCATATAAAAAAGAGGGAGAATGACTTTTTACTTGGGCAGAAAGTGACAGGACAAGGAGGAGCAGTTTTAAAATGAAAAGGAGTGATTTAGATCAGATGTAAAAAGAAATTCTTTACTGTGAGAGTGATGAGATTCTCCAGGTTGCCAGGAGAAGCTGTGGTTGCCCCATTCCTGGAAGTGTTCAAGGCCAGATTGGATGGGGCTTTGAGCAACCTGGTCTAGTGGAAGGTGTTCCTGCCCATGGCAGAGGGGTTTGGAACTAGATGATCTTTAAGGTTCCTTCCCAATCCCAACCCATTCTGTGATTCTATGATGAATTTATTAAATGCAGAGTATCAAATCAGAGTGAGCCTAAATAACCTCTCCAGAACTAGACCACAGCCCTTCAGAATCTCCTTTGTTTTATTCTAGGTGTTTTCAAGTGCACTGGTGCTTTCAAGTTTGTCTTCAGGCCACTCATCACTTCTGTGTCTTTACTTCATTATGGCGGTATAGATGTAACTTAATGTTTGTAATGAGAGACAACATCTTTTATTAGATCAGCTGACACAGATGGATAAAACCATCCAGGCGTTAGGGTACATGAGCCATTCTCAGGGCTGTTTCTTAGGTCTGTCAGATTCTGTTTCACCTTGCTTGGTTTTTTTTCAATTTTTTTTTTTCAGTTTCTGTTGGTCTAATAAACCAACCTTACCTCACTGTCTTTCATTTCAAGCTGCTTCTTGGTACGAGCGAAAAAAGGGAAAATCTCAGACAAATACAGTGCTTCCTAAAAATCTTCCAGGGGCAGATATTAATCATGAAAATCAACAGTGTGATATACAAGGAAATAATTGGCACGAAATCTTCATCGTGCTCATGGACACCAGCTTTGTTGTTTTGAGTTCTCCTGGGATTTTGCTGGGTCTGTATCCTCCCAGAAGACAGCATTAAGGTGAGCAGGAGGTTGAGGCACGGAGAAAAAAGAGGTAGAATTTACACTGATTCACTCACCTTGAGAATAAAGTCTGTCCTCACCAAGGGCTCCAGCAAAGCTGGACCCAGACTCTTTTCAATGTTTTGTGCATTTGGGTGAACCTGTCATCGAACCCAAAGCCTAAGGAATCCCCAGTAATAACCTATGTCTGAGGTATCTTGGTTTCTGTGAATAGAAAGGTTTGAATTTTCCCTTTGCCAGACCAGCAGAAGTGATAGTACTGGATTCACTAATGAGGTCTGCTTGGGAGCCCAGGTTTTGTGACTTGTAATAAATTTTAAAAAATCAATCGGAATCAATTGAAATCATTGGAAAAGAGATGAGTTGGAAGATCCACATGTTCTGGGCCTTTTATTGGAGCCTTTTATTGGAAAAGAGGGAGAGCTGGAAGATCCACATGTTCTGGGCCTTTGATTCCTGCAAATCCTATTCTTCGGGCTGGTTAATTTAGGTGCTTCAGAAAATATCCTGACAGAGTTCACGTCCATCACATCTTTGATGCTGGAGGTCATAACCTTTCCTTCTACAGCTACAGAACTGTATAGACAGGTGGACCCTCACCTCTCTCCTCACTCAAGCTTTTCACTAGGGAAAGGTAAAGAGCAGGAAATTAGTTTACTTTGTTCAAAAGCTCATCTGAAAGGTTTCCCCAAATCAGAATCAAGGGTGGCTAATGGCATTTGAGGCCAAACCTTCAATGCTACTACAGAGATCCTTAGCACTTCAGTGAAAGAATGTTTGTTAGCTGATGTCCACAACTCTTTTCTACTGCTAGACGAACCATGGCTTGTCCTTCAGTGTGATGTACATGCTGGTCCAGTCCCCCTGCTCGTTTGCTCCTTTTTTATAACTTGACCACTTTTTCTGGCACATTATGGGACAAAGAATGTCCTGGAAGTCTGTAAAGTATTTTGACTAGAATTCACTATGTATGTGAAAAATCTGACTTTTACTATTTAATCCCACCAACCACATGATTTGCTTTAAGATGACATTTTTCAGTCCTGCTTTACAAATTACCCACTGTTGGATTTTTTCCCCCCTTTTCATGAAAGATATGATTTAAGTTACCAAGTTTGTAAAATTGTATAAATTGTGCATAACATAATCTTATAAATCTGTAGATAACAATGAGCTGGAACATCTCTGCGCTGGTACACACATTTACTCAGAGGGTAATGAGGCACTAGCACAGGCTGCCCAGAGAAGTTGTGGCTTGGATAGCAGGTTGGATATTAGGAGAAGGTTTTTCACCCAGAGGATGGTTGAGCACTGGAACAGGCTCACCAGGGAAGTGGTCATGGCACCAGTCCTGTCTGAGTTCAAGAAGTGTTTGGACAATGCTCTCAGGCACATGGAGTGATTTTTTGGGTTATTCTGTGTAGGATCACAAGTTGGACTCATTGATTCTTGTGGGTCTCTTCAAACTTAGGATATTCTACGATTCCTGAAAATTGCTGGGTTGCTCTGGTGACCTGTGGCCAGCCTGCACAATTTGTGAAAATTTTACTGTAAAGCAAAACCATCAGCAGTTTGATTTAGATCTGCTCAGGAATTGCAGCTAGGCTGGTGACTGCAGTTCAGGAGCCACTCCTAAATCAAACACCATGTGTTGTACAAACACCGTAGACATTCCTACCTGAGGCCTTCCAGACATTTATCAGCTCCACCCACCTTTTCAGAATGCATGGTTGATGGCTTGTATCTGAGATCTGAGCTGGCTTTGGACAGGCCCCAGGACACCATCAGAAGCCAAGGAAGCAAAATGTCTGCTGGCCAACTAAGTGTGTGCTCCATCTCCAATGAATGAATGGGGGGAGGCACCCCTGGGATACAGATTTAACCATTCATATTGCCATTTGTTAAAACAACCCAACAAGACCATCAGTGCCCACATTCCCAAGAAACTAAATTATTCTCCTTATACCCATATTCATTGACTTCTTTCCCATGTTTATATCATGTTCAGCTTAGCTCGCAGGGCATTTCCCAATGTTCACACTCTTTCAGAAATGCCTTATTCTCTTTGGGGAAATTTTCTCTGTTATTTTCTGTGCAATTAGATCTTCACTAAAATAAAAGCAAGGGATGGAGTTCCTGCTTTTCTCATTCTTTACAGTGCTGTAGAATTTCAGTTGCTGCTCAGCAATCAGAGCCCCACTAAAGGGGTTAACATGAACATGAACAGCTGATCAAGGCATGGAGCTGCTTCCAGGAGATCAGAGGAAACAGGGTATCATCTGCAGAACATCTGTTAATTTTAGGTGGAGACTTTTAGAGCTGATGAGTCTCTCATTTCAGTATGAAGGATGTTATTTCACTCATGATATGGCAGATTCAGAGAGCATGTTAGCAACATGCAACACAACTGGAGCCTGCAGCACAGGGCATGGTCACAATCATCCTCTCACCACAGATCCTCAGAGATCTCCATTTTTTTTAATCAAAAGTGGAAGGTTGCTGGAGGACCAGTGTTTGTTCAGCCAAAGCAGTGCTATTTCAAGACTTGAATTTGTTTTAAAATGTCCTGAACAGGCAAGGGAACACCTCCCTCTAGTGCCCAGCTCGGTAGAACTTCCCGAGGGTGGTGTCTGGGAGAGAAGGAGTCACCTGGAGGTGGGACCCAGTCTGTACTGAAGGCTCCAACTTGCCTGTGAAGAGCTTGCAGCTCCTGCCCACCCACCCAGCGAGGGCTTTGCCCCTGGTCTCACCACAGCTCACAGGGACTGAAGGCGAGCAAAGCCCTGCCTTCCTACTTACCCCACCTGAGCATCCCCACCTCCTCCTCTGCTCCTGCCTCCAGAGTGTGTCTGGACAAGCAGGGAGAAGGCAGAATTGCACCCTGGGTTTTGCTGGGGCCAATGAGGATTGCGACAGATTGTCCACAGGACTGTGTGTAGCGAAGATGGTGCTGGGTATGAGGAGCTGGGTGAGTATAGGCCATGGGATAGGATGTGCAGTCACTGATTGTACTGGGGAGATGAGAAGTTGGGGATCCAGGAGAGAATAGGATGTTAGGGAAGGGAAGGAAGGATGCTGGGGAGCAGGTTGGGATCCCAGCACAGAGCACAGGGTGGTGGCAGGATTACACCAAGGTTTTAAAAGGTGTGAGAAGCAGAGGACTGGGGGAACATCCATCCCAAGGCAAATACAAGTCCCACTCTCTGACAGAGAAACCCAGCTCACCTCCCTGCACTGAACCCTGGCCTTGGTGGCCAAGGTCCTGTCACCCTCATGGGCTGGGGGACAGTAGCTATACAGAAGTGACAGCTGATAGGAAACACAGGACACGTGCACAAGGCTTTACATTTCATTTACATTATCAAAGAGAACAGTTGCGGGGGGCAGGATTAGGCACACACAGAAAAAGGCATCTCTTCAAAGTTACAGTTGCCTTCCACGAAGCAACAAGACAAAACACTCATTTCCGCTCTGCAGAAATCCCCCTGGGACAGGACTGAAATGAAGCAGCAGGCTTGCTGGCAGGATCAGCCACAGGACGAGTCGGATGGTACGGGCAGTGCTCGGCGGGTAGATGGCCAAGCTCTGCACTGCTCACAAAGGGCGTTCCTTAGTGGGACCTGGCGCAGGAGAAAAAGTGCCACTGGGCTGCGGACAACAGATCACCCTGTGGGGATAATGCACATGGTTTGGTCATGATGTCCTCATTCCTGGCTGTGTTTCCTCCTAAGCAAGGGTTAACACTGTAAAGTCCTGTTAATGTCCTCTGTTGTTGCTGTCACCTTTCTACACTCTCCATTTCACTACAAGGATCTTGGCCATAGCCCTGTCTGATGGAGCACAAGGATGTCTACCCAAGGGGTCTCAGGGATGAAAGTCCCACCAGCATGGAGAATGGGTTTGCTTTTTCGGCTGGGACAAGATTGAAGTGTCTAAGCTGTTTGCAGGTGATGTATCAAAGTTAGATATTTGGAGACATGAAAGTGCCAAATTCCTCCCAAAAAATGACTGTTACATTTTCAATTAGAGAAAAAAGAGAAACAGATGGAGCAACAGTGCCTGGCAGCTCCTGCAGTCCAGAGTTCAGGGTCCACCAATCACACATCACTTTTGTCCCTGGGACCTTTTGTGTTTGCCCAGAAGCAGCAAGATATTGCCTATGCTGTAAACTGGGGAGTCTTGGGAACAATGTGGAGCTCACAGAGTGGCCTTTGTTCAGTGGTGCATTTTGCATTAGTGAGCAGTTGAGAAAGACAAATACAGGAGAATGTATCTGTTGAGCAGTGAAGTGCAGACTCAGAAGTCCTGGGATTTGGGGATGTAATGAAAACATTGAAAAGCCACACAGCTGACGGGGCATAAGGAAGAGTATGTTACCCCTCAGCCAGCTCCTCCTCAGCACTCTGTGTCCCCAAGCTCTTACCTCAGAGGCAGGGAGTGCAGGCTCAAGAGCTGGACTGATCTTCACTGAGGTTGATCTCCTCCAGGATCTGGCTGTACCTCCGGGTGAGGGCTTTGGTGTTTTTGGTGAGGTCTGTCAGAACTTGCTGCAAGCCGTTGACATGATGGGAGAGGCGCTCCTCCAGATTGCTGTCTGCACCCTCATCTAAAGCTTTTTCAGCATCAGTGCCAGTTGGGCTCTGGTCGTTGACAGAGGCCAGGCCTTTCTCCACCATGGGCTTGATGGACTTGAGCAGCTGGTAGCGCTCATAGAGGTCTGTGTGGCTGCCTGCGGCCGGGGCCTCCCCCTCCTCTTGCGGGAAGACCCCTCGGAGCAAGCTGGGGAACATCACCTCCTGCTCCATCTTCTGGGTGGCTGAGAAGTACTGCTCCATGGCCTCTCTCCCACAGCTCTGGCAGCGCTGCTCTGGGCTCTTCTCAGGGTGCCTGCTGCTCCCCGTCCCCAGTGGGGGCTTTTTATGCAGTGCCGAGGCACGTTCCTGAGGCACGTCCCTCCTCTGCTGTCCAATGCTGTCCTCCCCTGCCAGCCCCATCCAGGCTGGATGGCTGCAGGGCCAGGCTTGGCTCCACCCCAGCTGGGGCTTGGCTACACTGTGTCCCTGTGCAATCTCTCCTGACCCAGCCTCCCTGTGGCCTTCACCCAAGCTGGCCAGGGGTCGCACTGCATCCCCATGGTGTGACCAGGACAGTGATAAGAGGAGGTGCCTGGGGTCTCTCATGTACTGTCTCATCCTGTCCTGTAACCACCATCCTTACCACTCCTGGAGGCCTGGGACAGTGAGTCCAGCACCTTCCCCCAGTGCAGGCAGGCTTTAGGCAAGCTGCCTTGATTTGGGCAGTTCTGAGGAGGGGGGAAGGAGAAAAAGTGATGGGTTTATCAAGAGAGGGGGAGTCCCTTATGTGCCCTGCCTGGCAACCCAACTTCTTCAGGGCTGGTCTGGGGGTCTCACCCAGCCCAACCATGGCAACTGGCCTTGATAACAAACCCTGCTAAAAGAGGAAGGTGATAATGAACAGGTGATACTTGTCTGAAGGGTATTTTCCCCAGACTGGTTATTTAAGAAGTAATATGACCATCAGGATTAAATGGTGACCAGAGAATGAAAAAAAAGACTTTTAAAATTGAGAGGATGTCAGCCAGAGGAGAAGCATGAAAGTTCCAAGTGTGAGGGAAGGTCCTTGGACAAGAGTCAAAGCCTGTTGAACCCAGTCCAAAGCAGCCGTGCTGGTATCCCAGACTCCAAGCAGGCCTGGCAGAGCATCCTCCCTGTTGGGTGCTGTGAGCAGCCTGCAGCCAGCTCCTGAGCAGGGACAGAGCCAGAGTCAGCACTGAAGAGGCTGGAAGATACATCTGGAGCTGATCTGCTCCAAACACTACTAAAGCAGGGTCAGCGACTGGAGAGGTTGAAAATCAGATATCTCTGAGGATGGAGACTCTGCCATCTCTCTGGGCAGCCTGTGACGATGTTTACTATCTTC
Organism: Manacus vitellinus; assembly: GCF_001715985.3. NCBI lineage: Eukaryota > Metazoa > Chordata > Aves > Passeriformes > Pipridae > Manacus > Manacus vitellinus. The sequence continues at coordinate 2,012,852 of NW_021940836.1, forward strand.
AGTTTTAGGAACAAAAAGAAGTTTTTCTCACATTTAGATGGGATGTCCTGTGTTTCAGTTTGTGCCCTTCACCATCCTGTCACTGGACACCACTGGGAACAATCTGGCTCCATCTTCTCTGGCTGCATCTTCTCCACCTTCATCATAAACACTGACTGGATCCCCCGGGGTTTCTCTTATCCAGTCTGGACACTCCTAGCTGTCTCAGCCTTTCATCATGTGGAATATGGCCCAACTCCTCTCTCGCTTTTACAGCCATTCACTGGACCTGCTCCAGTACATCCGTGTCTCTCTTGTACTGGAGAGCCCAGAACTGGACACAGCACTTCCAGGTGAGGCCTCACCAGGGCTGAGCAGAAGGGAAGGATCCCCTCCCTCCACTATCTTTGCCCTGAGGACACCTTGCTGGCTCACAGCCAACTCAGCTGACAGCAGAGCCAGACCTGGGGGACCCAAGTGTGGATTTGTGAGGTTCTTTCCTCCAGCATCTCCCTGAGCAGGCAATAGGCAGCAGCAGGAGGTACAGTCGAGACCAGAGCACCCCAAATTGAAAGGCAAGGGTGGGCAGATGGGAAACCTGCCCTGCGGGAGGGGTGGGGATGCTGGCAGCCCCCCATCCTTGGGGGTAGGTGGTTGTGTGATTAGGACTTCTTGGACCTGGTTAGAGAAGGGAACTTGGGGGTTCTCATTCTTTTGACATTTTGGGTCAAAGCTGTACTTTCTCTCTTGTCTTCCTGACACTGAGCCTCTGTGCCCAGGTCACTGCTCTCTGCTGGCTTTGATGCCCCTAAACAGATTTAAAGGAAGTGCTGCCATCCTGATTTGCTTCAACGACATGAACAGAAAACATATTTCCCCGTGGTGGATGGCGACAGTGCGGGTGCCCCAGGAGCCTGCCCAGGGCAGTGCAGAGCCAGCACCCCCTGCCAGGCCAGAGACGGCCTGATCTGCCCCGTCTGCCAACGTCCCGCTGGGACCAGCGCTGGGTTTTTCCAGGACAAAGACCTTTCCTGTGGCCATCTAACATCTCTTATCAGCTGTGGCCAGCAGGGGTGTTCAGCAGCAGCAGGGCATCATGAGGGCTTGACGCATCCCTGGGGCAGTGTGACGCAATGCCCTGCAATAGGAGCAGGCAGAAGGTTCCTGTGACACACCGGGGTCAGGGCCAGCTGGACAGACAGCGGCTCTTAGAGACAGACCCACAAGTCCTGGGGGGTTGCAAGTGGCGCAGAAGACGTCAGCAAGCCCTTCCAGCTGTGCCAGGGCACAGACCTTTTCTGGGAACATCTCGCGTCTGTCATTGGTCGTGTTCAACAGTGATGGGGAGTGCTTCATCCTATTCCTGGTATGACACTTCGCTGGAGCACCGCGAGCCTCTCCAACTGCTGAGCATGCTGCCCGAGCCCAAGGCCACTGCTGGAGGTGACTGCAGGCCTTCCTTACTGTGGCACTGTTGTGGCTTAACCCCAGCCAGGCACCAGAACCACCAAGAGCTGCTCACTCACCCCACTACGAGTGGGATGAGGGTGAAAGTGAGAAAACACATGGGTTGACATAAAAGCAGTTTAATAGGGAAAGCAAAAGCCATCCTGCAAACACAGCAAAACAAGAAATTCATTCACCACTTCCCATGGGCAGGCAGGGATTTAGCCATCTCCAGGACAGCAGAGCTCCATCGCAGGTAAAAGTGACCTGTAAAGACAAACACAATCACTCCAAAAATCCCCCCTTTCTTTCTTCCTCCTCCCGCTTTACATACCGAGCACGATGTCATATGGTATGGCATATCCATTGGGTCAGTTGGGATCACCACACAACTGTCCCTGTTGTGTCTTCTCCCAGATTCCCATGCTCCTCCAGCCTCCTCATCAGCATGGCAGTACAAAACACAGAAAAGGCCTGGGCGCTGTGCAAGCAATGTCAGTGATAACAACTGTGTATTATCAACTGTGTGTTCAGAACAAATCCAAAACATAGCTCCATACCAACTACGGTGAAGAAAATTAACTCTACCTGAGCAAAACCAGCACAGCTGACCTTGTTGCCCAGGAGACACAGATCCCCACTCTTGAGCTCCAGACAGGTAGACCACCAGAAGGACATAGCATGCTTTGTTGTCCTCACCTCACTGAGAACCAATGTCCATCCATTCCTTATGGTTCAACATCTGGCTCTGCAATCAGCCTGGGGGCAGAGGAGCTCCCAAGACAGTGCTCCATCATGCCCCACCTGGAGGTGGCATTGCAATGGGGATGACCTAGGTCACTCCACGTCTCCCCCTCATGCTCCATTTTCTCTAGATAAGACAAGGCTACAACTTTGCCCAGGCTGAAGAGGGACACAGTGGGGCAGATCTGTTCTGAAATCCTGATGCTGACTGGAGGGATTTGTGTCTGGTCCCTTTTGAGGAACTTGGCAAGTGGCACCTGCTTCTGTAGAAAAGCAGGACTTCGGGTTGGTAGTGCAATTAGCTACTTGGGTGTCTGGGGCCACAGGCCTGGGGTTAGGGCAAGCCTCCCCCCAACTGTCACCACGTCTGGCATTGCACCAGACGATCTGTGAAGATCCCATTCAACCCAAACCATCCCATGACTTTGTGATTCTTTGT